>NC_050738.1:1319067-1648833 GCF_014529535.1 Bradysia coprophila
TTTATTATGTTAGTTAAACGTATAGTGTAACTAATGAAGTAGAAGATTTTCTGACATTGTCGAAAATATTTGTGATATGCCTTACAGTCCGTGAAGGGTTAAAAAAAAAGTTTATTTTATAAAGTTAAGGGAGATGGTACAAAGAAACGAGAAGCTCATACATTTTAGATTATGTGTGATGAGAGACTGGCGCGTAGGAGTAACAATAAATAAATTGATACAAATAGCGAGGGAAGTAAATGTTTTACGTAAATACAAAGTTTGTGAATTATATTGGCAGGTTTTCATCGCAGAATTTATTTTAAAAAAAGACGTCAATTGAAGCGATGGAAACAGATATTGAATCTGCTTAGGAGGTAGGAAAATTGGATTCTGGAATGAAGAGGGTAGACCTTTGACTTCCTTTTTGTTTAAACAATCTTCCGTTCTTTATCACTAATATTTTCCCATTCTTACAGCACCTTTTCTGCCCTAAACGACTTATCTTTTGTTACTATCAAACTCAAAATTGTTCTAAAATTATTCTTGTGGTTTCGTCTCTTTGCTTGAAAAGTTATGACACCTCTCCCTTGGACAATTGATTTTAAAAATTATCGTATTTAGCCACCGTCCGCCACAACAAGAGAAATTGTCGACGAAATTGGGAAATTGTCTAAAACCAATTGTCCAGACTGGACAATTATTGCAAAAATCGATGTTATCGTAGATTCCATCACATGTTTTTTTAATTTTTTCTATTATTCTGAAAATGTCCCAGATGCGTGACTGACACTTTACCTTTACCAAATAAATTGTGGGAACGTTTCTGAGGGCATCAAGTTAATTCAGATAAATCTTTATCACGTTTATACTAAAACCCAGGTGGTACACACTTTTTTTTGTTTAACCAGTGACTAATCATCGAATTCCCAAGAATGACCACGATTACCAAATTACCCATTGACTAAAACTAGCATGACTGACAATGGAATTAGGTGTTAGGTTCTTAATAACCTGAAGATCTTCATACAATAAAATTCACTCGAAAATTGTTATCAAGATGAATACACTCTAAGGTTTCACATTAATATAAACTTCACAAAAATAATTTGATTCGAGGTTGATAACAGATTCAAGAAAATTCTGTCCTACCAATTTCTTCTACTGTTGTCTATTTTTCCTCTACTGAAAGACATTTCCCACCTATTTGCAACAATTTTGATCTATCAATAGAAATGACTTCTATTTTTACCAAGAGGTAATACTCAGTTTTACGATTTTGGAGCATTATCCAATGTATTCAATAAGTAAAGTAACTTATTTCCAATAAATTGCATCATTTTAACAAAACATTTCCAAGAATTCATCCGAAATTCTGGGAATTTCATTGTTTTTCAAATATGAATTTGGGATTTTGTTTTGCGAAATAAATTTACTCATTCAGTTCTCATTTCTTTATCTAATCATCTGATGTGCTTTCAACCATTTATGATTGGTTCTTATAATTTGACGATTCAGACTAACTGATTTTAAATAATTATCTGATTGCGATCGTGAGATTTTTTACATTCAAAGTGTTCGTTTACTCGCTACTAGAAAATTTTGAATCACGAACACGACATGACAACAATATGAGCTAGGGTAAGAGCTCGTTCAGGAACGAAAATTCTTTCACTGGAGTTGCTCAGTTAAATAACTATTGAGCACTTGTCTTTACGAAAAGTGAAGAAAGTGAGAACTGTCATGAAAGACGTTCGTACTATTTGTTCTTTATAAACAATGAATATTTTGATTTGATGCGGAAACTTATGTGATTCTTTTAGTGGTAAATAATTGAATTTTAACAGGTGCATACATATTTACGTGGAAAATATGGCATTTTATTGAAGTAATTGTTTTGTCTGTAAAGCTGAGTTAACGGCAATGTTTTTGAACGATTAAGTGTCGAAACAGCGCAGTTAATTTAACTTTGTTTAAGTTTCTGAACGAGCTCTAATGTTCCAGATATCATGTTAGTTGCATATTAGCAGTCGTCACTACCGACACAGACCTGTCATAGATTTTGACTCCTTTCGCCCAACTTCAATTTTATCATTTTTTCTGACATATATCAAATCGCCCAAAACCACTTGCAGTGGAGGTGTGACGCAAGTCCTGTTATCCACTTACAAAAGAACTGATATCGGTGTAGGTGACGCTTACAGATTCTACACGCAAAAAGATATGCGTCACAAATGGCAGCTGATGAGCAAAGTACGCGAAAGTTTTATCAACAAAAATCTTAACAGAAAAATTTTAGGAAGAAAATTATAATAAAAAAGTTTGCGTCAAAAAGTGGCAGATGATTCGGCTTTCTTCCGTTTGAATTCCATTCATTAAAGAAATATATTTCATAATTATAAAAATTTTCCTTCCTCAACATCTTCTCTTCTATTTCTCTTTGATATCAACCTTCCAGCTTTCATTTGACGAAAATCGAAAATTTTACGGAATTCAAAAATTTGATGAAAATCGAAAAGTCTAAAATCGAAAAATTCACGAATATCGAAAATTTGACCAAAATCGAAAATTTGAGGCACTTAAAACGCTCATAGCTCCCAAATAAGCGACTTTTTAAGAAAACCATGAAACACGTGTCGACTAGAATGTAAAACTCTATCAATTTGTCTTTTAAACGAACTTTCTATCTGCAGTATTTTCCGAGTTATGGCTGACATAGCTCGCACTTAAAACGCCCATATCTCCAAAATAAGCGACTTTTTAGGGAAACCATGAAGCACGCATCAACTAGAATCTAAAACTCTACAACTTTGTCTTTTACACGAAGTTTCCATCTGCTGTATTTTCCGAGTTATGGCTGACATAGCTCGCATTTAAAACGCCCATATCTCCAAAATAAGCGACTTTTTAGGGAAACCATGAAACACGTGTCGACTAGAATGTAAAACTCTATCAATTTGTCTTTTAAACGAACTTTCTATCTGCAGTATTTTCCTAGTTATGGCTGACATAGTTCGCACTTAAAACGCCCATATCTCCAAGATAAGCGACTTTTTAGGGAAACCATGAAACACGCATCGACTAGAATCTAAAACTCTATAACTTTGTCTTTTACACGAAGTTTCCACCTGCCGTATTTTCCGAGTTATGGATGACATAGTTCGCACTTAAAACGCCCATATCTCCAAAATAAGCGACTTTTTCGGGAAACCATGAAACACGCATCGACTAGAATCTAAAACTCTATAAATTTGTCTTTTAAACGAACTTTCTATCTGCCATATTTTCCGAGTTATAGGTTCCATAGTTCAATAGCTTAACACGCTCATAACTCCGAAATTATAAGCTTTTATAAAAATTCCTTCAAATTAGTTTCTTAGAATTACGTCCTTAACATACCCTGAAAATTTCAGCCAAATCCGCCGGTAAATTCAAAAGTTTCGGCTAACAGAGTGACAAAGTGACAGAGTGACAAAGGTTGGTAAAATTCATCAATTTCAAAATGTATGAAAATGAATTTCTTCATACAAATTTCTACAAATTTCCAAGTTTTGAAATTTAATATCTCGGCCAAATTTTAACCTTATGAGGCGTGTGATAGCTCGTTGAACTCGTTACGAATAAAATACTATGGGGGTAGTAGGAGCAAAGGGGGAAAAGTCAAAAAGTTCGTGTATATATTCCTCAGTCCTGCGGAAAAAAATTTTTGTCAAATTTTTCAGTGTGAACGGACTTGCGTCACGGCCCTTCACTAACGTAGGGCCATGACTAGGTATGCGCTGAAAGTACTAGACCTCAGCTTTGCAACGAACCCACTCACATCGCCCATTTATCGACCTTTGACGACCTTCTACCAGTAACCAACGATGGCTAGAGACTATTTGAGGTCTGTTTAGAATTCCTCAGACCAAGACCTTTCAAACGCTAAATGCATCCATCCCAGACGAAATGGGCCCGACAGCGGTAGGTGGTTTTTCAAATCCCTCGTAATGTCTGGTCCTGATTAGTCCTTCCTTATAATAATAACGCATGACAAAATTTGCTAGTCACCTATCTTATGTATGATTCATAATAATAGACCACTTACTACAACGACTACTCTTCGACAATAATCGACAATTTATCACTAAAACAAAACATGTGTCGCTGATACTTTAATTTTCACACAAACAATTTACTTCCAATCCTCGAAGCGTCTAGATTGTGAATAATCAATTAATTCGTCAACAAGCACATGCTCTAATTCCCAAAAAAAAAAAAAATGAAGAAAGAAATCCAGTCACATTATCAGCGATATAAACATAAATATAATAATCTCATCGAATGAATTGATAACATCGAACAACAACAACAACACGACCAACAAAAGCACAGCCCATTGTTGATTGAGTTGTAAACCATATTTTCCACCAGATAAGAATCTAATGTTTATTTCATTACCAAAACATATCTCCGCAACCCATCCATATCGTGTCAGTAGAGACAGAGGTGTAAGTGATTTTGATGTGATGGAGGAATGGAGGAATTTCAATTTTTTTTTCTACGTCTTCTCTCTTTTTGAAATTTCATCGGTTGATTATTGGTAGTTAGATTATGTATATAATTCATGCGCATCTGGTGT
Organism: Bradysia coprophila; assembly: GCF_014529535.1. Taxonomy (NCBI): domain Eukaryota; kingdom Metazoa; phylum Arthropoda; class Insecta; order Diptera; family Sciaridae; genus Bradysia; species Bradysia coprophila. The sequence goes on from NC_050738.1 coordinate 1,323,668, forward strand.
ACTATAGGCTATATATATTGTGTACAATAATATACAGTCAATAATTCCAGAGGATTTTTTTTTTGTTTTTATTAAAAGAAATATTAAACTCAAGTGTTTGCTTTGGTTTTGTTCATTCATTAAATTCGAAATGAGTTTCAGTTTAATTTGATCGGCATTCAGAAACGGATCGACTAAATATTTTCGCTAACATAAATAAATCTTCAGAGACTGAAACTGAACGGCTGGTTGTTTCGTTCCAATTTTTTTTTTATTACTTTGACCATATTTTCCGTTGGTCCATCACTTGTTATGATTGAAATCATTCTTTTATTACTACACAATTCAGTGCGGTCGAATGAAATAAGTCAATAAAATTTTGCACTTTTATTATCGAGAGAACATTTCGTTTGTGAACTTCTATTAAATAATAGGAAATTGGATTGAATTTCTGGTTGTAATTGAATGTTTGAAAATTTTATTTTTTCAATATCACAGTGAATGACTGAGTCCCAACTATAACGTCGAAATCAAATTGCTATAAATAATAATAGAGTCAACGCTAGGAAAGTAATAAAAAATTGATATGCCTCATACGGTATAAATGTACACAATACACAGCACATACTTTATATCAGCTCACCTTACGCTTGATATATACCTAGCGTAGTTCAATTTCATTAAATTATTTAGTTGAATCATATTCTCATATCATATTAAATATCTTTTCGTGTGCTGTGCGTATATCATGTCATGGTGCTATTTCCATCATTTTAATTATTTCCATTGGAGGTGAATGGATTACATTTTTGGTACACTTCAGTCAGTTAGCTCGCATCGTTGCAGTATTAAGTGCGGGTATAAGTGCTCATAGGTTCTGTCTCTTCGGATAATGGTTGGCAAACTTGATAGAGTTTTAGTGAGATAATTATCTAATCGGATCACGAGGTGGCGGGATCTAAAAGTCGTCTAGAGCAAAGCATATTAGTAAAATGTTGCTTATGTCAAATAGAGTAATAAACTACGACCAGTGTAAGTACCATGCAATTTTTCATTTTAACACTATTCCAAGGTCATGCCGTTATTTCAAGTATTACTTTATTTGACACATGCATAATTCTACTGTGCTTTACTTAGATCATGGATGACAGTCCTTTCATTTCACATCTAAAACTGATAGATCGATGTCTATTGCTTGAAGGCACAACGGTTATGTTAGATATTTAATTCAAATTGAATGCTCTAAATAGTGCACTTTTGATGCTGTAAATACCTCAGTGAAAGCTGGCTTACATGGTTTTATTAGAAACGTAAACGAAAAAACAATGTAAAATGGTCACCTAAAACTTGTCGCGTTTAACATTAAGGTTTTCATGTTTTCAATCATTCCATACACAGACTGTTCAGTGTTCAACGGTTCAACATTGAATTCATGAATGTTAATCATCAATATACGAGATTTTGTGAGACGAACGATGTAAAACTGGTCAATATTGAGCTGATGTATGGAATAATTTGAAGTGAAAACGAACGAAAACTATAAAGATTTTGCATTCGCTCCGGTCAATTTGTGCACTGCTGCATTACTTCTGCAGGACAACTTCCTATTGCGCAAAAGGCTTTCGGTTAAATGAATTGATGAGATGATTATGAATAAAATCTTATTTTGTAAATTTATCATTCGGAGTTTTATAGAAGGTGAAAAATTTTTTGAATCGGACATACCATTTTTGTTTCCGGACGTTTATTTATGGTGCTATCGATAGGGAATTTCAAGGTGATCATTTCGTAGAAGAAGTTTTTTTTTTAAAACGACCTCTCCGGCTCGGGGCGACTCTGAGAAAATTTTAAAATTTCAAAATCATGACTTTTTCAGAAAATTTTTCCCCGTAGTGACACAACCCAGCTGGTTTTGATCTAATGGTAGTTTGTAGAGAATTAACAGACGATTCTAATAAAAGTATCGTCGGGTCGAAAGGTTGTAGCTGTGAGTCAGGGGGAGGCATCAAAGTCCAATTTTATGGTTTTATCAATGAGCACCCCAACCGATTTTTCATTTTATTTGCTTAAAATGAAGGCTTGCACATCCCATTTAACATATCAAAAAATTGATAGGGGGTTTTTCAATTTTTTCTAAAAATCTTAAAAAACTTTCTTGTGGGTGCCCACATTCCTGAGATTTTTTAATGGAAATGTATGGAAAGTTCTACTAAAAATGAAATTAATTGCTATATACTGGTTGTCCCTGGTCTACCGAACAATTACATGCACTAAAAAGAAATTTAACATTTTTACTTTGTGAACGTGGACAACTTTCACTGATTTTTTCACCATCGGGAAGCTTTCTGGTCATGCCTAGCTCATCCACTGCTGAGTATAGCTTCAGTTGCTACCATATCTCATAGCCTGAGACCGCACCTTTCCAAAAATACCAAACTTGCCCTATTCGCTATCTGGCTTGTATTCTTCACGGTGTCAAATATGTGGGTAAGTCGTATGTGGGTAAGAATGTATCACTTTGCATGTGAACTTCATTAAATCCAAGACCTCCTTATTTGACATAATTTGTAACTTTATTTCGGTTAAAATTGGAAATAAGAAACTGTCTCAAAAATCTTTCGAGTAGGTCGACTTACCCACATATTTGACACCGTGAAGAATACAAGCCCGATAGCGAATAGGGCAAGTTTGGTATTTTTGGAAAGGTGCGGTCTCAGGCTATGAGATATGGTAGCAACTGAAGCTATACTCAGCAGTGGATGAGCTAGGCATGACCAGAAAGCTTCCCGATGGTGAAAAAATCAGTGAAAGTTGTCCACGTTCACAAAGTAAAAATGTTAAATTTCTTGTTAGTGCATATAATTGTTCGGTAGACTAGAAAAAATCAATATATAGCAATTAATTTCATTTTTAGTAGAACTTTCCATACATTTCCATTAAAAAATCTCAGGAATGTGGGCACCCATAAGAAAGTTTTTTAAATTTTTTTAAAAAAATTGAAAAATTCCTCTCAATTTTTTGATATGTTAAATGGGATGTGCTAGCCTTCATTTTAAGCAAATAAAATGAAAAATCGGTTGGGGTGCTCATTGATAAAACCATAAAATTGGACTTTGATGCCGCACCCTGACACACAGCTACAACCTTTCAACCCGACGATACTTTTATTAGAATCGTCTGTCAATTCTCTACAAACTACCATTAGATCAAAACCGGCCGGGTCGTTTCACTACGGAGAAAAATTTTCTGAAAAAGTCATGATTTTGAAATTTTCAAATTTTCTCAGAGTCGCCCGAGCCGGAGAGGTCGTTTTTTAAAAAAAACTTCTTCTACGAAATGATCACCTTGAAATTCCCTATCGATAGCACCATAAACGTCCGGAAACAAAAATGGTGTGTCCGATTCAAAAAAAATTTTCACCAGAAGATATTGGTATCAACATAATTATAGAGCAAAAATTCGATGAGCTCATTGATATTAATTTAAAATAGCTTCATCAGGACTACGTTGATTGTCTGGAACGCATTTCTGACTACACGGTCCAATAAAGATCGATTTTTCGTCTGATGGACATGGAAGAGGAGGAATGGGACAAATTGGTACCATTTCAGCGGTCTAAAATAAAACAATTCTTTTGATTATTGACCCAAAAGGTTTTAATTTCATCACCTTCATCATGGCAAATAATAACACAACGCAAACGACAATTTTCATTTTTTCTCTTTACTTAAGAGTAACAGTTTGTGTCAATTTGAATAAGCGACTGAGTCACACACAAACGATCACATCGATTTTATAGCTTTTGTTAATATTATTGGGTTACTTAACGTTAAAAGCTAAAGTAAATAAATTGACTCAAAGGATGACGTAACGATGGCATTGGCCTAAATTTAAATAGCACACAAAAAAATGCTAATTGAAAAGATAACTTCCGAGATGTGCCTGAAAGTTGTACAGATTTATCGAAGGAGTTTATGGTTTTCAGGTTCATCCTAATTCAATTTCGAAATTACCTATCTTAGAGATCTAAAATCGTTAACTCATCCTTAGGCGCTTGGCTAAAAAGATTAATTTTAATCAGAAAGAAGATATCAAATTGTAGCTCAACGACAATGTCATGAAGCTTATCTAATCGCTGCTTAGTTTCAATTAAGCGATAATGATCGAATAGTTTTATAAATTACGTTCATAGCGAATATTGCATATTTGAAAATTAAAATAAATGTTAAAACAGTAGGGTCAATATCGAAGATACCGAACTTGTTTCTACAATGAATTGAAAGTACGCCTGATGTTGAAAATTTCCCAGCATCAGGATTTTCCTTATCATTTCTTCTATATTTATACGGTATCCGTTCTTTGGGTACTTCCGTAGCTAAACTAATACTACTGGAGTTAAATTGTTGGAAATATTTCTTTTCAATTTCTAAAAATTGAAACAGAAACTACGTTGAATCCTATGACGTTCGGGTTACACATTGAAATTATCGAATAAAACTCGAATCAAGAAACGGCGGGCAAAACTCTCAAACATTTTGCATAGAATCACAAACAATTTTTAGTAGTCTGACCTCTTAAAGTCTTTAAATCTGGTACTCCTTTTGTTCAATGTATATCTTAGTAAATAATACAAAATCTATTACTTCCCTTGTTTCAACTAATATTATCCTATAAAAGATAACATAGACCTCGCCCAGTTGACCACTTATTTTCGTCGCAGCTGTCCATAACATTCGTTTAAAAATATTTTTCTGTGTACAGCTTGCAGCTACACCGCATTAATAATAGACACACTGCACACTATTTCAACGCTTTTATCTTTTCGTTTTCAGCATAAAAACAAAATTAAATTAAAATGGGAAATTCAAGTACAAAATTAGCCGAAAAGTGCTCACTTCTATCCAGAGATGAAGTTCCAGTCGTTGCCAGTTCATTTAAATTTGTGAGCAAAAATTCGGAACGCATCAAAGAAGATGATCTTATGGTAATTAGCATGCCTAAGCCAACTAAAATTTCCTTTGATTACCAAATACGTTTACACTCCCACTCATGTAGAAATTCTGGGGCTCTCAAATGGATCCACGACTAGCACAATACATAACAAATTTCCTGTTCGGTTCACATGGGAATCGATCAACTGTCGTGGAGTTTCAAAGATTTGCCGAACTGTACGTTTTCTGTGTTCGCGGTACAGTCGATGAGCGCATTTCAGTGTTACTGTCTAGTCTGGGCTACGTAGTCAGTGAATCGTCAGAGATAGCATATCCACTAATCAAAGAGGTGGGTCATTTCGATTCATTAATTTGACAATTTGATGTTAATTCAATAATGTCCCCCAGTACGTCGAAGCTGTTGTCAGCAGTTACATTCGTTCGTTGCGGTTGCAATCCGGCCCGCAATACAAATCATGGGAAAGTAAGGGCTTCCGAGTGGTGAAAGAATGCGTACAGAAATTAGCTGAAAGTTTGGCTTGTGAAGTTGTTCAACCGAACACGCAAAAGGTCACCCGAACTGACGCGGAACGCTGGCTACAACAAAGTCCCACGTTTCTGCGAATGCTGGAACATGTCTTCCTTCACTTATATCACCATCGTCCGACAACTGCAAAGAGCCCACACGAAGACAAAGAAGTGATGTCCATCAGGCGTCGGAGCGTCGTACCCGATGCAAAATTGCTGCCATGTTGCGAAGGGTTACAATATGTTCCGGACTATCCAGCATTCACCGACATCTCACAGATGCTGTTTATCAATTCAAACCTGCCGATGGATTACAGGGTAAAATGGAGATTCCTATTTTCGTCACAAATACACGGGGAAAGTTTCTCCACTCTGATGGGCCGGATCATGGACCAAGGACCGAGCGTGATTATATGCGAAGATACGGACGGTTACATATTCGGAGGATTTGCACCAGATTCGTGGTCTTTGAGTCCGAATTTTGTGGGTAGGTCGATGGAGATTTTTGATATTCCGCCATGCCATTAACACCATTTTTATGCCACAGGTAATGACAGTGCATTTCTATTTACGCTTCGTCCGAAAATGCGATGCTTCCAGAGTACGGGATATAACGATCACTATCAGTATTTGAATTTACATCAACAGACGATGCCGAATGGATTGGTAACCATTTCTGGTTTTTCATTTTTATGACTCAGCAAGTAAATTTGGCGTTAATGATTGCAGGGTATGGGCGGACAGCACAATTATTGGGGTCTGTGGCTGGACAGTGAATACGGCAAAGGTGAATGTTCCGAATCATGCACAACGTTCAGGAACTACGTTCAATTGGGAGTCAATAAGAATTTCACAATCCGGAACATTGAAGTGTGGGCTGTTGGCGAGAAGCCAGTGAAGTCGACGGTAATTCAATTTTTTTGTTAAAACTTTTTAAGAGCTCTTGAGTTCTCATTGACGTTTTATAAACGACAGGCATGTTGTAACATAAGGATTTAATCTGACAGTTCTTCTTGATGTGAAATCTAGTACTTCTTTAGTTTAACTGTACATTTTGCTATGTATGAGAACCAGGACTATCTTTGGGACATTCTCCGTATTCTCTTGAATTTTCCCAAATTTTTCTACATTTTTCGAAAATAGTTTTTGGGAAAATATTTTCCCGAAACTAGTCCTTGATCCCCATCATTCACGTCGTTGTCAATAACGAATGACTAGCCGTAAATAAAATCATTTATCTTTACAGGATGGATCGCCGGAACGCTCGATTCTGGACGGAAACGTGGAAGAGAAAGCAATATTGGAATTGGCCGGACGGAAACAGTACTCTGACGGTTATCGGGATCCGGTTCGGGACGAACCGCTCGAATGAAAATCCACCAGACACGTGAAATTTGTTAGAGCACCGAAGTCTATTTAGATATCAATGATGAAGAGAAGGAAAAAAATTTTAATTTTAATTCCCACAAAATACGCTAGAGCTATGCTATTCAGTCAATTTGATTACCGGAAGTGAGTGTAGGAAAATTATTGGCATTTTTTTAAAACGTCTTGGTAGTTGCATAAAATGCACAAACCAACAATTTTCAGACGTTTTTGATTTGAAAACAGTTATGTAACAACAGCAATGAAACGAAGGAAAATGGAAACGACAATCGAATTTTTCACAAAAAAAAGAGTTTAAAAAAATGAGAAAGAAATTTCACGGTCATCGGACCATTGAGTAAATGAATTTTTTCTTTCTAAATTGTAAGAGTAAATGTTTAGGTAGCAGAGCCAAAAGTTCAATTATTTTGTGTTGAAAGTTCGATTGTTAAGTTGAAAAATTAAAAGTCCATCGATTGGCTTGCGTTAGATTAAGAAGAACAGAAGTATGGACAAAGAACAATTTTTTTTTTGATATTTTCTATCTTATGCAGGAAAATTGATGTTGAAAGTAGAAATCATCAGAGAAAAAAAAATGATTTTAAATTGTAATTCAGTGATCTTCTATTGCATGCCATACAACATAATATTAGAGATTAAAAATGAAAACAAAATGTCGGCGGAGTTCATCTTGAAGTCCTAGATTCAGTCTGGGAAAATGAAACTTTTAAGTAAAAAATTCGTTCAAAAAATGAAAACAAAAAAGAAACTCAAAGACAAAGTTCACTGAAACTATGCCAACTTAGAGGCTAACAATCAGATGTTACCACGCCGACAGATAAAGAAATTATTGTGATTTTGTTGTTAAATTTATTGTTATATTGATGTTTTGTCAAAGAAAAAGAAAATCTTTCAGACTTTTAAAAACACATTTACGTTTCAAATTTCACTTATATTTAGTCGTTATAGCGTTTGTACATATTTGTTTGCGACGAACAGCGGTAGAACATGAATGATTTAATCAACGATAGCAACCACTATAAACCTCTCACGGTCGGCAAGAATCTCACAAGCATCATTGCCGAATCTTCCACTTCTTTTGAACGAAGTATTTGCGACAGACTGAAACAAAATCTTGTACTTCATTAGCTTTAACAGACATTATTTTACTGTACAAGACTCTGACCATCGCTTTTTATTGGTGTCATCATACCGTCAACTGACTGTAGTTTTTTCGTCGATATTTAATCAAAGTCATCCAACAGCATTCTAACGAGTGTGACCATTTTCCAATTACAATCAGGCTGATCGGATCAGCTCTGAACTGATTTTTTGTATATTTTCGAAAAATGGATGAGAAAGAACTGGTGTGTACTCATTTCGTAGAGCGAGCCATTATCATTCATGTAGTCATTGCACAACATATCGAATTCGCCAACCAGAGAAACGGGGAAAGGTTTAGAGATATCAAACTCGTACTGAACAGAAAAACTTGTCTGTCTGTATCTGAATCTTATCCGATCTTTCCAGTAACAGATTATCAAAATTGTAGATCCTAGGTCAACGATGACGTGTAGCGGTCATTTTGCTCAGTTTGTGCGAAGAGCGGAGTTCAAATTGTTTAAAAGGTCAAAAGAGTTCACCTGACTTAAAAAATATCTGATCCTGATTATGACATGACATGAGTTGACCTGAGACCTGAATAAAATAGTCATCAGGTCTAACCTAACCCGAAACTTGGGAGATTACTCGAAAAATTGATATCAAGATTTCATGCAACCGGAAGCAAAATACGAAGTGCTTACAGGTAACTTAGCAAAAAAGGAACCACATTGGCTCAGTTGGTTCTGTTCTACAAATTCCATTATGTTCTACCGTCGCTGAGCGTTTCTGTTTTTATTAAATTTGTTTAAAAGAAACAATTGACCATTCGCATCATTAAAGTTTTGTTATATTTTTTATCGATGAGGAATATAGTTCTGAGGTATGCCTCGAAAATGGTTCGTGTTTTTTTTATAAATGACATGAACTGCCCCGGTTTGAGATTCTCATGTAGTCATGAAAAGTCAGGAGTACATTGCTAAGTGCTGTAGAACAATATTTTTTACTCAGAATAAACACGTTGATCAATTAAAAATGGTAATCCATCAGTCACAAAAAAAAACATCCTCTACCAGCTCTACAAAAAAAGCAGTACGTTTTCGAGGCATATCGTAGAACACTTTTTACTCAGAATTATATTCTGCATCGATAAATGATATTAAAAAAAATTGATGAGGAGAATGATCAATTCTTTATGCGGGGTTTGGGAGATGACATAACTACTTTTTGGAAAAGAAAGTGGCGCTTTAACCGTATGCTTTACACAATCAAGTCGTTTTTTTAATCATTGAGAGAAAGTTGACCTTGACCAAGGAATCAAATAAAATGCTTTTTACCTAGACCCTTAATTGACGATTAGTGACGAAAGGATTATGTTCTAGTTTGTATCGATTCGGAAAATTCAATTCATCGATAAAATTCGTTCAATTAAATAGCACCAAAATAAGCAACCAATTATGGAGAAGTTTTTCGTTTCATAAAATTTCGCCAAAAAAATATTTTTGTTAAATTAAATGTTAAATACAGAGCACGCAACGCATGATGCATATTTTAAACGATAAGTTTTATCTGAACAGGTGTGTTCAGGCAGTTTCAGAAAAACAATCTAACCTAACCTGAGCCATGTTTCATCGAGGGTTTCCACTACCAGTATAACGAAAATCATAGCACTAGAAAAACCGAAAACACAATGTCCCGCTAATCGATTCATATCGTTGCTAATGTTGCACTGAATTTCGTTGTGTCACTGTTGTGTTCATTAAAATTTCGGCGAAATTTTATAAATTTCAACATTTTCATGAACTAGAGCAAATAGACAGACATATTCGGTAGAAATTGTAGAAAATTTAGAGAAAAAGATTTATTTTGTCGTTTGTCAATTAATCAATTTTGTCAGCTCAGACACTGACACGAACCGTTGCCATAGTAAAAGGTCACATTTCGTGGATTGAAGATCCTATGGAAATTTGTTTTCACATTTTTTAGTGGGTTTGGCTTTGCTACACGTCCCATCACTAACGTTTGACCATGATGTAGATCATTTGACCAGGAACACAGCACTGCTGCTAGTAGCAGGGCTGTGCCAGGAGGGTTTGTCATGTTCGTTGTTGGTACGAGTGATGAGATAAAAATTATAATTATATGAAGGTTGGAGCTGCAGTGGCTTCAGTGTCAAATTATCTTCCCTTTAAACCAAATTTCAATAATTTCTCGCAACCATAGTCCCAGATGACTGTTCATTTGTTTGAAAATGGTCACCACATAATGACGTATATTTCGTCTCGTAACACACTTTTTTGACGATCGTAGTCATTTTGGCGTGTAAAATCCATTGCATAACTCGTGATGAAAATGAAAAGTCTCATTTTCGTGTGTTTATTGACCTCGGCTTCGCCTCAGATCCACAAAATTCACACGAAAACTTTTCTTTTAAACTTTTTCGCAGCACATAAGAGGTAAATAACTATTACATCTTACTGTGTTCGGTGCAGTGGTCATTCGAAGAAATTGAAATTGTTAAAATTGAAATTGATGAGCATTCGGCACAATAACATTGTCAAGTATTCGCAAAGATTGGTTCTATTTTGCAGCGATTCGGAAAATTCAATTCATCAAACTTAAATGTTAAATAATACAAAGCACGCAACGCATGATGCATTTTTTTAAAAACTTTGATTCTCTAATTAAGTAATGCAGATGCAGTCAAGCAATTATTATTCACATCAAAAAATACAATCAAAAACTTAGCAAGAAAACAAAGATGTTCATTTCGTCAAGATAAGTTTATTTTTTGTGTTCTCTAAAACCAAAAGCTAATGGTACAAAGTAGAAACTTAAGCAACCGAGTGCCAAATGCTTTATTGGACACTAGATGTGCAATTGTCACACGGAGCCGCAGTATGAGTGTTTTATTGTCGTGTGTATTTATCGTGTGATTAATAATAAAGCATTTTGACACCGAGTTGCATATACAATGTTTTCACAACATAGGTATCGAAATTGTGCCATTTTGGCACATTTATATGATGCCGAGTTGCGAAAATAAAAATATTTTATTATCTCAGTGTCAACAATAGTATTTTACATGGCTAGGGATAAACAGATGAAAAGTTGATTTTTCGTGTGAATTTTGTTGATCCGAGGCGAGGCCGAGGTCAATAAACACACGAAAACGAGACTTTTCATTTTTATCCCGAGTTCTGTAATGGATTTTACATGCTGAGGGCGTCGAAAGACGTGCTTCAAACATGAAAAGTACGGTTTTCGACGCATGTAGGATGTAAATATAATTTCCACAAAAAATGAGTCATAAAGTGTAAGAAAAAGCAGCAAACAGAAAAAATAAAAATATTTTTCTTATTTATAATTAAACATAGCAAATTTTATGTGAATCGATGTGATATTCGTACTAAATTGAAGAAATTTTAAAGAAAATAAATTCAATTTCAAAGAAATGCACAACAATATCCATATGGTTTTTCGTTAAAGATAAAATCTCCGGCCCCATAGAGTTATATACACTTCTTGTGGCCTTCACGTGGACAACCCTATTGTTGCAATATTTTTAGTTATATTCACTGAGACACTACTTTCACGAAACATTTAAAATTTGATCGTCTGTCGTTGTAAATGCTGAAGTGACTCGGGTTAGAGATGTAAATCATATGATTTGGTTTTGGTATTGGATCTGGTAAGTAAGTAAGTATTGGATCTGGTTGATTTGATTTGGTTTTCGTCATGTCCTTTGCTGGCAATTGACATATCTCCTTTGCCAGGCTTGTAACAAACCGAGCAAATTCTTCTGTTACAGTATCGTCGGTTGTCCGAATGCGATCTATAATTACACGAAGGTTAGAGCTGTATTGGCAATTAATATGTCCTTACCAAGTTTCTTTAGCTTCTCGCAACCATAGTCCTGGAGAATTGATAGCGTCAAAATTAAAAAAATAAAATAAAAGTTATAGCTCGGCTGGGACCATTTTTTCGAGTTTTTCTTAAAAAACGGCCTTAGCCAAGCTATAACTTTTAATTTTGTACTCAGCCGTTTGCTGAAACCTACAAAATATGATTCCTCTAATTAATAGCTAATGGATTGCTAAATACACTAAACCTGTACAACGTCATCTACACCCCAAGCCGAGGCTTTAGCCGACTTAAAAAAATATTTCGGCTCTCCACTCTGCTAAGAGGTAAAATAAACTACATAATTGTGCAAAAATCGTTGTTTTGACACGTGTGGTTTTACATCACGATGAGTAAACGTGTCTCGGGCTGAGGCCTTCGGATACTTTTACTGGATATATATCTGGATAAGAGATATCAAATTACTTCCCTTGTATAGCAATCTACTACTAAGCTCACATTAATACAAAAATTTGTACCTGACCCCAGTCTTTTTATATAATAATGTAAAGGAATCTAATCGAGAGAACGTAAAACCAGTCGAAACACATAAAGTTAAAATGTGACGCAAGTTCTTGTTATTTTATGTTGAAAGTTCGGGGTTGGTCAATTGATCATTAGCATATTTTTTTTATATTTTTTATCGATGCAGAATTTAATTCTGAGTAAAAAATTGTTCTACGGCAGGCCTCGAAAATATTTCGTTTTTTTTATGAATGACATAGACTACCCAGGTTTAATATTCTCGAGGAGTCGTGTAAAATCTGGAGTACATTTTTAAGTGGTGTTGTAGAACAACTTTTTACTCAGAATAACACGTTCATCAATTTAAAATTTTAATCCTTAAATAGTCACAAAAAAGTATTGATGCACTTGGAATTGAACCCTCTCTGGCTTTATAAAAAAGACGTATTTTCGAGGCATATCGTAGAACTGTTCTAGAACACTTTTTTTTACTCAGAATAACATTCTGCATCGATAAAAAATATAAAATTTTTTGATGAGAATGATCAATTGATATACATTTCATCCTCCCATCCAGATTCAATCATTAGCTTTAATCAGATACCGACTAACTTTGGACTACCCAGTATATACTACCTTAAATCTAAAAACAGAAATGTATTTTCGGCCATTAAAATAGACACACCGTTTCAGGGCCTACTTTTTGGAAACTAATTTCTTGAATTTTTCGAAATTTCTCGAATTTTCTCGAATTTCTTAAAATTTCTCGAATTCGAGAAATTCGAGAAACTTCAAGAGAAATTCGAGAAATTAGTTTCTTGAAATTTCTTGAATTTCTCGAAGTTTCTCGAATTTCTTGAATTTTCTGGAATTTCTTGAAATTTCTCTAATTCGAGAAAATCAAGAAACTTTGAGAAATTCAAGAAATATTTTTCGAAGTTTCTTGAATTTCTCAAAGTTTCTTGATTTTCTCGATTTTCTCTAAAAGTTTCTAAAAGGTAGGCCCTGCACCGTTTAGTCCCAAATATACCAAGAAAAGGCAATTATTATGTTGATTGGCGAGTTATGATTTACTTCTTCAATGAGTATATAGAAGAGAAACTGGCACGATAAGGTAAGTCCCAAATATACCAAGATTGGCCATCAGGGCCGACTTTTTGGAAACTAATTTCTTGAATTTCTTGAAATTTCTCGAATTTTCTCGAATTTCTTAAAATTTCTCGAATTCGAGAAATTCGAGAAACTTCAAGAAACTCGAGAAATTAGTTTCTTGAAATTTCTTGAATTTCTCGAAGTTTCCCGAATTTCTTGAATTTTCTGGAATTTCTTGAAATTTCTCGAATTCGAGAAATTCAAGAAACTTTGAGAAATTCAAGAAATATTTCTCGAAATTTCTTGAATTTCTCGAAGTTTCTTGAATTTCTCAAAGTTTCTTGAATTTCTCGATTTTCTCTAAAAGTTTCTAAAAAGTAGGCCCTGTTGGCCATTGATAACGTCCTTGATGGGAGGACGAAATGTATCAATTAAATAAATCCTAACTTTCAACTCTAAAGTTTTGATATAAGCTCATCCTATTAAACGTATTTCTTATTATTGGTCTTTTAAGTCCAGGTCCTTGTGTCAGAAAAAATGGCTCCGTTCGCCAGAAATGTGTACTGAAAAAGTCAATTTTCGAAAAAGGAAATTTGTTCCATTACGTTTCATTCCCAATCATGTATGATACCTGAAATCTCGGAAAACGTACAGCGAGCGAATTGACACAAGGGACCTGACTATTCAAATATCGATGTTGTCGGTTCCGGTTCACGTTTTCTATGTAAGCAATTTTGTGTTTTTAAAGAAAGCGAGGGATGGCGTTTGTATCGGACTTTCGTGCCACCAGCATATCTGATTCGGTTATATATAGTATTACCTCCGCCCATATATACCTTGGAAAAAGCAGTCCATTTAAATGGACTCATTGATTTGTTTTGAATTTAAGTTATTCGATATGCGCTAGATGTCATCACAAATTCAACCATCCTTCAACATACACAACTCCTCACATTGTTAACCTCTCAAACAACACATTACTCTTCTCTATGGCTTGATTACCTCAGCTGCTCTGTGTCGTAAATTACAGTCAAAGTCTTTTCTGTTCATTTTTCTAATTTCCTCGTTAAATTTTATGTTGTGGGTAAAGAAACCCTTCAACAAAGGTTTCATTGTTCGTTCATAGGAGTTGGAAGGCGTGAAGGTAAGTAATATACCGGGGACTGACCAAGTCTGAAATTGAACACGCCAAATATGGGTCTGTTTCAACGATTTTTGGTTATTAATTGAATTGTTTCTCATTTCCTTTTACAGATGATTGGATTTGGATCCAACGACTCATTTGAAGTCAAAACCGTTACATATGACGGATCAGATGTACAAAATGTTGTTAGGAGCAGCGGCAAATTGATTCCGTCTATCGCCATTTCTGGACAGCGATCAAAGGAAATCGACAACGCGGTTTTTGAAGATATTTGCATGCATTGCAACGAGACTGCAACGAATTTAACACTAAATTATATGGAACTGGATGTCGATCGCATCACCGTATTCAGTAAATTAAGTAAGCTGACTCTCTACTATTGTGACCTGAGTTACGAGTTTGTCAAATTTGACCAATGGTGTCCCAACCTAACCAAATTGGAAATCAAAAACATTGATTTTGGTAACGACGAATGGTATGATGATTGGCTGGCATTGATTGAAACTCACAAATCAGTGACGTTACGAAGCTTAAGTTTGGAAGCTGGCATCGACGATGTATTCGCATACTTCAAACTCATGGAAAACCAATTTCCACGACTGCAAAGTCTCTTTTTGTACTTTGGCACAGAGACCAATTTTACAGCAGGTCGAACACTGTTGTCTAGATTTTCAGGTCGAAATGATAAGTTTCTTACCGATGCAGAGAGAACCTACCGCCCGATGTATTTTAATCAATTGAAAAAGTTGAAAATCTTCGCTTACGGACAGTGCGAAGAGATTTTCAATTTCCTGAAAATATCCAACAAAAAGCTCACCGAACTGGAATTCTGTGGCATGATTGCTGACGACTTGGTGATTCAATCACTACTCAACTATTCAAAGTTGAGCAAATTACAGCTGGGTTGCTCGTACGTGGAAGAAGAAGCATTGAATCAACTGCCTGGTCATTTACCGAAACTGATGAGCCTGACGCTCGATACAAAATATTTGTACTGGAACCCGGTGAGCATCATCAAATTCATGGAAGATGCGCTGCGATTACGTCGATTGATCGTGACAGTCGATCGGAACAATAACAATTTTCGACTCGACGACGCATTCAAAAATCGATTCCAAGCGCTTGTGGATGGCGGTCGACGATTCTTGCAGTTGAACATCACATTTTTTGAGTCATCGCACTCGATTAAATTCTCTCGAAAGGCATTGCTTGACAACATAGATGAACTGGATTCGGATGATACGAAGGATGATGATTGGTTGATGTAGTTTTATTTGTTAAGGGAGCAAAGGCATCCTAACGTTGACTATTTTAAAGATTTTACGGAATGTTCAAAAACGTTCAAACGTCGTCGTAACTCGTTCGAAAACCATTTTTGTAATAAAATGACTTTAAGTTAAATTCACTTCGTTTTGATTGTGGTTCACAAGGAAGTGTTTGAGCTAAATGCACTGACGCCAAAGTATTTACGGAAGTAAGAAAACTGCGATGGATTGTAAAACGTTTCGATGACCAACGATTGAGTTCTATACCTTTCAAAAACCACGTCTCGAGGATTAAAACAATTTCAGTCGTACCATCGGTTCACCTTTGAGTGAATTAACACAATCCGGCGTAGATGAAAAAAAAATCGAATCATAAATCACTTGACCAAGGAAATGGCTACAGCCGAACTAAATTATCCGAATTGAAATCACTAAACACAAAAACAAATCAATTAATTTCAGTCAGATGCTTTCGAAGACGTTTGTTATCAATTTATAAATTTGAATGAAAAAAAACCAATTAGTACGCAAATTAGTCCGGCTATTTATACCTGACCACATAAATCAATGTCTAACGAACGCATTCGGTTCTATATAAAACGGCTTAGAGTTTTGCATTGGATCACATTCGTTTGTTAAGTTTTATCGGAAGAACAGAATATTCTCATTCAAAATTCGGTTATCGCACAACCAGTCCTCAATGGCTAAATTCAATCGATTCGTTTTTGTGTTCGTTGTGATGTTCATTTTTGCTGCAGTCGCTTTACAATCGGTAAAGAAATTTATTGGGATTTTCTTTAGTTAACCGAACCACCAGTTTACCTCGGCTGTTTTTCAGCTGGCACACTCATACATTCTCACTGTCTTCTACGTGTTTATAAGGTTCTACAACTCACGTAGAACCGTATAGACATGTAGGAGACAGTGGGTTTGTATAAGTGACCAGCTGAAAAACAGTTGAAGTAAATTGGGGCACTCATTTGGTTGGACTTTATCCCGACAGTGTGAAGTTAACCAAGCAATAGCGGTCGATTTGACGAGGGACCTAATGCATAATTAGGCCTTTGCTTTTGGTGCGAAACGTTTACTAATACAAATGCATGAAACGAATACGGAACGAGACTTAGGTCCATTCTTCGAATGTATTAGTGTCCTCTGCTCCTGCCACCGCCTGGTTTACTTTACTCTGCCGTTACTTCATCGATTTTAAATTTAATTTAAATTAAAAAAAACTCAATTCAGGTCGCAGCAGAGTCTCCATTGTGCGCTGTAGGGGGTTCAGCTTGTGCTGACGGATGCAAATCAGCAGGATACGAGGGTGGTGCTTGCGCACAGCGTGGAGAATGTCTTAAGTGCTATTGTATATAATGTGATAGATGATCTAATAAATGCATAGTGATGATTATAGAGTCTTTGTTAAGCTTACGGACGGAGAGTACATTGCGTTGGAAATTGATTGGGCGATTTTGTTACGTAACAAAAAAATTCTTTAATTTCCTTTCAACAAGAAATGTACAGATCAACATAACCGAATAGTAGACTCAACAGCAAAATAGAATCCCTCATTGACTTACACACACACACACACAACACTATAAAACTGACTGGTAGCCCTTATCCTTCCAGCATTCTTAAAATTTCTTCAAAACTTTTTCCCTTCGTTTCGGGCAATACGAAAATGCTAAATAGACAGCCAGCGAACGAACAGCCGGCAAAGAATGCCATACATCCATGCATGCCAATTGCACCACTCAAAATTGGTAAGTATTTGATCATCAGAAAGGCGAATATCCACAGTAGTGCCATGCAGATCGATGTGCCTACACCCCGAATCTGTGAGAAAGAATTTTGGTTTTATTTCGGATCCATTTTGTCTTGCTAGTCAGATAGAAAATTCTAACCTTTTCCGGTGTCAGCTCAGAAATCACTAGAAACGGAAGTGTTAAAACACCCCACGACGCAATGAAAAGGCAAAACGAAAACGAAGCAATCGGGATCCATGACCAGCCATCCATTTCGAAGCCAAGTGTTCCAAGGTATGTGTAGGTGCCCAGACAAGTTAACCCAATAGCTGTACCGCCCGACGAAATTGTGAATAACATCTTGTATAATAGAGAAGCAGAGATTGGAACGTCTGACAAATCTTTTTTTTTGCACAAAAAATTCCAAACCTTTCTTCCGGCCCGATCGACCAAAAACGTTGACATGTACGCTCCGAATAATTGTATTACTCCCACGATGATTGCGGACACATTCGGTGTTAGATTCGATCCGGCCTCGGCAAAAATGTTTGCTGTATAGTTTAACATGGCAAAGCATCCGCAGAACTGATTCAACCACACCAGAACCACTCCAATCGTAATAGCCTTCCTCGCTGACACCGAGGCTGTGTGATGATAGATATGATTTTGTTAAAATCTTTTCGCCACCGACCGGTTCACAAAGTCTACCGGAAGCAAAATCGTCACTTACTCAGATCGGACCAAGTGATTGACGTGTTTTCGTTGTCTTTCTTCAGAACTTGATTGCTCATTCGTAGCTTTTCCAGTTCCGTTTTGAATGGTTCAGTTTCGTCCGATGTCGTTTGTCCTACGTTGCGATAAAATCGCAATGACCTCTCCGCTTCCTGTTCGATAAAATGTCAACAAAATGAATGCTAAAGACACCGTCTGGCTTACCTCTTCCTTTCCGACTTTCATTAGATATTGCGGTGACTCTGGGAAAAATGAAAATGTCACGAAGAAGATTATTGGCAGCGACACAAGAACGACCGGCTGAACGGTGTAATGCAAATAATTGCCGCATATGAAAGCAATCAGTATGCCAATATTGCAGGATAAAACCAGCAACGATCCCAACGAGCCTCGAATGCTGTCGTCGGCTATTTCAGCTACAAATAGCGGAAGAAAGATGAATGCACCAGAACCGACAAAGCCGCACAACATTCTAGCAGCATACAGATAAACTGGACTCGTTGCGTAGATAATCAAGCCCCAACTGATCTATAAATGAATCAAGCGGCTGTGTTATCAACAGCATTCTTAGACGAAATTGCGATCGAACGAACCGTCATTGGCAGAGCGAGTGAAAGTAGAGGTAATTTTCGACCGTAGCGATTGGTGATGCTTCCATAAAATATATTTCCGACGAAACCTCCGACGCACATTAACGAAACCATCCAAGACAGTTCCTCCACGTTCATCGAACCGGTATGTAACGGCGTTTCGTCGTTGGAATTCAATACGGAGTATGCAGCTGAGGGCCATCCACAACCGGAACCGTATGCCATGGCAATCACATTTCCTGGAAGTGGAGACAGTACGATGTGACGTTCAGTTTTTATGATGTGTTCAAGGTGAGACACAACTCCCCGAGACGATGCAAAATTTTTGAAATTTCTAGGGTTTTCGATGCCCTTTAAGGCCAGTTCATACTCGCATACATTTTTGCGATATATGCGACCATGAACTGGCCTTAACCTCGCCTTTAACAAACTTAAAGGCGGCACATTAAGAAGTGTCGGATGGAGAGTCACAGTTTTACCTTTAACATATGTGGTCAGGCTCAGAAAAATCTGACCTGTCCTGAACCAGGTTTCTCTCAAAAATATCAGTTCAGGCCCGAAACTTTGAGCCTAACTGTTCAGTTGACCTGTCAGGTTTCATGTCAGTTTTTCCTGATTAATACATTTCAGGTTAATTCAGGTCTAGTCAAAATTGATCACATCAGGCTCAGGTCGAAACCGAACTTAGGCATTTCACACATAACGAAAGGATAGTTTCTGAATCGTTCTGAATCGACGTCAAAGTTGGAAATCTCTCCATTTGAAAAATATTGCATCGATGACAAGAGAGATCAATAAATTCGTTCGTTAAACAATCTCGAAGTAAGTCTTGATTTCCACGTACGAACTCCGTATTCTCTCCGTTTACACTTTAATCAATAGATAAGAGGCGTGGTTTAGCTAAATGGGGGCAAAACGGAGTGGTGTGAGTGGAAATCAAGCTTAATTATACTGTGGTGGAGAGGTCAGACAGTTGTGTCTGTGAAATTCATTCAATGCATTCAATTCACACAACGATATGCGGACTCAAAGGCATATTGCCTTTTCTATTCCCATATGAATTGGTGACCCCGACGATAAGATTTTTTCCAATGTCGATGTTATCGCAGCGCACATCGATACAATAAATATTTTGTTTTATAATAAACTATTTTCAAGAAACATTTAACAGCAAACAATCTTTGATTGCCATTCCATTCCAAATAAAGACGAATTAATTGTCTCAACAAAATCAGTTTGCTAATTTTATCAATCTTCATAGAAGTGGCATGTAATGTGTACATAATTCACACTAAAAGTAATTTTGTTTAATTGAGCAAATACAGGAGTCTTACTTAGTAGAATAGGAAGTTTTTTTTCACTTAAATTAGACTGAGTCAAGGTTGGTTTTTGACTGACAGAATGAACAACAATTTCATGCGGGCGTCGTGTTCTGCCTTATTTTCTCCCCTCAATCAATAGGTCATCAGAAAATTGTGTTTTCTTTACGATTGGTCGAATGCCATTTCTAGTGAGAAAATTTCGGCACTTTATCTCCTGTGTGGAGAAAATAGAACTTTTCTCAATGGAACTGTCAATTTGTTTATGTTTTCGAAAATTGTATGGCGAATTGACGTTTTGTTTTGTAGATAAAAACGGCCAAACTGCTCCTAGCATGAACATAAGAAATATTTGGAGGCTGATGAAGTCACAGTAGTCACTGCGTTTCTTTCGTAAAGATAGATGACTTGTTTTTGTTGTATGAGATAAAACACACAATCAATCTTAAGCGGTAGCTCTCATCACAAAAGCCTCCAAATTGGACATTTGTCAAAGGAGTGTTCATGCTAGCAGTGCGTTCCAAACGCAACATGCACGCATGAAAAACGTTGTGTTATCTCTGGGAGAAATAGGAAATTCCTACTCGAGCGAAATTGCTCTGGCTCTTGGTCAACAAATTACTATTTCTGTTACAGAGAGAACAATAGCCTTCCGTCAAACAAGTTGCAGTTTCGAATGTAACTTTTAAATTTCCAACATCAGGAATATCTCGATTTTCATGAAATTAGCCAGTACCAGAACACCATTGTAAGAAAACACTAGCACATGAACAACCGAAAAAATTAGCTCAAATTTCCATTTATCACACAATGTTGCCCCATACTGATAGATAACTCCACTTTTCTTCATTTTGTGGTATACACGGACTAACTTTAAGACTTTTTCTACAGCAATCGCGCTAACCGATTCATATCGTTGCTAATGTTACACTGAACGTCGTCTTGTCACTGTTGTGTTCATTAATCTTTCGGCGATATTTTATGAATTTCAAGATTTTCATGAACTTGAGCAAATAGACAGACACATTCGAGAGATAATTACAAAGCATTTTTCTGCCCGATTACAGAAGCCAAGTCAACTACAGTTAGAATTTTACTTGAATGAGATTTTGTTGTATAAACAACGCCGTTTTTTGATTTGTTGTTTCGTCTGCTTATTTATGATTATTTATGGCATCTAGAAGAGTTACAAGTCAATTGTTTCAGCGAATTCAAAAAGAAATAAAAATTTTCGATTTTCGATGATGAAATGAAGACAAAATTGCAGGAAATTCAGCGAAAAAGATTTTCTTTATTTCAATCATTCGAACAATTTAACATTTTCAAGCAACACCCAATCCGTACGTAGAGTCCCATTTTTCGTACTGTTCCAAATCATCAGCGGACACACTAGCACGAACCCTTTTCAACGCATTGGTAAAGTCCTGAAAACTGACCCGTGGAACATCCTTTGCGTCGATCGTTCTTAACAATTCCACTGGAATCAATCGCATCGGTTCCATTAACGCCTCATGGCACAAAGTTTTCATGTCGGCTCCGGAAAATCTTTAAATTCAGAGAAATTTTGCAATCAATTCCGTACGCAGTGGTGGGTGTCTGTACTACATACCCATTGGTTAAGCGACCGATTTCTGTTATTTCCGTTTCGTTAAGTTGATGCGACACCTTCTTCAAAAGCGATGTTAATATTTGGATTCGGGCATCGATTTCCGGCAGTGGAATGTACAATCGTTTCACCAATCGTCGCCGTGCCGCTTCGTCGAGCTCTTGCGGTCGATTTGTGGCACCGACAATAAGGACGCGCTCATCATCACTGGTTCGAGCACCATCGAGTTGAACCAAAAATTCGGTCTAAGGTGAAAAATATAGTGGAAAATGGCATCGGTATGGTATACGGTATAGTATACGCACCTTCATCCGTCTTGAACTCTCGTGCTCCTGATCGGAACGCTGTGACAACAATGAGTCAATTTCGTCAATGAAAATAACCTGAAAGACGAGACAGTGTAACAGCTGATTCCTTAAAACGGTGTATTTGATAAAATTGCTACCGAGGGTTGCTTAACCGCTGCAACAGTGAATAAGGCTCGAACCATCTTCTCGCTATCACCTATCCATTTCGATGTTAAACTTGAAGCAGATATGCTGAAAAACGTTGAATTCGATCTGGACGCAATGCATCGTCCAATCAACGTTTTCCCCGTTCCAGGTGGACCGAATAGTAGTATGCCTTTGGGCGGACCTCGAAGCCCATTGAAAATGTCTGGTCGTAGAAGTCTGAAAATCGATTTTCTTTCTAGAATGAAAAGGTCAAGTTTTAGAATCTGTGGAAACTTACGGATAGATCACCGCTTCCTGTATTGTTCGCTTGGCATACTCTGGAAAAATTGGCGAAATTTTCGTAATAAAAATTATTCTCAAACAAAGTTTGACAAAGTCTTACCTAGACCAGCTATGTCATCCCAATCTGTAATGTTAAGAAGAAATTATAGTAAAAATATGGTAGATCGAAAGGACAAGATTAGTAAGGAGGAATGACAGAACGACAAACACAATTCAACAAAAAGGAAAACCCAATGAAGTACGAGGTGTTCCATCATCAATGGTGTAAAAGGTCACAAAAGATTCAACTCAACACACATCGTCTACTTCAATGGGAAAACCCCCTGGTTTTTGCAAGATGCCACAAACGATTCCCTTACCGACATTCGCCGCCTGATGCATAATTTCATTCTGAATGAATTCGATCATCTTTGGATCAATATTTTTCAATTTCGCATCCATCTCGCTATCGCCACCTCCAGATTGTTCGTACGATGGCTCAACATTTACGGGTGTTATTGGTGGAACAAATTTACTGTTTACGTTCCGACGGGTACCTAAAGTTTTCGTAGATTTGCCGTAAGCGAACAAAGGAGGTGCGGATGACTGGTTCGCATTCTGTCCAGTATTCTTCAATGCTCGTTGTCGTTCCAATTCTTCTGTACCGGTGACGAACGAGTTCCTTTCGCGAGGTGCATTCTGTTGAATCTGCCTCTTAGGCATATCATAAGCGAAGAGTGGATTGGACGACGACGGGGAAATATTTATTTGATTACTTTGTTGTGGCGCGATAGGCGGACGATTAAAATTGATGTTATGGCCTGCCGGAGGTATTGAGTGAAGCGATGGCGGTGGTGCTGTTGCTGGTGTTGCATTAACGGAATTTGCATTTCCCTGTCGAAAAACAAATTTTTTCACTGGCTCATTTGACGGTGTTGTATCGGGAAACGGTCGTTTATTGTTTGAACCGACTGGTGTTTCTGCCTTAGGGAATAAATCATTGATGTCTTCCTGCGTAATTTTGTCACTGTCACAGTCCAGAAATTCACCGCGACACGGACGTTGCAGATACTTCTCAAAATCGTTGACATTGAGCGTGAAATCCCTACACGTTCCTTTAGTGTTTGACGATTGATTCGGTTGCTCGAGGATAAACTTTTGAAGATTCTCTTCATGGATGGCACAAGTGGCATCGGCTGAATGATTTCTATGATTAGAAGAATATTGAAATAAAATTTTGGAAACAGAGGAAACAAACGAAGACAAAAACCCTCACAATGCGATCGACGATTGAGCCAACAGCCAACCCAATCGAAGCAGATCGGCTGCACTTTTATCACTGTCAATTCGTTTATTATCGTTAGAAAGTAAGTCATCGTAGATCGAATTGAATGTTGCTTTATCAAAGCTCATCTTGGAATATTTTTCAAAGATTTCGTTGATTCGACAACTTTTAAAACAGAAAATCAAAACAACAACAAACGATCAACACATTGTTGTGAGGAACTGATATGACTGAGAGAGAGGCGGGAGAGCAACAAGGAGGCACCGCGCATAACAGTCATACTGGTAAACGTGCACTATTACGAAACACGATAAGACAAACAGCGCAATACTTTTGAAATTTCATTTAGAAAATGGAATGGGAATGAAAAAACATGTTGCACCAGCCATGACTGCCGAGATATTTTTTAGCCCCGTACGAAGTACTGGGGGCTTATAAGATTAATATGCCGTTTGTAACACGTCGAATTGGAAGCAGGCAGTAAGGGCAAAGCATTTGGTTATGTTCATAGATGACGAATCCGCAATAAAAAAAATGTCCGTCCGTCCGTCCGTCCGTCTGTGACCCCTCTAGCTTGAGTAAATCACAACCTTTTTTGAAAATTCTTTTTTTCCCCGATTGGTATCGACAAAAGTAAGGTCAAGTTCGAAAATGGGCATGGTAGGGTCGGCCCTTCCAGAGCTAGGGCCCTATAGGTGTTTTTCAGTCTTTCGACGATATCTACCGAAATACGCACGCAATAGCTGCTTGTGATATATCAAATGAAAGGTATTGACGAGTAGAACAAAGTTGCTGAACATTTTTTTTTGGGTAAGATGCAACGCGGGTTTGTTGGGAGGGCCCAAAAGTCGTTACTCGGCCCTAAGTGTTTTTTGCACATAAATCGAGTAAATCTCATCCGATTTTGCAAGATTTAGTTTTTTATGGAAGGTAATTGAATACCGAAAAGAACGTGGCGGAAAAAGTTTCAAATTTGGGCCCTTGGACTAAGGCCGCTACTCGGCCCTAAGTGTTTTTTGCACATAAATTGAGTAAATCTCAACCGATTTTGCTAGTTTTTGTTGAATACCCAATAGAAAGTTGGCAAAAAATTTTGGGTTTCTAAAATAATGTCGTAGATTGTTGGTTTTATTTGAAAGGTACTTCGTACGGGCTTCGTAATTGCGCTATGCGCAATTTTAAAAATGAACACTTTCAGTAAATTTGACTTGCATTTTGGTAACAGACGCATTAGAGGGTTGTAGACGTATTAGGGTTCCGGGCGTATTACGGCTACGGACGTATTATGGTTACGGACGAAATAGGATTACGGGTCGTACGGGGCTAGGTCGCAGCAAACGCTCCGACTGGTCTGATGCCTTGTTTTAAATAAAATCGTCTTCAGATTCAGATTATATTGCAGAACATATGACTCTTCAGCCAATCACGCCAATCAGTGGAATTTTTCAATGTCGAGACCTACTGCCCTCTGAACGTAATGACGATTCTCCAGCCGATTGAAAAATGTCTCGGTTCGACTAAATTTGACCAAATACTTGCCTGATGGATTATGAAATAAATGGTGGTAGCGTTACTCGTTGTGTATCGAAGTCGAAGTTGGAATAAATCCACATGGCTGTGCTGATTGAACTTATATTTTTATTCATTTGTGAAAGAGAAAACAACAAACTCAAAATTCACTTTTATAACATTTGCTTCATACCACGCTTAAGCGAACCATCGCTTATGCATTTAAGAATTTTCGCACTCGATTCGCATCGATCTTTGTCCGTTACCGCTTTACATTCGTCTAAAACTTCCTTCATATTGGCTATGGCTTTTTCATCTTTACTTTCTGCTGCATAAACTTTCATCACGGCGTCCACATTAAGTTGGTTGTCAGTAGTCATCTGAAGTGTTATCGATTATTATTTTTTTGAGTTGGTGGGCTAGTTCTCACCATTCCCATTTGTTCTCCAGCGCAAGCTTCCAAACATTTCACAATTGTTGGTTTCGGCTCAGTTCCACTTTTCCACATTTCCATATCGGCGTCTGTAGCTTTCTCTTTAGCTTTGCAAAATTCGCTGATTTTGTCCATTTCTGCATTGTCGCAGAGCTGCGGTTTTTATCGCAGAAAGAAATGAGTTTAGTTTTTGAAAAGTAAATTAATGAAAATTGCAAGACGGAGTAACATTTTTCTGATCAAGACGTTCTCTACATCGATTTCTAACCATTAAGCCATTTTGGCTCATTTCTGTACAAATAGAGAAAAGTGTAGTAGACAACACGATCTACACGTTCCCCTATTTGCACAAAAATGAACCACCATCGCGTTACGGTTAAAAGTCGATTTGAAGAATGTTTTGGCCAGAAATATGTCTAGCTCCAAGTTGGCTAGTGACGGTCAAAATTAATAGGAAAATATTAATTTTTGATAAGTATACCACATTGCCACAAAAACCAATCAAGAAAACTGCAACAACAGCAACGACTTTATTTAATTTCATCATTTTGATCTATGACGACCGATGTGCGATAACAATCAAAAGCTTTACACAAAATATTCTTCGGCACTCGTATTTATATTTATGTTCAGACGGATGTGGTCTAATGACACTTTTTGCAAAAAATTACTTTCGATTCAACGGAAGTTTTTATTCAAATGAAAATACGTTTTTGTGGCTTTTTTTTTAATTTAATTGGACCTGACAAAGCACTTTGGCCTTTGGAGCTTTTGGAACTGATGATGTAAAATATTGTAGAGCATCAGGTTCAAGGTATTTGTTTATGTAACTCTGTTGTAAGTAAATATGACCTATAACCATAGGTCATATTTACTTAGATTTTGCAAATTTTTTGTTCGAGGGGTAACTCACTTTGATTTAATAAAAATGAAAACAATGATTTATAAATCACTGGTTGACCATGCTAAATCGGGTTAATCAAAAAAAGTGTTTTTTTTAACAATAGGAGTGGATTCAAACATATGAAACGTTTTTTCTGTGGAGATTGTTCGTACGCAACATTTCTACTCCTGTTCTAGCCTGTCACAGACGGAAAGCATATTAACAGTTACTTAACGAAGATTTTCAGAGATTGATTTCAGAAATCTTTTACTTCATTTGTTTTGAACATGCTTTTTGCTATATAAGACCTCATAGTCAGAGCTTGTCGTTTATTATTGCTGTCGTTGTCGATAACAGATGACAGGCTATGTAATGTATTTCCTTTAATAAACGATACGATAGTTCACCTGTTTATCGATAACGATCAAATAAAAAACCATGGAACGTTGGGAAATGTTTTCAATACGTTCCAAATTCATTTTGTTCAAGACTTATATCACTGAGTTTGATTTTTATAAGGGCAATTCTCCAAATTACACTTTGAATCAATTCAGCTGATGTTTTCAATCCACCTCAGACTCGCGAATCCGATAAAAATTATTAATTAAAATAAATGGACTGACACTTAGTTACAGACTAAAACGATTTTCAGAACAAAAAACAACTGATCGACTACACACAGTATGTACGCAATACTGCGATGATTGCAGGAATGATTCAGTTCGTTACACCGACTGTCCAGTATGTATGTGAAGTACTGGCGAACTTGAACCTGCGAATTCTACAATAGAGTATTATGATGAAAGAGAAAGACATATTTTGACAAGTACCCCAAGGTAAGTTATAATAAACTGGTCGTCGGTCTTCTCACTCACATTGTAACATGTTGAAAGAGAAGCTAATACTTTGACAAACACCCCGAGGCAAGTTATAAATTAAATAGTCTTCGGTTCTCTCGATCTCGCTCCGGATAATAGTCCGGTCGTTGTGACAATCATTTTACATGACTTTCTACTGAGGAAAGTTCCAAAAATTCGCAGTTTCAAACCTGCCAAAAATCCAACTCCTTGCAGTTTGTAAAAGGATGAATAAAGTAGGAAAAAACCAAACTTCTTCCTTAAACAGAATTCATCCTTCAGTTAGAACAAACTAAATTCCTTCCTTACACAGTTTGCAAAAGGATGAATTCAGTTGGATCAAACCAAACTCCTTCCTTACACAGTTTGTAGAAGGATGCATTAAGTGGGAACAAACCAAACAAGTTCCTTACACCTAGGGTTACCATTCGTCCTCTATTTAGAGGACATGTTCTCTTCTTTCATCTCGTTCTTCTTTTTTACAAAAATTCTAAGAACATCACTGTTTTGAAGAAGACGTCGTCTTTGTCCTCTTTTTTTCAGCTCATACCTAAAGAACGGAAAATTTTCGTTGCGCGGATTTAACTAATAATCTTCTCTGTCAGAGAATCTCTGAACGGTAATACAACGAAATCTTCATCACAAAAAAAAAATTCGCTCGCTCCGCTCGCATTCTTTACCACATCATTTTTTCATACATTAAAGTAAAAGTTATTCATTTTACAAGAACGGCGTAGCGTTGTGTGAGATACCGAATATCACGCAAGGATAAGGTAAAACGAAGTCTGTATTCAGGTAATATGGTGTGGATGTTATCACTGAGAAGGAATCCAAAAGAATATCAGGAAGATTTCAATGTATATTGTACGCAGACTTTTTTGTTTTTAGCATGAACTGGTGTAAATTACACAATAGTTGCACAAAGAGCATGTACAGTTGCTCTAATTCCGTGTCAGAAATTCACTTTTCGTCCTCTTTTTTGAATGTGAAGGCGTCCTCTTTTTGTCCTTTTTTTGATGCCGAAATGTCCTCGTTTTCAAAATTGAAAAATGGGAACCCTACTTACACCGTATTATCGGGGAGCTGCGGTTTTTATCGCAAAAGAAATGAGTTTAGTTTCTGAACAATGATTATACCAAAGTAAATGACTCTATTTAATGGTAAATCACTGGTTAACCATTACATGATAAAGCATCCTTTAAACATCCTTTAAAAACGGTGGAACGTTGGACAATATTTTCACTAGCTCTCCCATGCGAAATTTAGCAATTTGTCCATTGCAAAATTGATTCGATTACATGTGTAGAAATTGAGCATCTGAGTGAGTATGGTAAAACCATTAAACTCATATCGATTAAATGGATTTATCACCGTTTGCTCATTAATATAATTTCAATGTTCCAGTTATAGTATTTCGGCTGTAAATTCTGTCAACTGGACCAGGTTCAGGTTCATCTGCAACGATGGCTAGTACAGGATTTTGTCATACTATGACATTTTGGCAAGACTGTGCTGCAATCTAGAACCGGACCGTAACACCGAGTAAGTATATAGAAACTTCCGATGAATATCTATTCTAGCTTCTATTTACTTAATAAATTTGAATGAACTGGAAGGTAGAGTAAAATGTTTCTAGCTCTAGCATCACCTTTAAATGTTTATAAATGTTTTAGAGACATGACATGGCTATCTTCATTGGATTGTTAATTGAATGGTGATACGTTTACTCCATACTCCACACACATTTTCGATTGGACGAAAAGTGATAATATCCATGGTTTTAAGTATACAATACCAGTTTCATCGAAGCCGTGAAAATTGATAGGTAAGTTTCTTAAACCACACAAAACAAAGACAAAAAATTAACCAGAATTTGCAATTGCAGGCCACATTTTGGCGGATGCTATTCGGTTTACCAATTGCTAACGTAGAAATACAGGTACAGCGTGCGAGTGATGCTGACAGCGGAGATAGCACTCTATTATTTGATCCTGTACAAAAGTCAAACGAATTGGTTGGAGTAGATGCAACCGACAGTTCTGACACATCCGGATCAACAGCACTATGAAAAACAGCGGTCTATATAAAATTCGATTCGATGTTTGATTGCTACTCCGATTTGATTGTTGTTTCTGGGTGTTGAGTCTTTAATTTCAATTTTTCGTTTATTTTCCTATCGGATCTTCGGATCACTTTCCTAAGAGCATAGGAATAATCTGTAACGGCTACTGATCGATCATCAAACCAAAATCCTGATTATTGAAGATTGGCTTCCCAATAATTTTCCAGTGTCTCGGTCAATTGCACAGTTTACAACCTAATGTCCTTAAATCATATAATTTAAAAAAAATCAACCTTGTATTGTTGCACAAAGTAAATAAAAGTCTGGTATTGTATATTTGTCATTATCATAAAATCCATAAAAACTCTATGTACAATTTATTTCAATTATAAAAAAAATGTTTTAACTTTTTCGTTTATAAATATTAGTTTATGAGAGCTGTAATGTTGTAGGTTATTGTAAAGTTTTGCGTTTTGTAGGTTATTGTAGTATAGCTGAGATTTCATTTATTTGTCGCATCTGTGCTCCGAGTACAGATTACGTAACAGGTCATATTTAATGGTAAATAAATTTGTAAAAAAAAAAAAATTAAATAAAAAAGATCACTGGAGGCACTGTATATATAGTCCGTTGTAGATGAGCCCAATGTTAGTTTGTTTATTGATTTTATAAGTTCACATAAAAGGAAGCCCAATGCAGAAAGATCATTGCTTTTTACGTATTTTCCTGATTTTTGTCGACTTGCCAGTGCTTCAATTTGTAAAAAAAACACCGAGAAACAATGGAAAAGACGCGTTTAGTACAAAAAGAAAAAACAAAGGAATTTTCGGCCTTGCATTCTAAGTAACGGATTGGTCCTATTTCTAAACACTTTCTAAAAAAGTGGAATATTAGACAGAGATGGTGAAGACAAGCAAGCCATCAATCGATTCGATATCTGCTAAGTTTTTAATGACTTAGGGGTCAGTGCCGGATTGGCCCTATGGGCGTTCGGGCGATTCCCGAAGGGCCTTTTGATTTTTGTATGGATAAATGACGACGAAGGGCTTTTTGAAAAATTTCTCCATACAACGCCCGAAGGGCTTTTTTGAGCCAGTTCGGCATTGCTTAGGGTCCATTTGAGTAGAGTTAAAACTTGAAATCAGTGTTGAATATCGAATATATATGTTTCGTCCATTGCTTCATAGAAATCTTAGTTACTTCGTCTAAATAAAAATTCGAGCTAAACAGATTCAATACGAAGAACAAACATTCCACTCCATGGATGACAGCGACCGATTTGTTTTCAAGTTGAGGTGTTTCCGTTAGTCTCTTTTCATGATTATTTCTCCCAAACATCACTTTCAAACTAAAAATTTAGCGCTTAGACTGTTAGAATGTAACCGAATTTTCACTGTGTTAGCCTTGCGTGTGTTCTCTATTTTGAGGGATAAACAACTCCGGAGTTCAAGCTCCGTTCAAATTCAAAAAATCATGTCACACCCGTTCTGGAAGTCATTTACCCCTCGGTATTAAGGCTATTTGATTGGATATTATTGAACAAAAAAAAATTTAAAAGAAAATTGCCTCTAAAATGCAAGACCCTAGCACGTTGATTGCTTTTGATTATTATTACCACCAAGTTCCATTATGGGACTCAGTTTTTGTACTTTTACTCCTAAAGTGAAAAATAAAATCAACCGAGAAAAGGATAGTCGTTAACTTACATCAACCCAATCCCATATTTATATCTAACGTTACCGTAATATCAATAAAACATTTTGATTGAATTAGAG
The DNA here is from genome assembly GCF_014529535.1 of Bradysia coprophila. Lineage (NCBI taxonomy): Eukaryota > Metazoa > Arthropoda > Insecta > Diptera > Sciaridae > Bradysia > Bradysia coprophila. Next base: position 1,354,950 of record NC_050738.1, read on the forward strand.
AGTAGAAGTGGTGGACCTATGCTAACACTGTGTCGTATTTATCCCACTCCCACTTACTGATGAGTGCACTTGTCTTTACCTTTCTTCTTCTTATTATTGTCAAGTGAAATATTTCGTCGAGTTCCCTGAATCGGCATGTACGGCGGAGGCACCGCACTCGAGCTCTGATCCAAAAAATCTGGCAAATTTGTCGCCGGATTATGTTGGGCAATACTGTTCGGCGTTGTTGGACTTCCCTTCGATTCGACGTACGTGGGATCGATAACTGTAGCAATATTGCCCAATTCGTCGCGATCGGGTTTCGGTGGCCTTGGCGGCTGATGAGGCCGATTCAGGTGTCGAATATCTAAATTGTTCGGCCGTTTCGGACCATTATATTCGACGTCATTGATCGGTCGTTCATACATATCGTCGTCGTAGCGATGATTTGCCGGCTGTTTACTGCCGGATGAAGTCGGACTGCGGCTTGTTGATCGGATTAGATCCACCGGGTTCGAATAGTTGGCATCGTACAGATTCACAGCATCTTGGTAGTACATGTGTTGGGCCTGAGTTTGATGCACATTTCCGTCGCGGTTGGGATGAGTTGATTTGGAGCCGTCATTGTTTGCTATAAGATCGATTGGATCAGAATACGAATCTCCATCCAGCTCGGAATGGGTTCTTGAATGAGTCGAGCTGGCGTTTTCTGATTCTTCTTGTTTTTGCTGAAGTTTTCGTTGGCGTGCTCGCTCCTTAGCCCGTTTAGCTTTAGCTCTTTCCTATGGGAATACCATCAGGTGTTAGTACAGCTGTTCTCTTTCAACAATTTAATGAATTTTACCCTTTCTTGCAGCATTCTAGCCAATTCCTTATCCTGGGCTTCCATTGCAACTAGCCGATCCTGTTCTTCGAACGTCAAATTTTTATTTTCCTGTTGCTGCAGGAGACGGGCAAATTCCTGAAAATAAAGTTTCCTTAGAATCTACAGGCATTTCAATAAAGAACAAAAAAAACATTCGACCAACCTCATCCCGCTCCTGTTGTGCGATTCTGCGATCTATCTCGATTATTTCATCGGCCGGTACTCCCAACTCTTGCATAGCCTTGATCCTATCCACATTCCCATTGTTACCTTGACGATTTACATTCAATTCCACATCTTCACCACCTTGGGCACCATCACAATGATCATCCGCTTCATAGTTTCCCATGATCTGGTCATATTTTTCCAGCGACAACCTTTCAAATTGTGCTCTTGTCGAATCGGACTGGTTTTTCATTCGTTTAAAAGCATCCGTTTGTTTTAACATTTCGTGTTGCTTGTCGGTTCTTTCTGGACGAACTGGAGGTGCTTCATTAGAAACGGATTGCGAGTGGCCAATGTGTTGATGAGTGCGTATAGAACTGTTCTCATAGTGATCAGGTGATACTGTTCTATTCGGGTGTCGTTCAGTAGGTTCAGCGTTCGCATATAGTGGTGGTGACGTATGTCCGGAAATTTTCGTTGGAGTTCTCTGGCGATAATTTTGATCGAAATGCGGCTGCGGTTTCTTCTCTGGAGTATGAGACTGTAGATTTATGTGGTCGTAATGGTGATGCTGCTGTTCATTATAACCGGAAAGATCATAGTTCGGTTGTTGCGACTGTTGCGGCATCACTTGCGTGTATTGTGTCCTCGACGACGGTGATCGCTGTTGAATCAATTTCGCCGGTGGATTACTCAAGTCCAACGAAACGTAATTCAGACGTGAGTTTGTGGGTGAAGGTGATATCGGAGAATCTTCGACAACTGTTGGTGAATACTGTTGTATGTTTGCCTTTTTCGGAGAGACATTTGGTGGAATTAAATCATTCGGTGACATGGGCGGCATTCCAACACGTTTGTCACTGAACAATTCCTTTTGCAGTTTTCTGGCCATTTTTTCATTTTCCGCTGCTTGGTGGCGCTGTTCGATTTCCATTTCGGCTTTCAACTTTTCGGCAAGCTCACGCGCTACCCGAGCGTCGGCTTCCTCTTGTTCATTGATCATTTGATGGTACAATGCTGCCTGTCGTTCGGCATTCTCTTTCTCTTTATTTTGTTCGTTGAGAGCGGTTGGGAAATCTTCTCGAACAGTTTGGTTTCTGTAGCGGTTGCCCTTATAGTGCTCGTTGACTGAAGTAACGCACATAAAACAAAGAACTTTTTAATGGTCGAATGTTGGGTCGAATTTAAAGTTTAGAAAACTCACTCTCTTGTGACTGCAAATGATGAGCCAGGGCGTTGTCCTCGTGAACTCTCCATTCCTTGCATACTAGAAAATTTAATAGAGATTTCATTTAGTAATAATTCTCAGAACGATGTGTGTGGACTGTATACTACGGAAACAGCCCAGACTCGACGATCTACGCAGTGACTTCATATGAAAATATTTCCCGGTCTGACTCAGTTCGCTACAAATCGGACAAAAACTCTGGGCTTCATCGCTACATTGTGATATTTCTAATCTCCAGTTTCATGTCCACTCTACGGCGTAGAATGCCCATACCGCCCATACACATACGCTTCATACAAATTGAAATTCTTAATGTTGCTGGTTTGACCTTGCTCTCGCACATAATTTTATCGTTGTTTCATATCATCATTGTACACGCATACAGACTCACCCATGACCAACGATACAATCAGCGCGGATCGCAACGGTATAATATACAACACATCTTAGCGCTTAAGAAAACCGAAAGAAAGTAAAAATTTCATTTTCAAAATCATTTAATTGCTTGACTTGCCAAGCGAGTCTCTTTGTAAGGAATTTCAAAACAATCTTTTTGTCAAAACATTTTATCGTTAAATGACCCAGATGCGATTTGATCGTATGCATACCGATTAAATTTACAATAAAATGATACTGAAAACCGCTTGTGATGATGTTTTTTCCATACAAAAACACCGAAAAGTTTTGTTTTGATTTTTTGTTATTGTTTGGTTTTGCAATTTCACGGACACCCAAGGCATTGCGGTCAATTAATTTTATTAAAACAAATCATTTTAATTTCATGATTAACATTACTCACATCAGGTGGTATGTGTGTACCATGAACGTATAGAGCAGATAGGTATATTATACGATAGATGACCCTTTCGTTGGAACTCTTCTCTACGAATTACAACGTACATAATTACAGGAAATTGTTTCTTTTTTCCCACAATGTATTAAAAAAAATATGAAGAAGAAAAATGAATGAAACGAACGAGTAATATCGAAGTTAAACTGTGTTCATGTCGCCTATGACTGTGTCTCGGTAATCAGTCACACAATTTTTGACTCAGCCATTCCAATTAATTAATTTAATTAAAGTAAAAATTAACCTTCAGTAACCCGCCCGTTTTTTGGAAACGTATCCGTCATGTCTTGGTGATCTTTTTGATGTTGATGTTGCACAAATTCACATTCACAACACACGTATCACTTTTCTATCGTCTACTTAATCGTACAATTCGTTTGCGAATGTTTTTATCATTTTTCACTGAAAAGAAAGTGTAAAATTTAAGAACTCGTTCACTCAATTCGGTTGAATAAATAGATTATTTGCGAACACTTAACATAGAAGACCGTATAACACTTCATCGAATACTAATAAAAATTAAAAAATGCCAACGAAAGCGAACAAAAGATATCAAAGTTGTACGAACAAGAGGAACAAAAGAAAAAGTCGAATAAGTTGACGTTTCAAAAAGTTTGTTATTTTATTTCAGTGCTCTCGCTCTATCTTTATCTCTCTCGGTTACTTTTTTGCAAACAGATCCAAGAGCCACCGTTTCAGTTTTTTATCGTTTTAAAGTCGGTTGGTTTTGAGCGCGTAAGTGAAGTTACAATTTGAAATTACTAGAGTTCCTCAATTGAATCTGTTGTTACCATAATCATTTGAGCTCACGAACCAAACATGACGCTAATTATTTGAATCTTTGTTTTGTGTTTCTTACATCAGAGTTACGCTCGAGTTGATATGGTGGAACCAAAATTAATCGGCACACGAAATTTGCTTGTGGATCCAGATGTATTTTCATTTTCAACGCCTTGCGAAATTTTTCTTCAGCGCCCTTTTCGCATTTTATCATTGAGATTTAACAAACAGTCCGAGAGGCAGATATTCCTTAAAGAACACTGTGGTTAGTCAGTCAAACTTAGAAATTTCTTAAAGAAGAAATTACCTTATTACCACTTAAATGTCAGTTTTTGGCCTACACATTCCTAAAATTGATTTTTGACCGTGAAGCCATGATGGCACATTTCTGGCCAAGTGGAGAAAAATGTGGAAGGCAGCATGATTTTTATCTTTCGCCATTTGACCGAAAATATGCCATCATGGCTTTTCACGGTAAAAAATCGATTTAAAGAATTTGTAGGCTAAAAATTGACATTTAACCTTACCAGACCAGGTTGAAAGCGTTAATTCCAGCACACCAGGGCCCACTTTGACGGCCACGAGATGTCCCATCTGTGGGTCTGTCCCATAACAGATCTACCGTTTTTCGAGTTATCCTTCTAAAAACATTATGTAACCATGCAATGTCACAAACGTGCAACGATCCACACGTCAACTTTGAAATGGAAGGATACAATTTTATATTGCCTGCCCCATGCGAAAGTTGACCATTACATGACAATTTGCCCCCAGCGAAAATGATCCATTACATCAAGAATATTTTCGATTTTTTTCTATATTTCAAGCCACAAATATGTTGGAGTATGCTACGTAATACATTAAATCGGAAACAACCTTGGGACTTGCTTCTGTAACTGTTTCAATGTCAGATACTGAACGTTACTGAAGTTTATCGTTCAAACGCCAGCGGTTTCACTTTAGTTTTTCTAGCAAGTTATATTCAATTCAGCTCAACTAATAACAGAAACACATTTATTCAAGTCTAATGTCAATTTTCAAATGGTTACACAGTTTTTATTCCTGTTTCTTTATTGTTCTTCCTGTTGTCCCCGTTTTCCTCCGAATCGTTTCTCATATGGGCAATTTTTCAAATATGTTCGAGCCTTATTACATTCCTCATCTAAAAAAAGTGAGACATCCAACAATGGTAAAAATGATCAAAGCTAAAAAAAGTTGTTTAGTTTTACCGTTCTTCCACAACGAATCGGGACAGTGTTCGATGATCTGTTCATTGATACAAAAGAGAAACTTTTCCTTGACCATATTACAATGACCGGCGTGTCCCTTACGCCCTCCAGATCCTTGTACAGCGCGATTTTTGCACGTTTCTATCATCGTCGGTGATAATGATTGCCATTCAGGTCCTTCCAAAATTTTGTCTAGAGCTGGTTTGACTTCTTCGGTAATTATTTCATTATCTGATGTAACGATGTCTGTGGTAAAAATGCAATCCGATGTGCACTAATTTTTGACGGTAAATTGAATGTTGGTTTAGCTGAACTTGAATCTCAAAGTTTTGCCTACCCCAACATCACTCATATCAACATTTTCCTTGTCGGATGAGTTCCGCTTTTCCATCCATTTTTCTTTGATTTTTCGAGCACATTCCACCTGTTCTGGGCTTAAATTAACATTGCAACAATCCGTCGTTGACTGTAAAATATTCTTAATTATATTCAGAGTTTAATTTTGCGAAATATATTTAGAACCCCGTTTCGATGTGGACGGCCTCGACATTCCGGAGGGTCTGCTCCCTGAAATAAATATTGTTATACGGCTTCTTTCATTGCACTATTCCTAGCATTATTATTATTAAATAGGGCGTCTCCTTAATTGCTTAAGTAAACATGCACTTAGGCCGCCAGTGGGCCCATTGTGCTAGCATTCCTAGCATTAACATAGACAATATTGAAGGGCCTTTTGTGTTCGTCGTATGAGTCAGAACACACATGCATAACCATCTTAAGTAGCGCTTATCACTTAAGCCAATTATCCTTCGGCACTGTTCACTGTACTCACCACTGTACACCACACCATCCATAGCGTCGTTAGGGCGACAACAGAATAGACTTTTACCATTGTTGTTCTCCAACTAACAATAATCAAGTTGAGAATAGAATTTCGTTTGAATGTGAACTATATTTTGCTGCCGACTTGGCGCTTTTATATACAATAAGCTTTGACTAATTCCTAGAAAAAAATTGAGACAAAACTGATCGCTTCATTTAAAATTAATTTTTAATAACTCTCCTCATTGCCATGCAATTTTGTTCGTGTGCTAATAAAAACGACAAATGAAAATTAATTTATTTAGAGCTCATTAACACAATCCGATGATTAATCTGTAATACCGCTCTTTGATTCAAAAAAAATAGTTTGCACCGGTTGAATAAGTAATTAATTAGTGTGCACGTTGCATTTACAACATCATCAGTATAGAGTGTAACGAAGTGTATTACTTACCATGGAATTATTGAAATAACTAGCGGAAATAATATCTAATTTACCCATAGCAATGCTCCTAGCATTAACATACAAAATATTGACTTACCACAATTCTCAAAATGCATTGCAAAAACAATCTCGAAAAATATTCCTGTAGTCTACTGTACCTCGTTTCCTTGTTTCATGATATATCATACGAATCTCATCATAATCGATAAATGTAGAAAGGATTTGTTGAAAATAGAATAATCGATGAAGGAAGAGAATGATTAAAAGTGTTACCCGGTGGGTGTTTTTTCTGATATGGAAGCCTCAAGACTCAAGACAGCAGAAATGAGAGATTTTATGATTAAACCAAGGTATGCTTACAAGCAGACCATCCAAGAAGAGGACGCTCACCTTTTCGTTAAAAATGTAAATTATCTACACACCATCCAGTTGTCCATCAAAATGTCTTCGCTTATACGAAAAAAAAAAAACGTCTGCATGCCGTAGGTGGAACCACGGAACCTTACGAAGATGAATGGTCGATAATGTCATTACTTTTAAAATTTATTTGTATTTCGTTCGTTCAATAGAAAAAACTGAGCTTTGTTTCAGCACTTTTCCGAGCCCGAAAATGTCTTTCTGATTAATTCGTTGGTGCTCATAAAATTTGGCTGTATTGCTGCGTGTTCGACTGCTGACAGGAGGCCAACAAACATTATTTTCATACTGGCTTTTCTGTGCTATTGGTTCATCTTTTTCCATCTTGATCTGGCGATTCATCTTCGTTGTTTTTCCTTTATGATGGAATAACCACGGTACACAATTTTCAACCACAGTCTCACTTTTCCAATATTCTCTCTCTCTCTCTCTCACTCTTGAAATGATACCTGATGCCACTGTTGGAATAATTCCATCAACATTCCCCGGAAATATTGCATAGTCAATAGTGGCATCTTGTACATGAATTTTAATGGATGAAGACGTTAGAAAGAATATTGGAAAAGTGAGACTGTGGTTCCGAATTGTCTACTAGGGAACGTAACACTCAAGATGGTCAAGTGAATTACCTCGAATTTTTGTTCAAGACTTCTATCACTGAGTTTGATTTTTATAAGGGGAATTCTCCAAATTATACTTCAAATCAATTCAGCTGATGTTTTCAATCCACCTCAGGCTCGCGAATACGATAAAAAATTATTAATTTAAAAAATAAAGGACTGACACTTAGTTACAGACTCAGAAACAACTAATCGACTACCCACATTATCCAATACTAAACGCAATGATTGAGTTCGTTACACCGACTGTCCAGTATTGACAACTTAATATTCGTTAGCCACCATTTCAATCTATCAATCGCAATCAACTTAATCAAATAAACGGAAACTATTAAAATGCTTATCTGAGATCCTCTGAAGCCATTACCGATTATAGTGTGCCATTGGTTGATCTAGCTTAAAGGATAATATATGCATACCTCCACACAAAACTTTAAGCCAATTATTGGGAATTCGATATACTGAAATTACTGTTAAATGCCAAAATTTACCAAATTCAACAAATTTTTGGTCGGTAATTTTCAGTAATTTTAGTGCTTTGCTTTGCTACGAATCAAAGGACCTCGATTACCTCAATATAGGTCCGACGTTTTTGAAACATTCCTCATTAATCTTCCCCAAACAATCTCATCGTTTGCAGATGAAACTGTTGTGCTTCCTCTACATTTCATGCAGTTGTGGATGAAATTGAAATACGTTAAATTCATTCGCTAAACAAGCATTTTAGCATGCGTTAGGAAAATAACAAGCCGGTAGATATTTATGACATGACTACATACAGTAGTACAATACGGTACACGACTCTATTCATGTAGTGTGGACATTGAGGAAGTTTTGTCAGTTTTGGATATATTCGGTTTCACTAAGTTTATTGCGTAAACAGCATTAAAATTTGTAAGTAAATAAACAAACAGCAGATTGTCGATTGTCCTACCGATAAAAATTGTGAGAATTTTTTTTTTTTTGATGAATAGTCATTCCTGTTTGTTTATTATTCTGGACATCTAGAAAAAAAATCGACCAGCAACGAGATTTACATCATAGATAAAGCGTTTTCTGAGCTCCTCGATACTATCCTATTGTGTACTTTATACTAGTTGAAATATTTTATAATAATAATAATTTATACTGGGTTGAAAAATAAATTTTATTTTTCTCAAAAGCCTTGACCATTGGATTGAATGATCCAAGGTATTGAAAAACTGAAACTAATTTTTACAGCACAGAATCGTCTTGACACGGTTCGACAGAAAAACAATTTAATTTGTTATTATTGTTTTTCTTCTAGCACGGCAGAGTAAAATAAACCAAATCTTGAATTTTGAGTTTTCAATTTGTCTGGCATCGGAAAATTCTGAAAAATTTTTGTCTGACAAAGTGTTTTTGGTTCATTGGGATCTGTGGGCGTCTAATGGCACCCGTTTCGAGTCGTGGGGTCATCACGACAAGAAACTGCCATTTACCAGATTTCGTCTGGTATGCCCTAATCTAGGTAAAAAAAAAATCGTGTCCCTCACACTCATGAGCGGCCAATAGCATCAATGAAAGTCCGTGGGGTTATGAGGGACTCAAAATGTCACGGGGCAAAGATCTAGAAACTTACATATCTGTCACTTAATACGTAACTCTTTCGGCCTCCTCAATCGATACGTAAATAACTATTTTCTCTAAATGCTCTCAAAATGTACCAAGTGTGAATTTCTTACAGGACACAATTGGCTACCAGCACAATGTATGAATGTTTATTTGAAAATGTTCGTCTCACATCGCATTATCTATTAGACTTTAAATTCAAAACAAAATTAGTATATTTTGATCGTCAGCGCCAGTGAAATTTTAGCATGAATTTTCCAAGGTAAATATAGTGAGGAGGTAATGCCATTCAGACACGCGGCCTAGCACATAAGTTCGATGCCAATGACATCTTTTTTTAAAATGGTTGACTACGATTTACTTGCATTTCACAAAAATATTTTCGCTATCTCACAACAGATGGCCCGACTTTCTATTGCATTTTTTGCTTTCAACGAAGGGAAGAGGTGGCGTTTGTATCGAACTTTCGTGCCACCGCACATCTGATTCGGTTATATATGGCATTACCTCCTCACTATATTTACCTTGGAATTTTCTTCAGCTAATTTTCAGCTGATCCACACAAACAATCAAAACGGTATGAATTAATAGTTTCGTCGAAATTAATTTTCCATTATTATTTTGTGGTGATCGAGAAATTAGATTTTTGTTTTGAAGAAATAATTCGAAGAAAATATAATTTCAACCGAAGAACTTACATTTCTTATTTTGTCAACTGCTCATTGAACGATTAAAATTGGATTTCGTCTCTTTTTGCAATGAAAGTAGATAAGTAGGTATCTATTTACTTTCATTGTCTTTTTGATCTGAAATCTATTGATCAATAATTATAGTAGTAAAACACAATGAACGTCAACACAAGGTATGGTCGAATGTCAAACTTTGTCCGGTTTGTATGAACAGACCATACCTGGTTTATACTTTCATTGGTAAAACATAAATTATTCTTTCTAAAATTGAAAAAACATTTATTTAAAATGTCTAGAGTTATTCGAGTCATTCACAACCAGACAAACATTTGACTTTTTCATCACACGAACTACGAAAATTGTAATTTTCGGTTCCCAAACGGGAAGCGATAGTAAAAAAAATGCAAATTATGTATCGAAATCGGCTAATACATAATACGAAAGTCTATGAACATAATGCGAAAGTCAAATCTTGTCAAGATGTTTACTTTGATCAATATTGAACAATCCGTGCGCCAGTGCTCTGATTAATGTTAACATACAAAGTTGATGACGAATAATTCAAAGGATAATGTTGTCGTTTTTAGCCCCGTACGAAGTACGAAGGGGCTTATAGGATTACGATGCCGTGTGTAATTGATGGAATTCGAAGCAGACGGTGAGGGCAAAGTGTTTGCCTATGTTCATAGATGACGAATCCGCAATAAAAATTTGGGCCGTCTGTCCGTCTGTCCGTCACGTCGATATCTTGAGTAAATCAAATCCGATTTCAAAAAAAAAAAATTTCCCTGAAAGATAGTCAAAATAGTGAGGCTAAGTTCGAAGATGGGCATATTCGGGTCGGCCCTTCGTGAGTTAGGGCCACCTAAGTGATTTAAGGTCTTTTGGTGATATTTATGGCAAAATAAACGATGGAAATGTAAATGACACGGCAAATGATAGGTATTGTCAATACGAATCCATGAAAAAAAAGTTTTTTAAAATTGGGTGAGTGGACCGTGAGTTAAGGCCTTAGAAGTGAAAAGCTACTAGGGCCCTATGTGTATTTTACATAGAACTCGAGTAAATTTCATTCGTTTTTCGTAATTTTTGTGTCATTTGGAAGGTAATCGAAAGCCGAATAGAATGTTGTTGAAAAAAAATTAAATTTGGGTCCTCGGACTAAGGCCGCTACTAGGGCCCTATGCGTATTTTACATACAACTCGAGTAAATTTCATCCGTTTTTCGTAATTTTTGTTTCATTTGAAAGATAATCGAACACCGAATAGAATGTTGTTGAAAAAAAAATTCAATTTGGGTCCTTGGACTAAGGCCGCTACTAGGGCCCTATGTGTATTTTACATATAACTCGAGCAAATTTCATCCGTTTTTCGTAATTTTTGTTTCATTTGGAAGGTAATCAAAAGCCGAATAGAATGTTGTTGAAAAAAAAAAAATTTGGGTCCTCGGACTAAGGCCGCTACTAGGGCCCTATGCGTATTTTACATACAACTCGAGTAAATTTCATCCGTTTTTCGTAATTTTTGCTTCATTTGAAAGATAATCGAACACCGAATAGAATGTTGTTGAAAAAAAATTAAATTTGCGTCCTTGGACTAAGGCCGCTACTAGGTCCCTATGTGTATTTTACATATAACTCGAGTAAATTTCATCCGTTTTTCGTAATTTTTGTTTCATTTGAAAGATAATCGAACACCGAATAGAATGTTGTTGAAAAAAAAATTAAATTTGGGTCCTCGGACTAAGGCCGCTACTAGGGCCCTATGTGTATTTTACATATAACTCGAGCAAACTTCATCCGTTTTCAGTATTTTTTGTTTCATTTGGAAGGTAATCAAAGGCCGAATAGAATGTAGTTGAAAAAAAAAAATTAAATTTGGATCCTCGGACTTAGGCCGATACGAGGCCCTATGTGTATTTATACTCAATAAATTAAAATTTTAGGGCTATTTGAAATTTTTGTTCTATTTGAGAGGAACGTCGTACGGGGCTTCGTAATTGCGCTATGCGCAATTTCTAAGATGTACACATTACATAATAATTTTACTTTAACTACTTTAACCGGCGCATAGGCTTACGGTCAAAGTAGGGTGACAGACGCACTAGGGTCACGTACGCAATAGACATACGGGTTTGTACGGGGCTCAGTCGCAGCAAACGCTCCGACTGTTCTGATGGCTCGTTTACGTCTGATTGTTGTGATGGTTGATAATATTAATATTTTCTTTTACCAACGTGCTGCCGCCCCTGGCCCCCGCAAATGTCAGCATATGTTGGTTTAATTCATCATACGATAACGCCTCTCAATAGAACAAATTGACAAATTAAAATGAAAAATCATATATTTGAATGAGTGTGTGACAGCTTCGTGTACAGACAGTACACGGGACTCTTAATGTCAAAAATAAAGGGACTCATAATGTCAAAAGCAAAGCAATGTGTTTTCGTGTTAGTGATGTGTGTGTGATATAATTTTTCAATGAATTTCGGTCATAATTCCTCTAAGGTAGTCTACCTCTATGTGATAACGCATTTCTTCTAGTTTATGTGCCTCAATTACAATTTTCGTAGTTCTCGTGATAAAAAGTTATGTGGATCACACGGGACGACGTAAAGAAATTCAACCTGTGCAATTGCGGCCTCTTACTTTCGTCCCTTGTGATCCAAATAACTATACATGCTGACTTTGTTCATTTGACTCCATTCGCAGAGTATTTTTAACACTTTAAATATTTATGAATGTTTTAGAGAAATGGCTGCCTTTATCAGTCTGTTGAGCGAAGTCCATTGTGTGCCGTTTATTCCATGTTCATTTACGACTGGATTTGACGGGATAGTATCCATCGCGGTTAGTACAATGCCAGCCCTAGTCGAAGCAGTGAAGACTGAGAAGTGGGTTTAAACAACACAAAGACAAGAACAAAAAATTAAGCAGAATTTACAATTTCAGGCCTTACTTTCTTCCTCGGTTCGAAAAAATCGATTGGCGCAATTTGTTTGGTATTCCGATCCCGGAAGTTGATATTGAGGTAAATCGTCCAAGTGACAGTGATAGTGGGGCCAGTTCAATGTCAACCGTACCCGTCGAAAAATCGAACAACTTGGCTGCCATTGATGAAACCAACAGTTCTGAATCTTCGCCAAATACCTCCGGATCAACATCTTTGTAATCATTCATTTAATAATATATTTCTGATCATGTAGCCAGATCATCTTCAGTGTATCGGACAATTTATAGAATATCACATATCGATCCTAAGTAAATAAAAATCAGGTTTTTCTTATTATAATAAAATCTTGATGAAGATCTTTGTTCGTGTGCTAATAAAAGCGCCAAATGAAAATTAATTTATTTAGAGCTCATTAACACAATCCGATGATTAATCTGTAATACCGCTCTTTGATTCAAAAAAAAAATAGTTTGCACCGGTTGAATAAGTAATTAATTAGTGTGCACGTTGCATTTACTACATCATCAGTATAGAGTGTAACGAAGTGTATTACTTACCATGGAATTATTGAAATAACTAGCGGAAATAATATCTAATTTACCCATAGCAATGCTCCTAGCATTAACACACAAAATATTGAACAGTGCTGTGACTTACCACAATTCTCAAAATGCATTGCAAAAACAATCTCTCGAAAAATATTCCTGTAGTCTACTGTGCCTCGTTTCCTTGTTTCATGATGTAATATATCATACGAATCTCATCATAATCGATAAAGTAAGAAAGGATTTGTTGAAAATAGAATAATCGATGAAGGAAGAGAATGATTAAAAGTGTTTCCCGGTGGGTGTTTTTTCTGAAGCTCCAAGACTCAAGACAGCAGAAATGAGAGATTTTATGATTAAATCAAGGTATGCTCACAAGCAGACCATCCAAGAAGAGGACGCTCACCTTTTCGTTAAAAATTTAAATTATCTACACACCATCCAGTTGTCAATCAAAATGTCTTCGCTTATACAAAAAAAAAACGTCTGCATGCCGTAGGTGGAACCACGGAACCTTACGAAGATGAATGGTCGATAATGCCATTACTTTTAAAATTTATTTGTATTTCGTTTGTTCAATAGAAAAAACTGAGCTTTGTTTCAGCACTTTTCCGAGCCCGAAAATGTCTTTCTGATTAATTCGTTGGTGCTCATAAAATTTGGCTGTATTGCTGCGTGTTCGACTGCTGACAGGAGGCCAACAAACATTATTTTCATACTGGGTTTTCTGCGCTATTGGTTCAACTTTTTCCATCTTGATCTGGCGATTCATCTTCGTTGTTTTTCCTTTATAAATGAATGATGGAATAACCACAGTACACAATTTTCAACCACAGTCTCACTTTTCCAATATTCTCTCTCTCACTCTTGCAATGATACCTGATGCCACTGTTGGAATAATTCCATCGACATTCCACGGAAATATTGCATAGTCAATAGTGGCATCTTGTACATGAATTTTAATGGATGAAGACGTTAGATAGAATATTGGAAAAGTGAGACTGTGGTCTACTAGGGAACGTAACACTCAAGATGGTTAATTGAATTACCTCGAATTTTTGTTGAAGCTGAGTTTGATTTTTATAAGGGGAATTCTCCAAATTACACTTCAAATCAATTCAGCTGATGTTTTCAATCCACCTCAGGCTCGCGAATACGATAAAAAATTATTAATTTAAAAAATAAAAGGACTGACACTTAGTTACAGACTAAAACGATTTTCAGAATCAGAAACAACTAATCGACTACCCACATTATCCAATACTAAACGCAATGATTGAGTTCGTTACACCGACTGTCCAGTATTGACAACTTAATATTCGTTAGCCACCATTTCAATCTATCAATCGCAATCAACTTAATCAAATAAACGGAAACTATTAAAATTCTTATCTGAGATCCTCTGAAGCCATTACCGATTATAGTGTGCCATTGGTTGATCTAGCTTAAAGGATAATATATGCATACCTCCACACAAAACTTTAAGCCAATTATTGGGAATTCGATGTACTGAAATTACTGTTAAATGCCAAAATTTATAAACATCAACAAATTTTTGCTGTGAATCAAAGGACCTCGATTACCTCAATATAGGTCCGACGTTTTTGAAACATTCCTCATTAATCTTCCCCAAACAATCTCATCGTTTGCAGATAAAACTGTTGTGCTTCCTCTACATTTCATGCAGTTGTGGATAAAATTGAAACAAACAAAAAATGACAAAACATAGGACCAGAACTTTGAGGTCCCCTTAAATTAAGCAGAATATCCACGACAGACAAGTGTGAACGGATGCTGACTAGGCACGACATTCCTGGCTTTTAATCAGTATTTTTATCAACTCATGAATCGACCCACCACTACACGGTTGATAGATGTGATAAGTTAAGTTTGAGTAGTAGATAATTCGGGTGGGTGTATTGGATTAGTTGACCTACATAAAATGCTTCAAAATACTTCAAACTAAATAACCTCCATACAAACTGCACACACACTCTACGGGGAATAATGATCGAGATATCCGTCAGCGTTTTTTGTATTTCATGCGTCAGGGACCTCTGTCGGTTTTTAACGCGCGAAAAATTTGAATGAGTTGAGTTACATTTAATTTGCGTTTCATTAAATGGCTCATTTATTTAGTTTTTAATTGAATCAGGTTAAACTACGCGAAGTGAAATCTGCGTTTCACTTTCACAATCAGTTCTGAAAATGAGTTTTCATAGTTCAAACGCTGTAACATGAACTTTTTGAACAAAGGCAACACATCAGTGAAAAAGTTCGGGTTATTGAAAACGGGACACGGACAAATATTGCGAAAAATATGTTGGTGATGTTATTAATTGACATTCTTAGTCCTGTGAACTGAACGATTCATAAAAAAAAACTTCATTCAGTGTACTGGGATGAGATTTGCAGTGGATGTCGGTCATGTACAAAATAATTTACCCATCTTTCCTACGCGCGATCTTTGTAAAGGCCCTTTTAAAATTGTTACATCTTACTATTTCGCTGGTCGCTGGAAATTTTCTTACATACATATATGTTTGATGATCTTAGACCGGATTCGTCGGAGCTAAAGTTTATTGTCAAATCCTCATTCCTCAGTGAAGCTACAACAGCCAAGAGGTTTCATTCCAATTTTTATAAACTTTTTCGGTACATCACAGAACAAAAGAAGTAAATGCAAACACATATTTACTCGCCGACCCAACATTGTCCAAGAATAACGTTACAAATTTTATCAAAACAACAATTTCATGTTACAAACGAAAATAAATTTTGACAGTTCAAATTTTACGCAAGTAGTGGTTCTTTTAAGATAGCATGCAACGCAATGCAACGGACATCTCGATCATTATTCCCCGCAGAGTGTGTGTGCAGTTTGTATGGAGGTTATTTACTTCAAACAAATTATTATACGGAATTTCGAAGGGGACCATAATTGAACAATATTAAAATTGTAACCCTTTTTCGACTCATATCAAAGGAGCAACATCAATATTATTCAATAATAGTCCAGACGCTTGTGTCACGAAAAGTGGCTCTGTGGGATTCGAGGCTTTAAGATTTTTTGTGAATGGATTCTGATAGAGTATCAAAAGTTGTAGAACTAAATTTTTTTCTTGAGGTCGATGAACCGGTATTACCGGTAAAATTACCGTTTTCGTGTAAAACTAAGAATCGCTATAACTCGAGATACAAGTGACTTGGTTCGGATTTCTTTATTTTGTTAGAAAGGTACATGAATTACCGCAGTTTTCTACAAACTCTACAACAATTTCATCAACTATCATAAACACACTCGATTGTGTCCGAAAAAGTATATGTGAAATTCCATTGTTGGCCGGAGAGAGCGTCCGTGAAAGTAAATTTTTCCTAACTAGTGTTAAAATATCGCGACTTCGTCTATTTCCCACGTCTGTTAGGAAACGTTGTTTCTAACTTATGCTAAAGGGCTTTTTTTAGTGAATTCGATTGCAGCACTCGCCTCCGGCTCGAGCTGGAAACCTCTCATTCGCTAAAAAAAACATTTTAGCATGCGTTTGGAAAATAACCAGCCGGTAGATATTTATGACATGACTACATACAGTAGTACAATACGGTACACGACTCTATTCATATAGTGTGGCCATTGAGGAAGTTTTGTCAGTTTTGGATATATTCGGTTTCACTAAGTTTATTGCGTAAACACCATTAAAACTTGTAAGTAAATAAACAAACAGCAGATTGTCCTACCGATAAAAATTGTGAGAATTTTTTTTTGATGAATAGTCATTCCTGTTTGTTTATTATTCTGGACATCTAGAAAAAAAATCCGACCAGCAACGAGATTTACATCATAGATAAAAAACGTTTTTAGAGCTCCTCGATACTATCCTATTGTGTACTTTATACTAGGGTGGGTTGAAAAGTAAATTTTATTTTTCTCAAAAGCCCTGACCATTGGATTGAATGATCCAAGGTATTGAAACTAATTTTTACAGCACAGTCAAGCACAGCGAAATATCTGCACAACAAAATTCTATTGGAAATAAGCATTAAAGTCGTTTCTAGATCCAACCTAAACAACGAATTAGTCTGCACCGAAGATCTACTGGAGTCAGCAGAAAAAAAGAGTATTTTTCTGTGGTGGTTGTACCTTCTTGATAGTAATTTTCCATAGAAAAGATTTAGCATCAACTGCAGAAAACGGTGAGGAAATATTATATTGCATTGATACGGTCGACCACTTTGAAATTAGTGTTGTATTTCTTTTGAGATGTTTTTGAGCTGTTTTTCAGCTGATCCGCTGTTACAAACAAATATGTCTTTAAACGGTTTTATGATTACCACGCATATGTGTGTACATTCTTCATTCGTATAAACAAGCTGTCAGGTATTCTAGCAAGTCACTCGAGAGGAAATATAAGAAACAATCAAGAAGGCGTATGCGAGCAGTCTTTTTTCGCTTTGAATAAATAAATCAAGAAGGCGAGTTTCGGGGGAGAAGAATCTAGACAGCGAGAAAAGGTGTGTGTCATAGTTGTGTAATCGAGGAAGAAATAAAGAAATTGTCGGACAAGAGTTCGGGGGACAACATCCCCAAGTAAATAGTTTCAATGTAGAAAATAGTATTCCCATCAAGTGGCACATCTGTTTGTATAAGTGGAAAACAGCTGCAACCTCGGCTGCAACAAAATGCATCAAAATGGAAAGTCGCTGATTGTAGTGATGTTTGTGGAGATAATGAAACAAATGCCGATTTTGAAGAGTGTCCATGCAATTAAAATTTTATTTTTAGGAAACAGGCAACAATTGACCTTTTTGAAGCTTCAAAATTTTAAGAAGCAATATTTAAGAAAATATTGAATTACCAATGAACCATCGCATGAAGAGATTTTGTCATTCAAAATTGTTTTTGGGTTAGGGCATAGACTAAATACTAAAGAAATCATTTCTGCACCTCATTCACATAAAAAGTAGTGAATAAAACGTAGATCGATTGCATGAACATTTCCAAAACAAATCAAGAAATTAGTTCCCTGTTTCTCACAAATAGCTATTCATATTCCATGCACAAAATCTGAAGTCAGGGACTTAGATCTAAAATGAAAATTATTTTTCGACCACCCTATTACTACACATGCTTGCTAATGCATACTGTCCAACTGTTAGAAAAGAGAGAACCCTTTCAGAGAAATATGTAAAATCCAATTACTACTGCGCTCTTTTGTTTTTCTACAGAAAATGTTGGTCGTCTCTCTTAGTTGCAGAATCACACAAAAGTAGCCATAATATTTCAAAAAAATAAATATAAAATTTGATTACTTCATTACGCATTTTGTCTTTGCATAAGTATTCTGTTTAACGTTTTCAAGAGCTGAATTTTCGTTTTTCATAGAAATAAAAGCAGTATAATATTACCAGTGTAAGTTTTAGCATTTTAGCTGAGTGGACAAATTTCTAGACATTATGTTCGTCGATGTGTATGTGTATTGGCTTTTGTTTATCAAATTTGTTGAACGCAAATAATTCAGTGCAATTTAATTCTCAATCTCTGGCAAAAAATCGATAATTCGGGCAACATTCATTGAAGTAAGATTAATTTGTTTAACATAAAATCAATCCACAGAACGTTTTAAGTCCTTGTTTGACATGAAAAGTGCAGCAATTTACCAAATTCATAACCTCTACAAGAAGTGTGTGACAATCCATACAAACCTATTACAGTTTAGAGCGTCAAAAATGATTCTTTAGATCATTTTCATCATACGGTACTTGTCAACGTAACCCCACTTAATTTTTCGTCAAGTAGTCCTTAACCTCAATCAATTGACGTTAACTGCGTTCAACTTACTGATTTTTATATGAAAATCGTTCGTTCAATTCATTCGATATTTTTCGACATGTCTGACAGTTGGGATCGTGTCTGACGTTTACAAGGTCATCATGAAAATGATCTCGCCTCTGTGTCATAAAACGTTGTATGAAACTCGGTGCAAAGTACTTTATTAGGCTCACAACGTGTGATTATGACACACGGCCTGCGACCTCCTGTCATAATTACACATCTAGAGCCTAATAAAGTACCTAATAAAGCACTGCTTCTACTATATCAGTCTTCAAGTATTTTCTATGTTCATGTGTGACTCGTTTTCGTTGTATGAGTTAAAACATACAATACAAACAATCCTAAGCGGTAGCTCTTATCACTAAAGCCTCCAAATTTGACACTTGTCAATTTAGTGTTCATGCTAGGAGCAGTGCTGTGACTAAATAAAAATAGACTGGCCCTTCATACAAAAATTTTGTTCGAGCGCTGAAGCAAAAGTAAATACGAAATGTGTTAATTTGTGTGGATTAGTGTAAGTGAGTACCAAAAAATTTATGGCACTCGAGAATCGGTGCCAATGTTGATTTGTATGAATTATTTTTTCAAATTTTGTTTTGTTTTTGACATTCGATCGATGTATAAAAGCAACGCACTTCAAGCATGAGTGGTACTCAAAATATAGGGTGCTGAAACCTGAGAGTGTTACATAACTGTGACACACTGTAAAAATATTTTCATGTAAAATTGAGTACTTTCTGAAGCTGACCAATTTTGCTTGAGGTGTGCGTTGATGAATGTTGAGATGTATTTTGCATGTGTTATACGTGCGTTGACCGACGAATTTGAAGACACTTCAAGTCTAAGATTGCTCGGAACGAATGTTACCAGCAAGATGCTGTGGAATGAACACGTAGTGAGTGTGACGAAGGCAGCGGCAAAGAGATTGGGATTTCTCAGGAGATGCAAAAGATTCTTCTCGTCCACAGAGCTTGTGACTATATACAAAGCTTATGTAAGGCCTCTAGTTGAATTCAACTCTCATCTCTGGGTCGGTGCTCCACCCTCAACGTTGGATCTTCTCGAAAGACTTCAAAGGAGAGCTATCCGATTGATCGGTGACGAAAGCGTTACAAATCCAATTGACACTCTCGAACATCGGCGCATCGTTGGTGCTATTTCGTTGTTCTACAGATACTATTACGGTGAATGTTCATCGGAGATATCGACGCTGATCCCGCCTATCCACAATTCGACTCTTGTCACTAGGCAATCAGCACGAGCACATCCCCATGTTGTCGCTTCTGAATTTTGCCGCACGGCAAAGTTCAAGGGAACTTTCTTCTCAGTTGCGATTCGTTTGTGGAATAGTCTTCCGGCTCATGTCTTCCCCCCCGTATGTAATCCTCAACTTTTCAAGAATAATATTAATTCCCATTACCGAGCATTTCCCCCAATTATTTAGGCTAGACCGTGTTGATGTGAACCATCAACATCAAAGGGATATATCCCTTGTGTTTGTGCTTGCATGTAAAAAAAAAAAAAAAAAAAAAAAAAAAAGTAATATCGGTTTACTTTAGCTTCAGTTTTACCGTAAAACTTTTGCGTCAGTCTATACCATGATATTTAGTCTAGGATGTCATCCAACATATTCTAAACTTCTAACTATCAAAACATCAGTGTGCTGTTGTGAAATTTCGAAATTTTCGCTAAACGCATGATTTTTGAAAACTGCATTTACATACGAAGCATCGTCTAAGCTTTTGTTAATCGATTTTCAATAAATAACCAGTTCTGCAGTGATATGTAAATACTAATTGTTTTGAAATGTTTTCTATGTTTTTGCTGGATGTTTGTTTAGCTGGTTCAAAGCAATCAATTCCTTGATCTTGTATTGCTTGTGTGGACAACCAATGAAACAATTTGTTTACGAAAATTTGTTTATTGTTTCCCCTTGCATTCGGTCGTCGTTACCGACCATAATCATGGCTAAAACAATAAGTGGTCATAAACGAATCGGCTCTACATGTTCAAGCTGAGCTTCTCTTAAACTTACGTTACTTCTAATGTCACAACAATTTTGAATTAAATTCGATTTCTTGGCCGCAGATTATATCTGGGTTCAATATTGTGTTGATTGTTGTTGTTTGTGTTGACATGACCTATGTCAACATTTGTCAGAACATAGATAGGTCATGTCAACACAAACAACAACAATCAACACAATATTGAACCCAGATATAATCTGCGGCCAAGAAATCGAATTTAATTCAAAATTGTTGTGACATTAGAAGTAACGTAAGTTTAAGAGAAGCTCAGCTTCAACATGTAGAGCCGATTCGTTTATGACCACTTATTGTTTTAGCCATGATTATGGTCGGTAACGACGACCGAATGCAAGGGGAAACAATAAACCAATTTTCGTAAACAAATCGTTTCATTGGTTGTCCACACAAGCAATACAAGATCAAGGAATTTCTATGTTTGATCGCACACTATCCTATTCTGCATCAATCTCAGTTTTACATGACATTCAGCGAGATCAATTCCATACTCTTCGCTGCAGACAGATTTTCCTTAATCTGATTGTAAATGTTTTATTGTTTACAGCAGACAGCAGTAAGGCAAACATGCGAACAAAACAAACTGCTCGAAAGTCAACGGGATTGGGATTTATTCATAGTCCTCATGGATCCAAGGGTTCCAAAGGTTTCAAGGGTTCCAAAGGATCCAAAGGACCGAAGTCACATACACTCACAGCATTCCTCCGAAATATGCAAACGGCGCGCAAATCCACCAGTCACAAGTCGCCGGTGAAAAAAGGGTTCGCCCGAAAAAGTTGCACTCCCCGTGTCGCTTCGAATTCGCCACCACAAAGACACAACGATGCCAATGTTGTTAGACCACCTGGCTTTCGACACGCGAATGGAGCGAAGGCTTTAAAAGAGATTCGTCATTTCCAGAACACAACGTCGTTGCTAATCAATCGATTGCCGTTTCAACGGTTGGTGCGTGAAATTTGTCAACAGTTGAAGGTTGATGTACTCTTTCAGGTTGGATCTTTGGAAGCGATCCAGGTAATTTCTATCTATGTCCGTAAGAGTCATTTGGGTATGCCACATTCGAATCCATTGTTTCAGGTAGCCTGTGAGAGTTATCTAACTCAATTGTTTGAAGACACCAATCTGTGTGCCATCCACGCCAGACGGGTTACGATAATGCCGCGCGACATTCAATTGGCCCAGCGACTAAGACGATGGTAATACGACGTAAAGTGTAAGTTATTTGCATTGATTAAGTGCAGAATTATTATTATTTTTTTTTTTGATTTTGTTATGATGTTCCGTTTGTTACATTGAAAATCCACTGAACTATAATTTTGTGAAACATTGACCAAAGCGTAAGGTTCCTTTAAGATTTGAATTCCAGAATAAGATTGGTGTTCTAAATGAAATAAAGACTTGTTTGCGAGAATTTCTGTTGCGTTAATTGAAATAGCTTCGAGCTGATGTTTGAAGCTTGGTATTACTTATTATGTCGTTTGCATACGATTCCGAACTGGAGTAACGTAGCGCTAGAAGATTCTTGGTGTAACGTACCGTTTAGAAAACCCCAACCCTAATAAACCGAGAGCCTACGTGAAAATCAGTCAGTCTGAATTAAATCTCAGACAAAACAAAATAGTTTGTAGACCGAAGTTAGTGTCACGCAGAAAAGGCATCAGCACCGTATCACCATAGTTCAATTGTTATGGTCCCACAATATGGAATTTGAAATTGAATTCAACATTGAAAAGTGTGGCCTGATATGTTCAATTTTGAATTTTCTATTTGTCAAGCACACCAATTCATTCATTTTGACTCCTATGCGACGATGCTCGTGTTTTCGTAACTCCAAATATTCGTAAGTTGACAGTTGCGCGTATAAAATCTTATAAGAACTGTCAAGTAACGAATTCGTAGAGTTGAGAACGCCACGAGAATCTACGCCCTGTTGAGTGTGTTTACCATATGAAATATGACAGCCAACCGGTGCCTAATATTAGCGAAACAAATTTTAGTGAAATTTAGCGAAATTTTAGTAAAATTTTGTGAAATCTTAGTGAAATTCAGTTAACCGTTTCGCTGATATCAGGCCACGGTGCCAACGTGTTGTTGTCCTAGGCCGCGTAATAACTAACCATTAATTTCCCTCATGTGAGGCAAATAACATAATCTGATTGGCTCTCTCAGGTTAGGCTGATGATATTGTTTGATTGGTTTGTTTATTCTCTTTTGCTCTCTAAACTTGTTTGCCGATGTACGGTAAAAATACTATGCGTGTGTCTCATTCTTTCCCACTGTTCAATGGAAATTTAAACAATACCGTACAGCGACAAAAATTAAATATACAGCGGAACTGAGCGAATCCTCTCTTTGCGTCGATCTATATGGCATATCAGCCATCAGTGAGGCTGAACGAACTTTAAATAAAAGTGTAAGTTAACATCCCGGGTTTTTACATAAGTGAGTTGGGGGACGGAAGTGCTATTCAAGTAAACAAGTTTTAGCAAAATCTCCTGAGAACCAGCATCAGCGTCAGCCAGGGCTTGTGAAACACCGAGGACTTAAGACTGACATTGGAATTGATAGAGGGACAAATTCTAAGACCTACAGTGTAAAAATTATTGCTCTCGACATTTTCTTCATAGAGCAATAGCAGCTCTAATTTTATCTAGATAGCTCAGCTCTAGATTTGCGAGAAGAACGACCTCGATGCAAATCTCTTTCATCAACATTTCTTGTACCACCTTGATTACCATTCAGAGGCTTCCTCAGTTACTTCGTGTGGGAGATATCAGTCTTTTAACATGCTGAAATTTTGACTTTAAAGAAAATTACGATAGCAATAATTTTTACACTGTAAGTCTTAGAATTTGTCCCTCTTTCAATTCCAATGTCAGTCTTAAGTCCTCAGTGTTTCCCAAGCCCTGGCTGACTCTGATGCTGGTTCACAGAAACAACTCAGGAAATTTTGCTAAAACTTGTTTACTTGAATAGCACTTCCCTGCCCCAACTCACTTATGGAATAACCCGAGATGTTAACTTACACTTTTATTTAAAGTTCGTTCAGCCCCACAACAATACAATTCGCTGTGTAATACTTCATGATCCACAAGATAATTCCAAGAGCTCATTGGTTTTTTAGACTCATTGGAACAACAATCTCTAAGAAATTCACTACGTTGACAAAGTTTCGTTGACAAAAATATTTTATTAGTTTCGTTCACTGACTTATATGTCTTCCAAATCTGGACACAAAAACGATTAATTGCATTAGTTTTCACAGTACGCTACATCAAACACAAAACTCAAAAACTCCAATCAATTCAAAGCACTCGCATCACTCAAAATAACTGTTCGCTTCGTCGGACAAATACAGATTCTTCCACTTCTTAAACTGCTCCCAAAACGTAAGATTCAAAATTGTATGTGGTGCTGCACGCCAATAGTTCGCAACGAAACCTTTGTACAGGCCACGCAGTCCTTCGATTTTGAATGTTTTGTAGAAACAATCGAAAATGTTTCGGTACAGGAGTCCTCTGCCATTAGCGTCAACTCCTACAAAAAATAGTCGAAGGCGAGTCGTTTAAAATTGTGAAATTGGACACTGAGAGCATTCGGAGGACGAACCTTGATTGAACAATCTAGTAGCTACGACATCAAATGGTGTCATACCGACAACGAGGAAAAAACCGCTAACCATACTAGCTGCTGATGCGGTTAGAAACGTTGACTTCTGAAATGTCTACGATAGGAGAGATGAATTAATGCTTAGTCATATAAGGAAATCAGTGCCAAAAAATGTTTCATTTCGCAAATCAAATTGGTGCCAAATTTGAATGATCTTTTGACCGCTGCAACTACTACACAACACGTACCTCATATTTCAAGAAGAAATCTTTACATTTTGTAAATGTTGTCAATTGGATAGCGGAACCAACAGCAGTTCTAGGAACGATACCGGTAAAGCCTCTCCACAGACCTTTAAACCCCTGTGTCTTATACGTTGTAATCAATGCACTGACAGTCCCACGGTGTTGATGCTGATATCCTACAGCGAATTGACCGTGTGATTGGGCTTGTATTTGTGTCTTGATCATATAAAACGGACAACCAATAGCCGAACCAGCGATTCCTGCCATTCCACCTAGTTATTGCACGAAAATAAACAAATGAGCATCCGACTTTGGCCGACAATTTCTTTTTACTCACCCCAGAACACGCACAGAACCGGTGAATGGTCGTTCGTTTTCGAATATCGTGTCCAGCCTAATCGGTCAACGGTTTCGTACAATCCCAATCGGGTACTGTTCATAACAAATTGAAATCCCAGCGCTGAACCCAATCCTTTTTGTAAACCTCGCAGTCCTTCAGATTTGACTATTGTTACGATGGCCTGACCTAATCCCCGGTACGGTAACTTCGTTTTTGTATTCTTTTGCAATTCACCTTGTAATTGTTGCCGTGTTTTTATCACATCGAAGGGATTGCTGAATAGCCTTCGATGGTGGAATTTTGGATTGAAATGTTAAGTTAATTCAAAAAATTATATCGAAATCAATACCCTGCACACATAGCTGCTGTGCCGCCAATAAGAAAATCCATTGTTGTAAGAATTGACTATATTTCATTCACACCATAATATCTGTGGATGGATTTAAATACCAATGTAGCTTATATGCCTTCATTCAATAAGATTAGCTTGCAACTGAGAAATTGTTATTTTTCAATTGGGAGACAATTGTTGCTCTCATTGGAAAAGTTATCGCCATTCTTGAGACAGAGGAGACAGAGAAGAGACCGATTAAAAGGGAGATCTTCGAACAGACTTCGAATTTTCGATTATTTTTGCCTTACATCAACAACAGTAGACAAACAATGGACCAGTACAACGTAAAGCATTTTCAAAACTCTCTCATTTAATCGGTCTATTTCAGAAAATTTTGGAAAGCCATCGTTTTTAGTGTCGTTCTCCGCCTTTTTAAATGAATAATCTCCTTGTATTCCGCAGAAAGAATAGATCAAAACAAGCATCAACAGATAAATAGACCAAAAAAAATACAACAACAAAGACACGGTAGTAAACGTGTATCATCGTTGCCTCACATATGATTCAATCTATTTTCAGCGCATAATGAATGCAAGCGCACCGACTGCGATGATCAACATTCAGTCCAATAATAAACGCGGACACATTGAAAACAACGAAAAACTAACATTCTTTCAGTATGCAAGCAAGCAATAGTTCACATAGCGTATGCGCGAATGGCAAGACCTTTCTACCTTCAAAATTAAATGAAACTTACGTAAGAGGAAGATTAGTGCATCGAATTTTAGAGTCAAAATACAAATTAAGGTAAGTGGTCCATTGTTCACGCACGGTTGAGTGTAATTAAGTGACACTATCAGAACACTTGCAACATACACCACCACCGGGTAATATTTACTATAGAAACGATCGTCTTAACGTATAGTACCGCGCGTACGTGTGTATGGTAAAAAACAAACGATAACCACTTGACGTTATAAATGTTGTGCTATCATAACAGCGATAGCTTTACAACTGACTGAAAAAATAAATAAAAAAATATTTGGCCAACATTCGGTCGATTCATAAAATGGTGTGATTGTGGTGGTATGGTATAGCGTTAAGCGGCATTAATATTACGAAATGAAAACAAATTTTCTTCTGCTTTGCTACGAACACCTTTAATCCTTCTCGGTTTAGTAAGATTACAATCTTATCTGTCTGTAATCGAATTTTGTGATGGGAATCCAGTGGCAGGTTGAATTCGTTACGACACCGTAAAATAGTGAAATTGTCATTCTTGTTAGGAGGTACAGTCAGCGAAATGTTTGTTGAAACTAGTGAAGTACAAGATTTCCATTACTTTCTTATCAAATGACGTAACAGATTCGATGAATGGAATGGTGACATAATCCTCGACGATAGGAAATTGTGGGGAAATTTACTGAGTATTAAAGTTACAGTCGGCAAGATGTGAATTTCATTTCAGCTGATTCACTCATCTAAACAAAAGTGTTCATACTTTCCGTAATCGTTCCGTAACCTGTTAGAAGTTGTCGTAACTTGATGCTGGAATTGGTAAATGGGCACATTCTGAGATCTAGAGTGTAAAAATTATTGCTCTTGGTCATTTAGTCGCGGAGTAATAGCATCAGAAATACAAAATGGCAACATTTTTGGAGAAAGATGTCATCTTGGCGAAAAGGAAATTCCTGACGACATAAGTATCGACGACTTCCTAAAGAAAAGGTGACTAGTTTTCGTATTTCAGTAGCTCACAGTTTTTTCAGAAAGTCGTCGCTTCCTCAGGAAGTCGTCGATTATTGTCACCGTTTCTTCATCCTTCAACTTTTTTCTGTATTTCTGTACGTTTGGAAACGGCGATTTCCTGAAGATACGGCAAGAAGAATCAACAACTTACTGGAGAAAGGACGATTTTCTGAAGAAACGGTGAGTTCCTAAGAAATGACGACTATTCTCCGTTTCTTCAATAAGTTGTCGATACTCCTGTCATCGAATTTTCAGAACAATCTGAGATAGCCTGTTAATGGTAATTCTAGTCAAGGTTATACAAAATATTGAAAGTGGTGTCCTAAGTTACATTTCCAAAAAGTCAGTTTTTTCGCAACCCTCGGCAAACTATGGCTCTTATATACTATACCTTTACGGTACGGTTCACGACAACACTTCTCTCTTGTTTTAATCTGAATTCTAAGCTTCACAAACGATACCAAACATGTCATGCTTCAAGCCAGGGCCTACTTTTTGGAAACTAATTTCTTGAATTTCTCGAAATTTCTCGAATTTCTTGAATTTTCTCGAATTCGAGAAATTCGAGAAACTTCAAGAAACTTGAGAAATTAGTTTCTTGAAATTTCTTGAATTTATCGAAGTTTCTCGAATTTCTTGAATTTTCTGGAATTTCTTGATTTTTTCTTAAAGTTTCTAAAAAGTAGGCCCTGCTTCAAGCTTCATCCTCAACAAGAAGTCTTGATGATAGAGATGAAAACAAAATGGAATGGGCATAAGTGAAAAAGTGACCTTTTTAGCCCCGTACGAAGTACGAAGGGGCTTATAGGATTACGATGCCGTGTGTAATTGATGGAATTCGAAGCAGACGGTAAGGGCAAAGTGTTTGCCTATGTTCATAGATGACGAATCCGCAATAAAAATTTGGGCCGTCTGTCCGTCTGTCCGTCTGTCTGTCACGTCGATATCTTGAGTAAATCAAATCCGATTTCAAAATTTTTTTTTTCCCTGAAAGACAGTCAAAATAGTGAGGCTAAGTTCGAAGATGGGCATATTCGGGTCGGCCCTTCGTGAGTTAGGGCCACCTAAGTGAGTTAAGGTCTTTTGGTGATATTTATGGCAAAATAAACGATGGAAATGTAAATGACACGGCAAATGATAGGTATTGTCAATACCAATCCAGGAAAAAAAAGTTTTTTAAAATCGGGTGAGTGGACCGTGAGTTAGGGCCTTAGAAGTGAAAAGCTACTAGGGCCATGTGTGTATTTTACATTGAACTCGAGTAAATTTCAAAAAAAATTAAATTTGGGTCCTTGGACTAAGGCCGCTACTAGGGCCCTATGTGTATTTTACATATAACTCGAGCAAATTTCATCCGTTTTTCGTAATTTTTGTTTCATTTGGAAGGTAATCAAAGGCCGAATAGAATATTGTTGAAAAAAAATTAAATTTGGGTCCTCGGACTAAGGCCGCTACTAGGGCCCTATGTGTATTTTACATATAACTCGAGCAAATTTCATCCGTTTTCCGTATTTTTGTGTCATTTGGAAGGTAATCAAAGGCCGAATAGAATGTAGTTGAAAAAAAAAAAAAAATTTGGATCCTCGGACTGAGGCCGATACTAGGCCCTATGTGTATTTATACTCAATAAATTAAAATTTTAGGGCTATTTGAAATTTTTGTTTTATTTGAAAGGAACGTCGTACGGGGCTTCGTAATTGCGCTATGCGCAATTTCTACGATGTACACATTACATAATAATTTTACTTTAACTACTTTAACCGGCGCATAGGCTTACGGTCAAAGTAGGGTGACAGACGCACTAGGGTCACGTACGCAATAGATATACGGGTTTGTACGGGGCTCAGTCGCAGCAAACGCTCCGACTGTTCTGATGGCTCGTTTGAATTGGGTACAGTGAAAAAGTGAAACTGTCTTCTTCCTAGTACAGATATGACTCAACATCTTGGAGCTATGATGAAATCGTTTATCATTCGACGAGGCAGCTTCAAGTAAAATTTTCTGGAGTATATCAACCACCAACCAGCAGAGAACTAGTCGACTTTGCAAACCTGTAACTAGCCAGCCTATTATTTGATACCAACCCAGAGCAGACAAATGGAACTCAAAGTAAATTTAATCCTCACACATGGAAGAATGTTCACTCATGGAATTGCCATGGCCAGGTCATAACGAAAACGCAAACACGTTTGTGGAAAAATAGTTGACTTTTTATTTTATTTCAGTTAACTTGATTTTCTTCTTGCACTTTACTCAATTCAGCCTTAAACCGTCCAATGGTTTCACGAGCCAACTTCAATTTATCTTTGAGTGCAGTAATTTCGACTTTCACTTTTGCTTTTACTTCCACTATGTTGTCCATTGTCTTGACGATTTTGTCCTCGACTAAAACGAACCGAAATAAATCAATGAAATGTCCCGAAGAAAAAAAATTGGATAGACATCGTTCACGATAAGAAAATGACTTACAATCAGTATCATGCACCCATGGTTCGTTGGTAATTGGCTGAGAATTTGTTAAATAATGTTGCATCAGCTGTGTAGGTTCCTGAAACACTATTTCCTCATACGATTCCGAAACTAGTCCTTTTTTCCCATCCGTACCATCAACAGCAGCCCCATCAACGATGGGCGATTGAAACAATTTCAAGATGTGATATAGTGTGACTGGCCGTTCGGTCGGATCGTGAAAGTGTAACTTGATGACAACTTCGAATTCACCCCAACCAGTTTCGGTTACCTGGGAAGTGATGGATTTGTTTATTCGATGTTCGAGTATTCGTAGAACAAAAGCTTGGCTTACCTCGTACGGTGGTTTCGACACAATTCGATTCGGATTGGCATAGCTTTCGTGCAGTTTGAAATGGACCTTTTTCACATAGGTCGACATGTCTTCATTCATGTATGGTTTGACGTACACGTGCCATTGATGTGTGTGACCGTCTTCTTCTCGTTTCTTTCCGAACGAACGGGCAATGTTACCATAAACAATAGGTTTAACAATGGTAAGTCCCTGTAAATGATTGGTGAAAAAAAAAACTTGGTCAACCGGCTTTGGCACAAACCGTTCGGAGACACCGCCGTCCATATGTCGTATCCGAGAGATATAAAATCACAGATCCGGAATGGAACTTTTGAATATAAATAATTTACCTTCACTCTGCCTCCAGAATCTGCTGATGCATTAAAATTGTTCATATTTCTAGAGGGTGCAATTTATGCGGTGTTTACAAGCAAATAAATACAAGTAAGTGACATTTCATCAAACAAAAACAGAACATGAGCACCGCCTTCAAACAAAAATCGGCATTTAGACAATGAGCCGCATTTTCAGCACGTTGACATAACTTTACAATAGGTGTCGCTGTATAGAATTCTAGAGTGGAAATTTTGAATTGATCTTTATAGAGTGTCAACTAAAAGAAGTTGGAAAACCATTTCTTTTGTTTGGGTCTGAATTTTCTCCTTTTAAATGTTTGACGTTGTCCCTAAACTTTTCTCAATCTGTATACTTCCTTCGTTTCAATGTAACACTCACTTACATGTTATTCTAATGGTCAGTTGCCTAACCATCTCCAATTCATTGTTTAAATAATTGGAATACGTGGTTTATTTATTTATTTTATTATTTTTTCCGAGCTTTCGCACACAAACTGTGAGCTTCATCAGGGATGACAATAACTGATGAGACCTACTTATCGTTTTTCTAATTGGTGTGAAAGGGATGGGTTACTACGAATTTGGCTTTCTTGCATGAAATCTTTTATGTTCGGAATTATTGCATTCCATGCGTTACTCAAAATTAATCCTTGATCAGTGTTCATTAACGTTTTTGTACTTTGTTGGATTGCCAGTCCTTCTTTAATTTTTCTAAGACCAAAATCTTTCTCTTTTATGATTATTTTTCCGTTGTTCCAGTCAATTTCATGATTTCTGTTTCTGATGACATGTCTTGCAACTGCCGATTTCTTGTATTCTCTTCTTCTTACGTTGCCTTCATGGTCTTCTTTTCTTTCTTCGAAGCGGAAGGTTTCACCAATGTAAATGTTCTGACATGTAACACAGGGAATGGAATAGACTCCAGCTTGATTCGTTGCTTCTTTATCTTTGAGGCTTCGGGTCATGTTTAACATTTTTATCCCTGGTGTGAAAGTTACTTTCCATTTCATTTTTCGACGTAAATAGCCTCCAACTTTGTTCGAGATGTTTCCTATGTAAGGGAGTGGCACCCAATATTCTTCTTTTTCATCCTCGTTCTCGTCTTCATTAATTAAGATTGATATGTTAGAATTTGATTGTTGAAGTGTTTGTATTTGGATTTGGTTTTCGGTAACTGGTAAATTTTGATTTGGATTCTGTATTTCATTTTGAATTGTGTTTAGTGTTGTGAATTTTGAACTCATTCTTTCAATTCGTTTGTTAATGAATTCTATCGGATAATTATTTTCTTGTAAAGTTTCTCTGATGTGATTCAATTCATGTTGTAGATAATTTGGACTGCAAATTTGGAATGCCCGATATACCAGAGCGTCGATTACCGAAATTTTTTGTGATTTGTGATGGAAGGAATCAAAGTTCAAATATTTGTCCGTGTGAGTGTTTTTTCTGTAGACCGATGTTTCTATTTTTGTTTCTTCTGTTCGTTTGATGAGGATGTCCAAAAAAGCTATTTCATTGTTTTCTTCAACTTCCATGGTGAATTGTATTTGTGGATGGTATGAATTCAATTTTTCTTTAATTTCATTAGCATCATGTATGTCTCCTTCGATTATTGCAAAAACGTCGTCCACATATCTCTTCCAAAAAAATATCTTTGGATTTTTTGGAATTATGTTCTTTTCCAATTTTTGCAAATAAATATCTGCCACTGTACCAGATATTGGTGATCCCATTGGACATCCAGAATTCTGAAGATATAATTCGTTGCCATATTGAAAGTATGTGTTATTTAGACATTCCGTTAATAGTCGTGATATATCTGGAATAGTCATATTTTCGAAAATGTCTTTTTACCAATTCTGGTTTTCGTTCAATCTTTCTTCTATAGCTTGGATGGAATCTGGTATAGGTAAATTTGTGTACAGACTTGTGACATCGAAGGATACAAGAATGCATTGTTGTGGTAATCTCAATTCTGGTAGATGATTCATCATTTTATATGAATTTTTGATCGTTGATGTTTCGAAACCTTCGTTGGTGAGTGATATTAGTTTATTCAATATTCTTGCTAGTTTGTAGTTTACAGAATTTCGGAAATCGTTGATAGGTCTGAAAGGGGTTCCTTGTTTGTGTATTTTTGGAAGTCCAAAAAATTTTGAAATTCTTGGATGATTTTCAATCATGTCATTATGCAGTTTTTCATTAGACATTTGCCTTGTGTTGTTACTAATTACAGTTCTGTTGAAATCATAAAACTCTCAGAATTAAATCGCAATAGATTGAATATCATCGCTAAAGATTTAGATGTTTTAACGAAATTAATCGAAATAGTTTGCAGTTTATTCACAGCATGTCCATTAACATGCTTTGAAAGAATGTCGACAACAGTACATTACCAACCTGCGTCCTGGCCAGTAGGAAGTTTATAGCCCGAAGGTTATAGTTCCAAGTGCCAAAATAACAATTTGGAAGCAGTTAGGTACTATTTATGGTATCTGAGTGTGCGAGAACCCACTTTACCTCCCTAACAGATAGGTTCATCTTTTTGTTTCAGCAAGAGCGATTTCGCGATTTCGCTCGAGTTTCGCTCGAGTTGAAATTCACCCAGAGGTGAACACAACGGTTTCCATGTGGACATGGTGTGATTAAACATTCTTATTGCATACGCATGACGTTTTTCCGAATTAATATTGTTCTAGCACTTATAAAGAGACATTATTTCTATCTATCTATCTGTTTATCTATCATTCCCTTAAGTCTACTCTTTTTCACTTATGCAATAAAATAAAGCATCGAGGAAATCTCCGCAAGCCCCTCATACGTCAATAATCCACTCTCCACAAAACGAAAACATTAATTCGGCCAACGCACTTCAAGCAAAAGTGATACTCTAAATAGGACTTGACAGTGCTCCATACAAAATTTTACAATGTAAAAAGAGTGGGGATAAAATTTCATACAAAATAGTACTATATTTGGCAGATGTCAATCGAAGCACTTTTGCTTGAAGTGCGTTGATTCGGCACATCATTTTTGAAAACATAAACAAAGTTACAGTTCAAATTAGAAATGTTCAATTTTCTCTCACGGTAGAGAAAATGCTGAACTTTTCTCATTAGAAATGTCACACGACCAATTGTCAACAAAACACAATTTTCTCATGTCCTATTCAGTAAAGTTAGCCACGCCGCACGCATGAAAATAACGCCTAAAGAAGTGCTTGAAACATGTGAAGTTCAACATTGAAACTTCATAAGATTTAATTAGAAAATTGTCAATGCTAACACGTTAAAAATTAATAAGATAATAAGATAATTAATTAAGTCAGACCTCAGCCTCTTTAAATTTTCATACATGTATGAGTGTAAACTTGCATGTGTGTGTGTGTTTTAACTCACACCAAGAAAGTAGAGCTGAATGAAAGTAATACAAAGTCCATTCTGATACCATCAGCCACTAAATACTTTCTATGTTAATGCTAGCAGCAGTGTTATGCCTGTAGCAAACATATAGAATGGAGCTAACGATGAGAATTTTTCCTTTCGGTGCCTGAGGAATGCACGATAGACGGAAAAATACTTTTTATGCCACTCAGCATCATAATGTGTAAAATCTGCAAACTTTAGTTGCCTTCGGTGTCGTGTCATAATTACACATCTAGAGTCTAATAAAGTACTTTGCACCTCGATTACATAAATAACTATTTTACTTATTTATGTTTTCCCTAGGGTCGAAAGTTGCGCTAACACCACTAAGGAAAATAAATTTCAAAAGCATGTAAAATCCATTCCAAGACTCGGAAACTTTTTAATTCAAATAACTATTACGTAACAAGAAATTGTTTGTCTTGTGTGTGTGTTTAAATAAAGACATTGTCTCGTTTGAGACGAAGCATAGATATATTTCATTGTAGACTACCAAACCGCATAGATGGTGGTTCAATTTCTTATCTCAGCAGATGTCGCCGATGATACATTTTGAAATGATGACCAAGCATCCTCTCACCTCCATTTCTTTCATAATTTTAAACAAAATATCTTTCCTCTACATGTATCCTTCGCTACAACCACCTACTCTTAAAACTTATATTTCTGCAAATTTCAAAAGCAAGAAGAAAAAAACACAGAAAAAATATCACCATCAAAGTTATGTGTATGGTACTCGGCTCATTCGCGTTCACAGTTAATGCGGAAGGTGGTTTTAGCATTATTATAGTCTCTGTTCTGTGGTACATAAAACATATATAGTGGAATGGGGTCAGACATCCCCCATATTTGTTTCCTATTACCCTCCGTTTCGCGTTCGTCGACCTTGCATTTCGTACGCTTGCGTAAAATTGCCCTTCTCGGTGTGTTATAGCAACATTTTCTCGCCTCGACTGCTACTGTGGTACATACACAGCACACACACACTCACACAAAAATACTTATTATTGTAAAACGGTTTTCGGTTCTAGAAAATGCTAACAGAACATTTCTTCGTCAATTGAGCCATTGTGCTCTGCGATATATAAATAAATTGCAAACATGAACGAAATGAAAGGGTTTTTAGCAATGAATGTTGCAGACAAAATTGAATATTTTCCATATCACATTTCCATTGTACTGTTAATCTAATTATATGTTTTCCCTGGCGTCTTTCTTCTATCTCTCTCTGGGATTTTCCTGTAACTGTTAAACGGAACTTGTAATAAAGAAATGCCGAATTGATTTGGATAAATTGATATGTGCCATTTCACATCTATTACTAATACGAAGTGTGTAATTATGATAAGGTCTTGATATAGAATAGAAGGGATAGACTGGACATCAGATTATTAAAGACATAGACCTTGCCTTGTTGACAGAGGTCTTTCAACAGTGACCTCAGTTTAACAGATTTTATTCCTTCTTTTGATGGAAATATTTTCTGCAGATTGATTGAAAATCTTTTACTTCCTATAATTTAGCTTACATTATCCTATATGTATGATCAACCCATAGTGGAACACTTATTTTTGTAGTATTTGTCGACAATAGATTTCTCAGGGGGTTGCGGGAAATAGTAACATTTGTTAAAATTTTTTAATTCACTCAACTGTCACCGAAAAAATTAATTAGTTCACCCTTCTTCTAGTAAAATTCTCTAAATATAAAAACCTGCGTCACCAGGATTTTTCAATAGGTACGTAAATCACATTAGACTAATACATTAAGTGTCTACGAACCTATACATTCGTTACAAATCTATCCTTGAAATCAAATGTCACCCACTATTGTCTTAAAATCCTTGAAAACTTCTAAATATTTTGTGAATTCAATTTTTTCAGATTTCCTAAACAATAGTTATTTACATGTTTTTGCTTTCCCTAGGTTCGAAAGTGGCTTATTACACTCCTAGGAAAAACAAGAAATTTGGTTTAGGTTTTAAAAGCATGTAAAATCCATTCATAACTCGGGATAAAAGTTGAAAATTTCGTTTTAGTGTGAATTTTGTTGATCCGTGGCGAAGCCGAGGTCAATAAACACACGAAAACGAAATTTTCAACTTTTATCCCGCGTTATGTAATAGTACATTACTGCTATAAGGGTGTATATAAGAGACGTGTACGTATACGAGCGCTTGCGCAAGTATTAGTACGAGTCTCTTATATACTATACAGCCTTATATCAGTGAGGTATTTTATCGCAGTAGACAAACATCTCTTTTTCTAGTGATATAATTTTGCTTGCAAAACCTTTAGCACTCTAGGGTAAATTTGTTTACTCTTAAGTACGTCGTGTATATAGCGCTCAATACACACACACACACCGTACGCGCGAAGGACGGATGTCAAAATTACTTAACTAGAAGAATAATTCAAAAATTACACTTCAGGTCTATGTTGTTGTCTCGTTTTCGCTTATGTAATAAAATAGAGTACACACTTGTCACTATCAGTCTTGGCAAGCCTCCACTTCTTCGTGACAAGTGTGTAATACATTACATGCTTTTGAAACCTAAACGAAATTTCTTGTTTTTTCTAGGTGTGTAATTAGCCACTTTCGACCCTAGGTAAAACAAAAGCATGTAAAGTAAATTGTTTCCTCCATCTATGCTCTAAAACAAAAAAAAATCTGTGAATCGTATGAAAAATAAACTTTCAAAAGAGGAAGAGAAATGAATATGATCAAAGCATTTTATATGAATTGTTATGCTCCGTGCTGCAGGATGAAAGTACACACACGAAATAAAAGGTTTTTTTTTCGTCTGTAAAGTGTATTATGTACCAGAATCCATATAGCCAAAACTATGTGAAACAAATAAAAACTTCCACAAAGCAAGAGCTCTGCGTTGCTCTTCATACTACATACTATACGCGTGCTGTGGATATATATTTACGAAATCGATTTAAATGAGTCTCTGGAATATGAGAAGTCTGGAACAAGGTCATTGATCTAGAGTAATAGTACAGATGAGCGCTTTTCATTTATTAAAAGCTATCATATAGTGCATTTCAATGTCTGCTGCGTCTGCTGGCATACACTAATATAGTTTGTCAGTTTGTTGTGTACAATGTAAGTATCAATAATGTTGTAGACGTAGCAGTAGCTGGTGTATATAGTGTAATATTGATGCTATATTGAATTAAGCAATAACATTTAATTGAAATAGATAACTTTGCCATACGCTCCCAACAGTTAACGAGATGACAAAGTACTTTTCAAAGAATTTTTGCACAATTCATAATCTGAAGTAGTACATTAAACTTCAAAAGAATGAAATTATAACGGAAAGTATAAGAGAAAAATGTCTACGCCAGACGAGGGGTAAAGTACTAGCACGGTTCAACCATGATATTAAAATTGCTTCCTTTGAATCGTGTTTTTAGAGACTGTTAAACTTTTCATAAATATTACGACATTAATGGGGACAGGAATAGTTGGGCTCGCGTGACAAAATTAGTTTTTTTTTTAAATTGGCTCGGACAGACGTCGAGTTTCTTGGGGAGGGTAATTGACTCATTTTATTGAGTGACAGCCATGACAGCAGAAGTGTGTCTGTTGAATTTTAAAGAGGATTTTCAATGATTTCCTTACCGGTTTTCGGTGGACTTTCAAGGATTTCCATGAATTTTGAAGGATTTGCGTGAAGGATCTTAGATTTCTGAGTTTTCTTAGTTTTCTAAGGATTTTTGGAGGATTTTCAAAGTTTCAATTTTTTTTTGTCAGAAGATTTTCCAGCTTATGCCCCTCGCTTTAAACAAAAACAAAAATCAAATCATCACGAATCATACTTGAATACCGGCCAGACTTATCCGGATATTTTAAAAAACATTTTTCGCTAATAACATCTTACCACTTTAACAAATAAATGTTTTTACGCAATGCAGTACATATATAGTAGTTTGATAGTTTTGCCGTTCCGATTACGCAACCATCAAACTTTTCCTAATCAAATTATATAGCAAATGACTCATTCAAAATAAATTTTGCGATCTGGTACATATAGGAGAAAAGACACTTTGCGTGAATTGTTATATAAATACACATCGATTCATCAAACCGTCCCAACTCCCTGTGACTAAACGAATACACAAATATCCAAAAACACTTCCAGCGAATAAAAATTTATTGTGAAAAGACTATGACTCATTCGTTCTCCCTACATAAATGTGTACATTTATTAAGTCCTTCTTGTTTGAAAGAAACATCCCTCTTACCCTCTGTAATATTTTTTTCCTGCAAACATTTGCTTTTCAAAGCGCCTACACCTATTACATTCCCTTGGTTATTATAAATTTTATTTTTTTAATCAAAATTGTATAAATCACGCACTGTGTCGGTGATGGCATAGATATAATCGTTTATTTAGTTTAGGGCTTGCACAATAAGGTACTGCTTTTCAGGATTGACGCCGGTCTTAAGAATTTTAATGGTAAATGATTATCGTGACTGTGGTCTTATCTGATCGAGTTTCTTATCTTCTAGAGATTTGATATTTCTGAACAAAATGATTTTCTAGAAGAAAGTCCTCAAAGAATTATCAAGGATTCGAAAGGATTTTTTTGCCAATTTCAAACGAGTTTGATTTGATTTGAATTGATTCATTTATTTCTACAGGTTTTGCATTGCCTCTCGGTTCAATTAAATCAAAAACTGTTCATCCAACCATCTCACCTATTTCACGGTCGTTTCTAATTGCTTTCAAAATTGATTTTCTCTGATTATTGGTAGAATAATGAATCTTTAAACATGATGAAAATCAGTCGATTGGTTCAAAGTTGCTCTTGGCGAATAATGGAAAGTTTTTCTCTAATAATTACGCTAGTGCCTATAACAACAACAGCAAAAATAAAAGGTGGTATCTTGGGAAATATATTAAAACTTCCTAGGGTCGATGTTGACACAATGGCATTTCATAAGTTTGCTCTAAAAATTGTATGTTAGCAATCAATTCGCATCTGATCCTGGCTTCGTTTCTCAAATATTCAGTCTTGTTACAATAGAAATCATTGCCCTTGCGGTGAATAGACTCTAGCGGTCAATGGCACTGCAATGGATCAAATTTATTTTTAAGTTTTTTTTTCTTCGTACCAAAGTCGAAGCACTTAAAATTAGTTCGTCGTTAAAAATGTTATGTGTTGTGGATGTGTTACTCGTCGAGTCTGGGTTGATGTAATGCTGTGTTGATTTTTGTCCGATAAAAAGTTTTGTTTTGCTGTTTATCAACATTTAATTAGCAATAATTACGCAACATGCTCGCTTGAGTATGGTCATTACTCATACTGCCATAAAAATGGTCGTAAAAATGAAATAGATGTGGAATGTAGAAGCAACTGGTCATTTAAGAAGTTCTATGTTATCCGTGCATTAGAAGTATTATAATTAGCTAATCGGCTAGGATTTTTTACTTTTCTTATTTTGTACATACCAATCCCATACTAATGCAGTATTCCCTAAAATAAAAACGCGACAGTCGGCAGTGAGTAACTATACTTTTGTTGGCGTTGTTATGGAGTCGTATATAAATGAACGTACAACAAATAAAACCCCCATTGCAACGTGTAGTCTGGAGAAATGATATTAAATAAACACGCCGTTTATAATACATAATGTACAATCGAAATAACGAGATACTTCCTGGTAAATATCCCGACTTTTCCTCATTCCCGGTTCACGTTATGTACTGTATGTATTCGAACAGTATATAGAAAGCGGAACATGTTGTACATGTCTGGAGCCGAAAATATAAAGCCTAAATGTGGGGTAGAAGGTCTTGTGTTCACTTTTTATTATGTGCACTACATATCGGATTCGGAAAATGTTTCCTATATATAAATGATGGTAAATACGAAGACAAAATTCAATTTTGTGTTTATGTGTTAAGCGTGCTGTGTGAGTCACGATGGATGTAGCTGACAATAAATCTACGGGAAAAAAATGTTTGAGTCATTTAGAGCTTAATACAAAAGAAAACGCAATCAAACTGCCAAAGGCTGACCCGAGTCGGTAGACATAGAGACTTGTGGTGGAAATTTTTCTCAAAAGAAATATTGTCCCTACATGCTCCGTCGCACAAGAATGTAACTCTCAGACAGTTTAATTTTCGATGTTCGATTTAATCAGAAATTCTTCTGTCTGCGATCCTGAAACATTCCACTATCTACCCGGTTCGATCCATATACTAACGAATACATGCCAAACTGCATTCCTTCAATGTTACTATGACAACCCGGGCGTCGCGACGCTTCGTAACAACTATATGGATCGACTATATATATGTACACAAAAATTACCCTCCTGTCTGAGTAACACACTGGCAGGAATATCAGCTAAATTTTATAACACATTATATTCTGAGGGATACACACCGAATGTGTAACTACTATATATGGAGCCAGACGGGGATAGTTTTACCTTCTGAAATATATTTTTTACATTTGCTGCTTTGTCTGCGTTTATATAAATGCATTTTATGTACGGAAAAAAGTGTCGGAGCAGGATTGAACGTTTTTAATATTTAGAAGCCTACATTATCGACTTACCGATGAAATAATAACTCGCTCGGCTTACAGAGACGCCTGTTTCACAATAAATCTCTAACAGCTAATTTCATGAACGTTTCCTTCCTTGATATTTCTCATTCAATTGTTTATTCATCTTCAAAATCACAACTCTTTTGTTTGAGTGGCACTAAGAGCATAATATAGACTGTCAGCGTATGTTTACTTAATTTTAACATTCTAATTCAAAGATCAATAAACCCACTCCAAACAAAACAAAAAGCTTGAACTGAATCCTTAGGCACACTTAACGAGTCTAGAATTAGCGGCGTGCCATTTACACGTTAGGAAAATAGCTTTCAAGTTTGCATGCAAAATTAATATTTTCCTTGTTCTGTAAAAAAAGCCGAGTTATAATCAAAGGGATTATTACATGGGTTTCGTTTGTCGATTGCATACGTGGTGGTAGGTAGATGCATATTATAATGCAGTATACTTTAATGAGTCGGTTGTTTTTATGATGTGAAATATAATTGTAGGAAAATATCTTGAGACAAAATAAAGGGGGTTGTGGGTGGTAATGTATAATTGAGGGAGTTTTGATTGTACAATATAATTTTAGCGGTTTTCTTTATACAATTTAGAGTGATGTGAACTGAACACGAGCTTACAAAGTGCTTTGAATGTGCTCGGTTAATAAAATTGTATTTGGTAGGTATTAAGTTGGTTATTCGTTATGTTTGCATAAATTAAGAGGAATGTGATAAGTTTGTACCGAAACTCGAAAATATATCGTCAAAATTGTTTAATTGGAGTGTGGCGGAAAATTAATGTCAGACACAGAGAATGTACCCGAATGATGCTGTACGTTGCTAGAATTTCGCTCTGAAAATTATGTTGCACGTTTGATTTTCACGTGCGGTTTGTTATTTGTCTACTAAACAAATGCACACCGTTCTCTAAATTATTACGATTGCAAGACAAATGCTTTTTTGATTTTGTTAACCTTTCACAGACGGGAAGCATAACGTTAGCATAGCTGTACGTATAGAATCTAGTACTTCTTTCGATATTACAATTATTAATTGAAACCAAAAATTTTACTTCATTTGTTTTGACATACATTTTGCTATAATAAGACTGCTTTATCTAGAACTTGTCCGGCACTGACAAACATCGTAGAGAAATCAGATTTTAGATTTAATTGGAAATTTACCGTCAAACGAAATGTCTCACAATGGGTAACCGTCTATCGAAAATGTTGGC
This sequence comes from Bradysia coprophila, assembly GCF_014529535.1. NCBI lineage: Eukaryota > Metazoa > Arthropoda > Insecta > Diptera > Sciaridae > Bradysia > Bradysia coprophila. Next base: position 1,396,667 of record NC_050738.1, read on the forward strand.
AGAAATAGGAACTAATTATTTGACTGTAAAAGCTTTGGGAACGATCGGAAGGCACGACGTAACGTTTCTGTATAAATTTGTCGACGATTTGACTGCGTTGGATCCAAAATTATTCACGTACATAGAAGATTCAATTAGGGGAAAATTAAAGGTCTCCGAGTGAAACGTAGTGAAGAGTCAGCCGAAGGCTCAATAACGTTTTTGGACACGATGGTGATTAAGGATCGTGACAATGGAATTCTAACGAGATGGTGGCAAAAAGAATGCAGTGCGCGGCAAATACTGAATTATCATTCGTCACATCCGAAAGCTTTAAAAGTTAACGTCGGGAATTTGTAAGGCATGCGTTAGCGGTTACATCTCCGGCTTTGTTCGGTATAACCGTAAAGAATTTGAGGAAGGTTTTGAGGAGGGTTTTGAGGAGAAGCTCGTATCCGTTCGGGTTTATTCAGGATATTTTGAAAGAAGTGTTAACGTCCATTGGTAATGTGTCAGAAGTCTCATCGGTTGGAAATGTGGACAATGGGTTTGATTTTGAAATGGAAATAGCAATCAGATCACAGATACAATCGGACAAGAGGACGCAAAATTCAACAAAATCAAAGGTGAAACGGTGTGGATACAGAAGGTTTGTATCATTTCCGTTCGATAACAGTAGAATATACAAGAAAACCGAGAAAATAATCAAGAAACACAAGGTTGAATGTAAGTTAGCACCGGCAGCAATGAAACAAAACAGGAAGTGGATATATTCAAGACTAAAGGACAAGACTAAACTTGCTGACATAAAATATGGGATTTTTAGCGTGGTTTGTGAAGATTGCGATTTTCAGAAATTTTACAGGACCGAAAATCTGGATTTGAAAAGAACGTTCGAACATGTAACGTTGAACGAAAAGTCAGCAGTAAGAATTCATGTGAAAAAGTTTCCGGATCACAGTATTTCAGAATATCCTGGTGAGGTGAAGCGGTACAGGAACGCGACGGATTTAATGTTCGCTTACGGAAGAATTTTGAAATGATGAATAATAAAATGAGTTTTGTCAGAGGTTTTTTGGCCTTGGTTTGATTTTGGTTTTTTCCGAGTTGTCCAGCTTCCGGCTTCCGGGTGTGTTTAGGTGCGATGAAATAGTTTTCAGTTTTGTCGTGTTCGAATGGGGTTTTAGAATTGCTAAGTGGCCTGAGAATTTAGAATTGCCTAGTGCTCTGCTGGTGAAGTAATTTGAATTGTCAATGAGTGAAAAGAAGGACGAATTAAAAGGAGGAAAGTGGCTCTTCAATGATTGAGGACGTTCAAGAGTTTTGATTTTTTGACTCCGTTCTGCTGCGTATGAGGGATGTTTTTCGAAGCAGCCTTCCGAAAATTGTTTCCGTATTTCCATCGTAAGGTGGCACGAAATTCATTGAACAAACTTTAATACAATAGTTCAAGCGTAAAGTTTGCGGCTGTATCGTGTAACGGACCAGTGGAAGCGATTGAAGATGGTTAGACCACGCTAACCTCTGACCGCCACTGGATCCGGAGGTCGAAACGGCAATTTGTCTCCACATTCGCTTCACGCGTACCATGGGAAAGGGAACAGTGATTCTGCTCTGTTTGTTTAGCTGTCTTCGATTGAACTTTACTTGTTCTGAGCTCAGGCTCCTTTTGTGAGAAAAATTTTTTTTGTTGCGTGTTAGATAACGCCACCCCTGGAATTAGTCTGGCTTCCAGGTAAAATAAAGTTTTGTACCACCGGTCGATTACAATCGTCTATAGTGTCCTGACGAGCCAGGAACAAGAGACAAGAGATTTTGGGGCTTAAAACCTTATTAGGGTTGTGACTCACGGTTAAATGGTTTCGAGTACGATTTCTGTATTAATTTTATAAACAAATTCGTTTGATGGCTAATTTTATGGTTTTGGCATGAGTGATTACATCCTTCAACAGAGCCGGAGTAGTATTTGTGATAATTGATGTAAATTACTGACATTTTCTTATGTTAAAAGCTCATTGATTTTAACCTTGTACATTGTTCAATCTACTGCTTCTTTTGTTTAACACCAGAAAAACGAGATCTTATCTTTTCTGGAATTCTGTAAAGAAATTTCTGGAAAGTGCGGTCAATTTGACCGCATTCTCGTTTTAGTGAGTATCACCCATACAAAATATTTTACTACATTAGTCGTTCAATTCTGATAATGGTGTTGATAAAAACAGTTGCCTAACCTAAAGACTTAAAATTTCGTAGATCATTCATTCATTTATCTAGGAAAGAACCATTATTAAGTGCAATGTCATTGTTATATGAAAATAAGAAATTAGTGCTTCACGTTGGTGATACCGAAATAAAATTCTAAATCTAAATGAAAGTTTAAAAATAATTCAAAGAATCGACTGTTAAACGATAGACTTAGGCCTGTTTTCAAGTATCATGACATTTCTACGATACAAATTGTTGGAATTCTCGAACTATACGAACAAACGAAAGAAAAACTATATGGAAAAACTATGATACCAATGCACTTCGTATACGTGTATTTGTATACGTTGTTAATGTCAACATTACCTCGGCTTTTCCTTTGGGCTTTGCCATACCGTAGTTCATCGAATTGTTGGTTAAATTTAGAATTCAAACATTTTAATTGAGTGGTAGATGGATATAATAGTCAGCTCCACTGCGGTAAAATACAGTTCTATAATTAATCTTATTTGTTAGATAATCTCTAATGATATGTAATTCATTCTGGCAACCAGCCATCCAGCTCGGCTACTCGTTTGACTCCGTACAACAAAATTTATGGTCATTTTTTACTTGATATGCGCAAATATGTTAGTATATAGATGACCATTAAAGGGATGCCTGTAACATCCCAGACACATAACCGATCGCTTGTCTGTGGAAAGAAGTACCATTTTTACCAATGTCTCTCACTTTTACTAAAATCCAATATCGCGGTCATTTTGTAAGGCACTCATAGCAGTACCTTCACTTTACGACCGACTCGTCGGATATGCTCTCACTCCAAGGGACCAAGTTCACGATCCGGTGAACCGACTTTCAAACTTTCAAATTTTTGGATTAATTTTTCCGGTCTGGAAAAATCACCAAAGTATGTATGGGAACCCCTCCCCCAATAAAAATTGTGATTTCGACCACTATCCTAGTGATTTTTTCGGACCAGAAAAACGACAAAAAAATGTTTGACAAAATTAAATTGTTTTCCTACAGTCGAAGAAATATAGATTTCTGAATTTTAAGAGACAAAATCGTTTTCAATGTTTTTCTTTAATCTCTCATTTCGCATGTTATTTCAAATCAGTCATAAAAGCCTTAAAGGGTAAATGTGACGCAAGTCCTTTACCTTGCGTGATATCGCTGAGGTTGACGCATTCTGCGGCTGTACGTAAAAGTTATTTCAACACAAGATGAGCCCAAAAAATTGTAGAAAGAAAATTTTACAAAAAAAGATTGCGTCACATAGTATGTGCTAAGTGCTTCCTATAAACGTTATTGTTTACTAACTCGCAAACCTCGGTATTTGTTTTACTAAAAATATTATAAAAAACAAAAATATCCAACCCTCAGACACGCTGTATTGTCTCAGAGACATTAAGTAAATTATCTTGCACATAAAATGAAACTACTTACATTTATAGAATTTATACTTTACACTCAGATAAGTTGGTTTGATGAGTGTGCATTTCAAAAATCCTTCATTTTATTTTCGATTCGTTTTGTTTTCCTTTTATTGTGTGTGGAGTGTATTCTCATTTTATTTTTAATCGCCATAAAGTACATTACCTCGCATCCATTTTATTTATCTAGCTTTCTCTTCCTTCTGATGCGATAACTCTTTTTTTTTCGTCTTCATTTATAAATTTAAATGAAATATTTATCTATGCACACAGCACACTGCACCATTACTTTATATTAACCATCCTACATACATGTGTGTAATGATACTGCCCTTGACCTCATGCAGTGCATTTGCATCAACTTTTATTACATTTATAATAGAGAGATAATTCTGAACTGAAAGAGCTCATCGTAAAATGTAACCAAAATATTATACGGAATAATGTTCCATTCAATACATCACGCTGGAAATAATATGTGAATGCATTGCATATATCACAGTTAAAATAAATATTTAAAAAAAAAAATCTTTGAATGGTTTGTTGTCTGAGAGTCAGATAATGGTTTTATGCAAGAGTAGGTAAATTCGGCTTATTTATTTGTACATTCCTCGCATGACATGTAATGTTATGACAAAAAATCTTGTATTACGAAAAATGAAAATGAAGCGATTCAGAACGTTCTGTTAGTAAAAAACATCGAGACTGATGTATGTTATCGCCGGCCATCGTATATTAGTTGTCCGACCATTACCATTATATTATATGGCAAAGACAGATATTTCTCTCTTCACTAAAAACTATTTTACTGGTTCCCATAATTTCCTCTACAATCTATCAATTATTACAAGTTGCTTAGCCTCGCCCGATCAGACGTCCCTTATTTAGTCCAGCACCGACAATACCCATTTCATTGTTCACCAGTGAACTTCGAAAAATGAATGATAAATTCACGCCGTAAGTGCGGTCGAAATTCAAAATGGAAAGTGCGGAGGTCTTTCTAACATAGCGTCATTTTCATACAATGAAGCGTTGAAATGCACTTTTCGGTTCACTTTTTCATCGAATCGTTCACTTAAAATTCAAATTTTAGGCACACTTACGGCGTGAATTAACAACTGCTACGAACTAACACACATCAACAATGACCAATTCATAAAAAGATAGTAAGTAATCGAAGTATAATTGGTTGATTACGTCCCTGTTTAGAACTTTTTATTTTGCCATCTCGGAGGGCTGATATAGCCCGAGCCGAAGGCAAGGGCTGTAATCACACACAGCAAAATATAAAGTCCCAAACAATACTGTTAGTTTTTTTTAAACACACTTAGCTCCCGGGAAATGATTTTTAACACATTGCAGAATAATGAACTTTAGACACCCTGGACACCCTAGTAGGTTACAGTGCATGCTGCGAAAATGATTCATTACATGGGGGAACAATTTTGAGATACGAGCAACTCACAAGTGTGTGTTTAAGCGCCAAGGTTTGAAAACTGTTATTTTGACAAGGGTAGAGGTTGCATATCCGAGCCGAAGGCGAGGTATGTAACTACCCGCGTCAAAATAACAGTTTTCAAACCGAGGCGCTTAAACACACACGCGTGAGTTGCGAGTTTCAAAATTGTTTCCCCAAGTAATGAATCATGGCAGCAGCTTGCACTGTATTCTATTTTATTGCTTGTCCAAGCGAAAATTGATTCTTACATATCAATTCCTTAACGCAGTAACAACGAATCTAGTATACCGCCGAACCCTCCGAAATTGGCTCACACGTCTACGAAGAAAAAAATCCCGAAAACAACACTAATGTTATGTTGGTATTGTTACAGCAGTAATCTCAATACACGTCACAACGGTCACAACAGTCGGCTTGTCACTGAATTGTTTTTCCGTTTCAGGATAATGCATTAATTTTGTTGTTTTCGTTATTTAGAATAAAAATTTTGCAGTGAAGTGAAGTGAATAATGTCTAACATAAGCAAAGTGTTTTGTTTAGTGTTCTTGAATAAGTGAAAAATACGCAACTAAAAGTGTTTGCCATGTGTTCATTACAAACATTGAATTTATTGCTGGAGCAAAAAATGGCTGACACTTTCAGTTTTGTAATTTTCTTTTCGAAATAATTCAAATGCTTTTGCGACATTCAACTCACGCCACTGGAAAATTTGTGTTCAAAAACACAAAACATCAATAATTATTTTCTTTTTTTCTGTTGGAAGGCATTAAATATTTCAGATGATGCATTCTCCTTCATCTGGCTGCACCCCGCGAAAACTCGTTTTACGTGAATGACTGTGCACCCCGCGAAAATAGAGATTCCTTGACGATAGTGTCACACAAATATCCCTCATGTAATCGACCATTTTCGCAGGGGCCAAATTGATATGTAAGAATCAATTTTCGCTTGGGGCAAGCAATAAAGTAGTAAAAGAGTCGAGGGTTACCTCCAAATAAAATGTAAAAAATCTAAAAGTGTCATCGCTAATGTCAATGAAATAATGACTCATTTTCTGGGGGTGCAGTAAGTAAACCGCGAACATAATGGTAAATTATACAAATTTTGCTCTTGAAAGGCATCGACAGCCTCTTAAGTAATTTTTGTGATCTGAAATAAGCTCTAAGAAATCGTTGGCAGGCTAATCCACAAAATCCCACAATCTTAAATATCAATCACGTGTCAACTAAAAGTTAAGGAAATTTTTTAGGGAATCTTAATTTTAAGAATCGTTCGTGACGCAACGTATCATGTCTCAATATCTAGGCAAATGTTCAAAGTACTTATTGACGCCAGCTTCACAAAATACCTGCATTCGTAGCAATCGATTCAGACTTGACCGTGGTAGATAGTTTCAAAGTTGAAGAATTTCCTGATTACTTTTTGAGAAAAACACTTTTTTTGGATTATTTTGTTTCAATTGTAAAAATCTTGTTCCACAAATTGTTGGTTATTAATCAAGCTTGTACGAAAAATAAAAAGAATTTTCCAAAAATGTTGTATCATTCAGGAGACATTTTCCGGCCAGAAAAGCAATTTTCTAGTATCCAGGAAAAAAATTCATTCCGAAACTTATCGTTTCCGCTATTATTGTTAAGAATGCTTATCTATAGAAGAATCGAACAGAAAATGAAAATCTCTAACATTATACTAACTGACGCGTATAATAGACAAAGTACAACGACACGGCTATGGGGTGTATAGAAGATGAAATATTGAACTGCTTTTCCAGCTGAGAAATCTGTATTTTATTGGATGGTCCACTAGAAACAATATATTCTACTGCGACGAAAAACAAGTAGATGCAATGACGGAAGCACTCCCAACTGAAATAATAGTTAAGTCTGCCGGATTCACTTTCAACGATGTTAGTTTGCACATGCCGACTAATAAGAAAAAGATCGTGACCGATTGGAATTGCATTGAAAAAGTGTTAACAATGAGATACGATTGGGTAGCTAACGCCAGTAAATTGAGCAGACATCGTTTGAATCTTAGTGATTCGGTTAGAAAATTTGTCGAGCGGCTGCCAGTAGATGTGGAACATTACACGTTGTAAGAGCTGCTCAGCGACTGGAGTAAATTATCTAGAGGCAAACCGTTCAAATCAAGTAAGCTCTGTTCATGTTCCCTGAAAATTTTTTTTATTTTTGACTACGATCTGCTAGGGAATGGTTTCCGAATGAAATTATTAATTTGATTTAGATAAGACTATTGACAGTTGATAGTCTGTTGGATTGTTTTTTTTAGAAACCACGAATGGAATGCTTATAATGCTTAGTTTCCTATCATAGCCGGATTAACCCATGGGCAAAGTGGGCCCGGCCCAGGGCGCTGGGAAAATAGAGGCGCTGAGAAATTAATTTTTTTCGACAGTGTAATCATTTCACGTTCAACATAAGTCATGTACAAATCAACGTCGATTAAAAAAAATTCGCGCTCGCTTCGCTTGCATCTGTACATTACATTCTTGGGGTAAATGTGAGCTACAAGAAATGCATATATACATCTAACTTGATATTTTTGAATAATACACACACATCGACTAACCCAAGGCTGTTCGTATTTGGTTATTTAAAGCGTTTTTATGATGGTCCTGCTTTAGAAAAGTTGAACTTTGAGGCTTCTGGCTGAAGACACTATAAATAATTTTCAATAACCATTCCATTGCTTCATTTTCGTCAGCCGCCGGTGATAGTCGGATGACGGAAAGCTTTTAGCTCATGAGGAATTTTCGAAAATTTTGTAAATTCCTCATGAGCTGAAACCTGCTCATGATCGCCGGACAACGGGAGTTTGGAACAAATAAAGCAGCTGGAAAAGCTGCAGAACAAATCCGTTTCCGCCCATTGAAAATTGTTCATGGCATATATTCGCGATTTTTTTTGTCGAAATCCAAGGCCAATTTTACCTAAATTTCAAGATCTAACACTTTCAGAGTGAAGACAAAGGATCATTCTAGAGTGCCCTAAACTTCAATACTTTTGGGATCCCGAGTCCTATATCCTTGAAATTGCTTCAACGCAAGTCGTTTTTTCCGAATCATGACCTTACCCAACGCACTGCTCCTAGCATGAACATAAGAAATATTTGGAGGCTGATGAAGTCACAGTAGGCACTGCGTTTCTTTCGTGAAGATAGGTGACTTGTTTTAGTTGTGTGAGTTCAAACACACAATACAATCAATCTTAAGCGGTAGCTCTCATCACAAAAGCCTCCAAATTCGACGTTTGTCAAAGTAGTGTTCATGCTAGGAGCAGTGCGTTGCCTTACCAAGTAGAGTAAATCTCGCAATATAATGAAACTGTAACAGTATCACAAATATTGTGTCAAAAATTCACGTTTTTTTCTTGGTTTTTCCTCACAACGCGTTCATGTTCTAACGATCTTCCAAGGGAAGTGAAAAGTGAGAATAATGAGAGGACATTCAAGTGTAAATTGAAAGAACACCTGAATGAAACTATAGAATTGTGATGTAAATTTGAATTGTATTGGAACTTTGTATTTGAAAATAGCTATTTGCTAAATAAATTTGTTTGATTTGATTTGTTCTTCAAGAAGAATTTCAAGAAAAAATTGTTTCGGATTCATTCTACAAACTTCAAACTTAAAATCCCGAAAAATACGAGCGAAACCTTTTTATAACTTTACTTGATTTTTGTTTGTGGGAAAGTTTTGCGAATTAATCACGAAAACTCTGGTTATATCATATATCTCTCATTCATATATGGTTATATGTTATCATAAGCTTGCCACCTCGCCGTTTCTAACTACACATTACTTAGAAAATAATATTCTTGAGGAAATGTTGAAAACATTTTATTTGATTTGGTTGACAATGTAGGAAACAATTTCTTTAATAAATTTTTCATGCGGCGCTGCAAGGCTCGTTGCCCAGGGCGCTGTAAATGCTAATCCGGCCCTGTTTCCTATTACCAAAAAAGTACTCCGTGTGAGAGACAAAATTGATTTTTTTCAATTTTTCCTTTGCTTATTTGACAGCTTGCTCTCTCACGAAGTACTTTTTGTTGAGTGTAATGGACACTTAACTGAGCTTCGAAATTGTTCCGTTAATAGATCAGTGTTAAATAGCGGTTTCTTCTCTCAAGTCAAATAAATTGTCCATTTCACAAAGCTAACCTAAAACAATGACAGCTTCATATAGAGTGTTATGGAAATAGAAGGAGATATTTTGACAAGTACCACACGACAAGTTAAAATCTCAACGTACCACGTTGAAAGAGAAGCAAATACTTTGACAAGTACCCCAAGGCAAGTTATAATAATTAGTCTTCGGTTTTTTCGCTCTGATCATAACAGTCTATACATTTTTTAATATTGTGCTTAGGTTTGCGAAATGACAACTTATTTGACGTCTCAAACGACATTGACAATGATCTATTCAATAGAGTTTTTATGTGATCTTGTGAGCTTTTCTGTCATCTGAAACAATATTTTTCCGGGCTACACAAAGTATTCTAGAATAGCAATTCTGACTTTCAACAAAAAGTTGATTTTTTTTGGTTTCTTTCTTTACCATCCGTGAACTTTCATTATGTTAGTACTTCATATGACTCACGTCACAGTTAGTTGTGGTGCTAGAGAGAGCATTGACTAGATGTTGTACACAAATTACATGTGCTTTTTTTAGTTATTTTAGATCCCTTATCGTATGATTTTACTTACAAAAATGCTATTTTGCATGAACCATACGATGTCCTTGACACCCCTCTACCCCAATTGATGTATACGTAATTTGGGGGCTTAGACTAATTTCGTGACAGCCGTATCGGTAGATTACCTAGATTTACAAGATTACCAAACATGTCACGCATAAGTCACGACAACTGTTGTTAGATTTTTTATTTAACACCTTTAAGGAATTAATTTCAGATGGACATGCCACAGAAAATAAATAATAATTGACAACTAGTAGGGTGACCTTTCATCAAAAATTCTACGTATTGGGACTGATGTTGCCTCAACCGACCATGATAAGACGTTTAAGGATTAAGAGATTTATATGGTCAATGTGTGCGTCACCATAAGTTTTTCCCAGAAAAATGCTGCAGTAAATATCTGTCCCCTTCAGGTCTTCTCCATGACTTTTCCTATTTCAGCGGTTGCAATTCAAAATTTGAAATTCCTCGATGTTAACCATGTGTTTGAGAATAACGTGAACGTGATATGTCTGGCCGATTCAAGTATTGCATCTAACTCTGAACTCTGAACTCTGAACAAACAGTACAATGAAGACATGAACTTTACAATTCATCTCTAAACATACCTTTGACCTTTACGAACACAAAGTTTGGCTACTATTGCTACAATGCGTTATAATTCTTCTCCGTCTATCTGTTAATGTACCCTTTGCTTGCCATTACTGAAATGAACTTGTTTTCGAGTACGAAAAAAAATTTGAATGGAACATAATGATTGTCTGCGTCTCTTCACAGATATACATTCTCTGTTCTAACTTTATCCTTTATGAAAGCTAACAGACAATGTACAGAGAAACTCTCATATCTGCAATGAAGTTCAAGAGTTCTTATATTTTTCCATCCGGCTTCCCCACATATATATATATATGCTCGTACTTACTGCCACACCATTCTTCGTTTGTCTGCATTTTAAATTTAACACAAAAATTCCCCATCTTTCTCTTTTCATCATTTTCACCGTATACACTTTGAATCGGGCAACCATAACTATCAAGCCCCAAAGCACCGAAGCAATCGCATTCACATGGTATGTGCACACACACACAACTGGGGCTGATGACCGAGTCGCTCGTAAACCCAGACAGGTCGGTGAAGGTCATTGCTTTCTATATGTAACAACGATGGAAAAAAAACGGCTCTGGCTTTTTAAACATTTTAGTTTTTTGTTTGCCATTATTCCCAACCCCATAAAATTGATACCGCAATGTTTTAGTTTTAGAGTTTGTAATTTTTCTTTTACAGCAACTATAAAATCAAAAAAAAAAGTTTTTCAAGCATTTTCTCCATTATACATGGCTGTGCCTCGGTATACACATATTGTATGTACGTACGTATACACACAATATTATGCGAATTCACAAACTCATATCATTATTGGTTTTACGCCATTCGGTGTTATGTATGGTGAAAAAAAAAACTTTGGCGACTGAAGGGTAAATTATACCTTGTTACAACTTGCATTGCAGTAACCGGTGATGTATGTGTATTACGTGGTATGCATTCCAGTAATTTGACGTTATGTTTTATTATACATTATGCACCCACATTAATAATGTGGAAAAGTTTCCATATTTGTTGGAATGAGGTGCAGACAGGGTGGTTTTTCGTTATACGCTATAATGGCAAGGAAGCGGATAGAGTTGCACGCTTTTTTTTGTTTGAATTGTCTGAATATAACTGGTTCGGTGTTGTAGCTTTGTTTGCTTTTTCTAGTGTTTTTCCGGTTATTTTGTTCCAAGCCCAGACTAGCTACAAACAATTTGATAAGTGTCATCAATCGAGAGAAAAAAATCTTGATAAAGGAAAATCAAATTAAAATGATTGATTCTGAGCATTTTGATTGGATTGTGTGTGATTCGAAAACAAGTATAGATTTACATAGCGAGCATTTGAACTGTTTTTATAGCATTCAAAATGGTAGTTGATAAAAACAATTTAAATGCTCGTTATGTAAGTCTATACTTGTTTTCGAATCGCGATATATTTAAATTGCTCAGAATCAATCATTTTAATTTGATTTTCCTTTAAAATACTTTGAAGCTATCGAAAATCCTTTGAACAAAGTCCCTTAAGTCACTAACATTTCTCAAAAACTACACCCAAAAAAAAGTTCTACGTTTTAATCGTCCAAAAACACGATAAGACCAATGGTTTACTCATCCGTACACCATGTACATTTAAAACGTACAGTAAGTGTCATACAGACTTTGACGTTTATTTGTCAATTTAAAAATAGATCAAAGCTAATTAACGATTGGTAATGATACAATCATATCATATCATCTGTTTTTAGTTTGGAAAAAGGATCACAAGCATAAATAATAAAAGAAAAAAAAACAAGTTTAGCTGGATTTGAACCGGGTACCTCTCACACGTCAGGCTAAGACTTTCCTGCTGAGCTAACAGGCCGTTGAGATAATCAACGTGAATTTCGACCGGCTTCTAATTAACGGTTAAAAAGTAAAGTAAATAATTGATTGGCACAGTGGTGCTTTTTTAGTTTCAGATTCGACGATTTTGTAAAAGTTTTATTTCGTTTTAAAATATTTCCCGACTTATATATCCAAAAAGTATAATTTCAAATCGAAGTTGGCAAAATCTTTTAAAAAATGACGTTCATGTTAAAAACTGACACGACAAAATTCATAACATCTTGTCAGTCATTAACATCACCTGCCAAATGACAGTCTTCCGCCATCAGCAAATAGTTTTTTCTACTTCCTACGTCTGTTGTGCTTCAAGCCTGTAGTCACATTTTAACCTAAGTGGGAATGGTAGACAAACTAGCTGCAAATTTTACGAGCAACATTACATTTATCAATCACCTTGATCGGCCTCATCAGATCAAAGTTAGGAATTCTTGATGTGGCTGCCCTCTCAGTAATTTCGAATCAAACCCACATCAGATTTTTTTTAACATTTTCATTTAATTTTTTTAATTCCACAAATAAAAATTATTATTGTCTAAGAAAATAATTGCAAAAAAGATATCTGAGGAGCGGAATGAGGTCAAATTGGTTGAAATATAGAATTCACAATTGCAACTGTGACAGTTGAACTGTCACATGATAAGTACGGATTAAATGTACAACAATGTACGAATAAAGTGTACATCAACATACGGATAAAACCTCCAAAAACACGATAAGACCAATGGTTTACTCATCCGTAAATTGTACATCCAAAACGTACTTTTTACGGGTTACTCGTAGAAATTGGGCGATTTTAATATACATCCAAAATTTCATTTTTTTGGGTGTAATAAAAATGTCCTGAAAATCCTTTAAAATCGATAGAGCAAATGTTTTGACATTCAAAGAGTAGAAAATGCTTAGAAAATTGTCTGACTTTTCAACCCCTAGATTTTATTCTCATAAGTCATAAAAGACGGTGTACTATAATTGAAACGGTTTTTGTCGTAAATTATTGTTTAATTCCAATGAATGCAGATTAAAAGTATCCTTTCATGCAGTGCTAGCATTGCCATAGAAAATATTTGGAGGCTGTTCGGATCGATATAAGCCTTGTACTTCTTTAGTTAAGACAGAAGTTATGCTTTCTTGATGTGAGTTAAAGCACAGCATAGTGCAAGAGAGAACGCCCAAAAATTACGCGGAAAAGGACGATCGTTGAAGAAGTCAGCAACCAAGGAAAAACCTGGAATAAGGTCAAAGCGCAGAATCGTGTTCGCTGGCGACAATTTGTTGTTGCCCCATGCTCCCCGCGAATTAGGACAAGATGATGATGATGATGATGATGAGGATACATGCATCAAAATTTGGAGGTTCTGTGACGTCTGGAATACTGTTGTCCCTTACAAAAATCATTTAAAAATAAATCACCCAACAGTAGGTACTCAATGATAAATGAGTAAAATGTAATATGCTTTTTGACGAATTTAACCGATTGCTAAGGCGGTAAGTATGATCAGATTTGAAATAATAGTGTATTACTTCCGAGGTTCCAAGTTGTGTATTTGATAAGTGGGGTGTCAAATAACAACTTGGAACCTCGTAAGTCCAATGCTTTACGTGATTAGGCAATGTAAATGAAAATGAAACATGCCGTAACACGTAAAAACCATCACTAAACTCATATCCATAACAACACCATTGCATTTCCATTGCAGAGAGTGTAATAGCCATGTTCTTATTTGGTAATGTTAAGGAAACTAACTTAATGCAAAAAGAATGATCTGAATTTTATAAAATGCAATCATCAATTGTGCCCACATCAGCATTAAAAGATAAAATTTACTTAACACTACAAGGTGAATACCAGAATATCGCATCAGAATTTCATATATATATATCTATGAACGTGTTCTCTTAAAAACAGATCTACAAAAAATTTTTCCGCTTTCTGCGTAGGTGAAACCAGTTAAATTAAAATTATCGTCCTAGTATTTATACACATTGTCATATCGTTCAAGGTCAGTTGTGATGATGATGATCTGCTTTAATTTTGTTCCTCATAGCAGTTGGTTTTCTGGTAATAATTTCATCAAAAACCACTTACTGCTTTACACAAACTGTGTTAAATAAAACAAGATTCGGTATGTAAACATCGACAATGACAACAGCTCTCTGATATATGATGAGGAAAATGTGATATTTTTTTTGGTTTGAATTCAATGTCGCTGAAAAATGAATCAGTAAGTAACTTGCAATCGTTCATAGAATTTTAGAGTATATTTCGTTGTTCTGAGACCCTCAGGTTGAGGGAATGGATGTGCCCTTACTAAAGATTTTATAGTAATCTGTTTGAAGAGTCTTATACCAAAAGAAGTACTAGATTCGCTAATTGTTTATATTCGATTCTATAGCCAAATATTTAGTTTTCTTACAATGACTAATTTTGTATCTTCTCTTATCGATAGAATAGGAAGTAAAATGTTCGTAGCACCTCTGGTGCAATAAAACTCTTCTATCAATATTTATATGGCAGTTACAGTAATCGATAGATTTTATCGCGTTGTCAGTTTGTTGTTTTGTTTTGGAACTCATAAAACGCCCACATGTCGAATTTGACTTTTTGACAGCAATAAATATAAACTATAAAAAATTTAACTGAGAAAATAAACGGACAATGCTTTTTGCATGGTGTGATAGACAGAAACTTTTTAAAAAAAGCTTAGTTATGCATTTTTGATATTTTTACAAATTCTTAGTCAGAAAAGTGTCCTAAACTTTCGTCGAAGCTAGACTCTCTCTCTCTCTCTCTCTCTCTCTCTCTCTCTTATGCATACAACAGATTGGTAAAGCCACTCCTTTTTTCTCTCATATGCATTTATTTCTAACATTTATGTAAATCAAGGATTGCTTCGAACGTGCCAATAGATCTCAGCAAAGAAATCTTCTTCTTCAAGATTTTCAATATTTTCTAGGAGATGTTCCGATGTTTGCTCTGAATTATTACATAATCTGCATAGTGGTGAATACTCCCATTCTTGCAAGGTGTTTATATAACAGATCGTGCCCCGTTTGTTTTCTGAAGCTATGTAGATTTTTCGACTTATTGATCGGATAGATGATGGGTTTATGTCCGGCCATGTTTTACCGTTTGAATCATTTTGCTGTTCCAATTGTAGTTCTTTTGTAATCGATGTTTGGATATTTTGTTTAGTTAAACGAAACATCCTTATTCTTGAGAATTTCTTTCTGTAACAGAACCTTCGTACTTTTTTGTTTAGTGGTAGCGAGTATTTGTCGTATAGTGCTCGTACTCGGTGAACACACGATACTTTAGATTTGAGGCGATTTTCTATACAATTGTAATTCTTCCAAATACTATTCGGTGTTCTCAGGATACGTTCGTACATTTTTAACGATGCTATTTCTCTAGAATATTAGAGCGGTCTGATGCCGGAAAACATATCCATCGCCATTATCGGTGTTGATTTCGTTCCGCCTGGGATGATTCTCAGTGCTTGGTTTTGTACGACATCTAGTTTGTTGCAATTAGATTTGCTGGCACATATTAACAACTCTGTGTTTAAACAGTGACCAAAATGTAAGCTTTCATCCGTTTCCAAACCAAATCATCCCACATGCGATGCTCTCGTTTATTTACTCAAATTTTTAAGTGGGTGAAGTGAGTTACAAGGAGAGAAAATTTAAATTCGATATGTAATTCTGCTTTGAGAGTTGTTGTGGTTTGTAAATGATTCCACACAAAATATGATTAGAGGCGAGGAAACATTTTTTAGCCCCGTACGAAGTACTGGGGGCTTATAAGATTAATATGCCGTTTGTAACACGTCGAATTGGAAGCAGACAGTAAGGGCAAAGCTTTTGGTTATGTTCATAGATGACGAATCCGCAATAAAAAAAATGTCCGTCCGTCCGTCCGTGACCCCTCTAGCTTGAGCAAATCACAACCTTTTTTCAAAATTCTTTTTTTCCCCGATTGGTATCGACAAAAGTAAGGTCAAGTTCGAAAATGGGCATGGTAGGGTCGGCCCTTCCAGAGCTAGGGCCCTATAGGTGTTTTTCAGTCTTTCGACGATATCTACCGAAATACGCACGTAATAGCTGCTTGTGATATATCAAATGAAAGGTATTGACGAGTAGAACAAAGTTGCTGAACATTGTTTTTGTGTAGGATGCAACGCGAGCTTGTTGGGAGGGCTCAAAGGTCGTTACTCGGCCCTAAGTGTTTTTTCCACATAAATCGAGTAAATCTCATCCGATTTTGCCAGATTTAGTTTTTTATGGAAGGTAATTGAATACCGAAAAGAACGTGGCGAAAAAAGTTTCAAATTTGGGCCCTTGGACTAAGGCCGCTACTCGGCCCTAAGTGTTTTTTGCACATAAATCGAGTAAATCTCATCCGATTTTGCTAGATTTAGTTTTTTATGGAAGGTAATTGAATACCGAAAAGAACGTGGCGAAAATTTTTTCAAATTTGGGCCCTTGGACTAAGGCCGCTACTCGGCCCTAAGTGTTTTTTGCACATAAATCGAATAAATCTCATCCAATTTTGCTAGTTTTTGTTTCATTTGAGAGATAATTGAATGCCGAATAGAATGATGGCAAAAAAAGTTTCAAATTTGCGCCCTTGGACTAAGGCCGCTACTCGGCCCTAAGTGCTTTTTGCACATAAATCGAGTAAATCTCAACCGATTTTGCTAGTTTTTGTTTTATTTGAGAGGTAATTGAATACCCAATGGAAAGTTGGCAAAAAAATTTGGGTTTATAAAATAATGTCGTAAATTGTTGGTTTTATTTGAGAGGTACTTCGTACGGGCTTTCGTAATTGCGCTATGCGCAATTTTAAAAATGAACACTTTCAGTAAATTTGACCATGCCCAACTTGACTTGCATTTTGGTAACAGACGCATTAGAGGGTTGTAGACGTATTAGGGTTCCGGGCGTATTACGACTACGGACGTATTATGGTTACGGACGAAATAGGATTACGGATCGTACGGGGCTAAGTCGCAGCAAACGCTCCGACTGTTCTGATGCCTTGTTTTTTACAATCCGGTTTTTCTTATTCAATCCACATACATTACAAATGTTACGACATTACGCATGTATTATAAAGTGAAAATCGCATGTGGTTTGAACAACAATTGGATTGCATTCGTTGTAAAATGTGACTTATGATTTATTTTCTCGCACTGTAACAAATGAAAATCTAGATTTGTGATTTTAGTATTTCATTCTTGAAAATAAAAATCTAGATCTTCATTTATTTAACGAAATTCTTGTATACAAGCCATAACAACTCTCAAATTAGAAAACATGTCGAATTTCTCTCACTGTATCTTATGGAAAGACCGAAGTTATATTTACTTCACTATCACTAAAAATTGGCTTTTAGACGAACTTTCGATTAATTTTTAAAATTATAATTTAAAAGCAAGGGTAAAATTTGAAAACTGAATGCACAAACAAAATAAATCACCAACAGACCAATAATTCATTTCTGTTTATCTAAATATATATAAATACCGTCGATACAAATCAAAGACAAATATTGAGGAAAATGAACTTACCAGACTATAAATAAATTCATAAATATTGTGCACATACTGTAGAAATTAATCCCTTAAGATGTTATGCGCGCTCATAGCAGAACATCTCTCTCTTCTTCTTTTTTTCGCAACAAACTGTGCAAAATGTATTTCATACACTTAATTGGTCAAGTTAAACTTGGAAATCCGCAAAGAGGAGAGCATTGCCACGTCATGACCTCTATAACCTTTCATGTATGTCTGCAAAATCCACCCAACCCATATACACAGTCTGTTCTAAATAATCACATTCTATTGTAAAGCGATGCCATGTTTTCTGTTTGGAGAGTTTTTAATGTGTGCGTTTTTCATAATTTCTACTACAAGTTCTGGGTTCTGGTTTCATGTTCGGTTCGTTCATGATGATAAAAATGTACAGCACATATGAAATTGTGCATAATTTATGTCTGTCTGTGCCTAATTCAGTGGGGTATATAATACGACTGGTTGGGGTATTCGATTTCGTGAAGAAAATAATGTTTGTTCCCTTTAGCGTGTACACGAAATGAAAGAATTTTTTTTCGAAAATGAACGCAAGTCTAATGTTAATTTCCTTTTGGATATTTAATGTCTCCGTACCTTCCTGGGTAAATGTAGTTTTCCGTCTAGCTGAGACAGACACATTGGTTAATATTTACGGGGGATTTTTCCGATTTACCAGATGAAAAAAAAAAACTTTTAATTCATACAGAATGTATCAGTTGGTTTGTGGGATCGCCCATGAAGAACGTCCACTAAATTTTCAGAATTCTTGAACCCCTTCTCCCCCTCGTCCACGTTTTTTCAACACCTATAACATGGCATGCACTTTGTCAAACCTTCTCCTCCCTTCCTGGCGAGCGTCCTACATGGACAATCCTGGTGGAGCCATTTTAAACTTTTATTGAATTTCAGATCTATTTAATGTGAGTGCAAAGTACGTGATAAAAATAAAATTCTTTAACAGCTTTATGCTGTTAAATGAAAAAATTATTTCTTTTTAAGCAGCAAGTGATTTGTCATAAATAACGGTTAAATCTAGTACTTCTTTTGTTTGAAGTATCGAATAATACACCTTTCGTACGCATCTATTACTTCGTTTGTTATAACACACATTTTTATATAATGAAGAGAACAGTAGCTATAGATCTTCATTTAGAGCTGATGTAGTTGTCATCATTAACATTTGATGAGATGATACATGTAAAAAGGCTGTAAGAACGCCTAGAAGTACAAAAAGATGAATAGCTGGAGATGCCTAATAAAATGGAATTTTATCGTCCTTTATTAAGTGTTTAAATGGACAATTTAATCTCTATCAAACATCTAAATTTAATCGACTTGAATGATAGAAAGTACAATTGGAGGAACTGTTACAGTATTCTTCTTCAATCGGTGGGAAAGTACACAAAATGCGTACGTGCAAACGCTCACATATTGTATACATGATTTTACTTCTCAAATATGTAGACATTACGTCTAGTGTGCGAACAGTAAATGTACCACAAACCAGCTGAAAGAAGTTGAGATTGGTTACCATATTCCATATTCTCGCTAATGTAATCTCCTGGATGTAAAGAAATTTGTAATAATAATGTCATATCACATTCTATTCCATTCTCGGAATTGCTTCAAATCGATTGATGTTAAGGAAAGAACTTTCGTCGAAAATATTTCCATCGTAGCAACAGTTCAGTATTGGTAAATTGTAGAATGCTTGTGCATGATAATTGGGTCATAAATTGACTTGATTGATGCATAATATCTCTACCAAAAATAAAATTCATTGCGTAAGATCTACAACACACAGCGTCCCTGATATACAAATGCAAAGAATACGTTTTTTTTCTACATTTTTTTGTCTCTCTTTTTGTTTGGTGATAAGGCCGAATTTCAAAATAACTGAACTAAAGCTGATAATGTGCATTTTTGAATGCGAATCATTCCGTTTCAAGTGATACCATCGAAGTTATAACAAGGTTATTGCAGCATAGTCATATAATGTAATATATGTATGTACGCTAAGAGTGGAGATAAGCAATTTTCTGTGTGTTGCCGAATGTAATACAACGCAGATCGGTTTTTTTTGTCACCAGTAAAAAGTACACAACTTATATTTTTGATACAATGAAAAATAATAAAAATCTAAAATCGTGTGTTTGTTTAATGTGACTTTGCGATGACGATAAAATGACAAAATGGCATTGAACTTGATAAGAAATGGTATTAATTGTTAAATATTCAAGGACAAATTTATAAAAAAAATATTTAATTTTGCATGGGAAACGAAAGTTTTGTTCGCTTTCAAATAGTTTCCGGTTCGAAAATAATGAGGTAGACGATGTTATGATTGCAAATGTAATTCAGTTTTAAGCTTAAAATACAATCGAATTGTAACACACTTTACGTTCTTTGTGCCACCAGTCAGTGAACACAATAGGTTAAGGTTACCCACTACAAGGTTAAACTATAATTTTCTACGTCAACATTTTTACAGTCAAAGACCTACAACCTGCAACTTAGTTAGGAAAAATACTATAACGTGTACCAGGAGAGGAATTACGGTATCAGTTTCCTTTTCTCAATTCTACCTACGAATCGTAGGCTTTTTGAAAGATGTCCCTACACCAAATCCGGTGTCTACAGAAAAATTATTAAATTTTACTCGACTGATTTAAGTCAAATAAAATGCCATTGTATAGCACATGACCTCGGGACTCTGGAACAGTTATCAGTTTTTAAATCGGCCCTATATCAGCTTGGAGAATTGTAGACTTGTAGAATGATGTCAATTGCTCGTTCGGGCAACAGGTCGCGAAATTGCTTAAAATCAATCGTCCAAGACAGGTACGTACGTAATTTTCCATGCAAAGTGATGAAAACTCGAAAAAACTCGAACTTATTTTCATCCACGAATGGTTGCCTTTGCCTTTGTGCTACGCATGTCGTGGCTTTCCTATCATAAAGGTAATAGTTACTGGAGCACGTGAACTTCAACCTAAGCTTTCAACTTGAAGTCGATTTGCTTACAGTTCTATCCTACAGAAAGGCATACATGCCATCATAGAGGTAGACTACCTAGAGGAATTATGACCCGAAATTCATTGAAAAATTGTATCACACACACCACTATCACGAAAACGTCAACGTTGCTTTGCTTTTGACGTTATGAGTCCCCTCAGACCCCGCAAAAAGTCTGCTTTTTTGTAGGCTTTACTTTTGACAAAGTCCCTTTTAACTGTCTGTACACGGAGCTGTCACACACACATTTAAATATATGAATTTTCATTTTAATTTGTAAGTTTGTTCTATTGAGAGTGCCCTTGCATGCCATTTACACTACCGTGCGTTTTCACAAGCGACTGAATTTTCCAAGACCTGAAAATTGATCCATTCCGTCCTGGAATTTCGGAGACTACTGTTCGAGCTACATAGAGAACTAAATTCACTAAAGCTCCAAAAGGGTCATAAGTTTCCATGTCAAAAGTTTACATGATTGAACATAAAATCTCTTTACCCGAATTGATCATTACTTCGACTAATCTGACATGTACATGTGTATCACTAATATAGCGATTCACTTTGTTATATAACCATTAAATCTTTTACTTCTTTTGTTCGAGGTGTCGCCTAGTGTATCAATACAAAATCTTTTACTTCATTTGTTTAAACATAAACTTTGCTTGATAAGTGAGCACTAACCGGAGATCATAGCGTTAGGTTTCAGACTTTGGTGTCGATAACAAGAGTTATCTTAACGCATGCTAAAAAGCTTTTCTAGCGAATGGACGATTTTCAGCACGAGCTGGAGGTGAGTTCTGGAATCGACATCGCTAAAAAATCCTTTTAGCATAAGTGAGGAACAACGTTTTTCCTAAATGACCCCGGAAATACGCGACAAAGTCACGATATTTCGACATTAATCTTATGTGCCGTGTGCCGTGATAAATAGAATTCAACTAATTTCATTCTGACACTGCAAACAAAAACATAAAAATAACAAAATCCTAATGCAAACATTCTCGCTATACTCACTTTATTGCAGAACAGCAATTTTCCGAATTTCAGAGACCTTCAAATCGATGAGACCACTAATATAGCTCGTTACTAAAATTGACCCGAGATGTGTTAATCAAATTATTTATTGAATTGGAATTAGCTGACTCAACTGAAGCAACTTGTATATAGGTATGAAAGAAATGATGTAATTTATCAGAAATTCATCGAGAACATTTTGTTCACGCCATCTAATCAAGGTCAAACATTTATTGAAATAAGGGAGAATATCGACCGAATTTATGTTTCGTTTATGTGTATATAAGGAAGTCTTCTCAACATGCTGTTTGGGTACTATACGAGAAAATATCCCCTCTGATACATATATGACTACTCAAACAACATCTAATGAAAAAATATTCCAGAGGAGTGTTGGAGTGGGTGTTAATTTCACTGAAGTAAGTACAAAAACGGTCTTCCAGCGTTATGATGATGTTCAGTTTTCCGCACGAATATATTCGAATATATTTAGGTTTCCTCAGTAATATAAATGACGACGCCACTTTTTTCCCTCTGTTAACAATAAGGGTAGCAATTTCGACCATTTCGTCTTATTTCCATCATACATTTAGGGTAAAATTCTTCATCGCGATTTGATTGTATTGGTTTCGAATGGAAATGAAATTTTATTAGTTTCTTGGGGGCAATTTCGGGTATATATGGCTGTGGCGCGTTGTTTAATCGCAAAACATTTTACTATCCACAATATCAGAACAATCAGATCAGCTGTTTGACTCAGTGTTTGCATGTTCGGTAAACGCAGAGGCAATGATAAATTTGCTTGATACCTAAAATAATTTCATTCGATGGGCTTATTTATAGCGGTAAGTTGCGCGATGCGAACAAAGATAACGATATTATCACCTTCGCAAATATGTCTTGTGAAAAGTTTGAACATCTTGTTTCTGTCTATTCGAACTGAATTATCTAATCGGTCATCCTACACTCTAAAGTGCAAACGCGCTTCACACCTTGTCTCATTGCATTATCATTACATTTCAAAATTTATGATTTCCAAAATTAAAAGTCGTTTTTCTTGAGCTTCTCTTTGTTGAATAATCTCTTATACGTAAAGGATAAAATGAAATACAAAAAAGAAACTTATCTTGCAATGAGTCAGTATTACTTCCAATACTAAGTTTGTGGGCAATCATTACGAAAGTACATTTCCATTCCAAATGTCACATTTAACCTTCATTTCACTACAATCTTCATAGCCTAATAACCCTGACAAATTTATCGTGTGGCCAAGTTATTTTTTTGGTGTGTACGTTATCTCTTATTCCCTACTTCTTTACGTGTTTATTTATTTACTTTAAAACAGTCCAAATATAAATGTATGAAATGAACACATTTTTAAAACGACGTCTCTATAATTAAATACGCGTATACAGGCGACTGATTAGTATTTTCTGTACATATTTGGCATAATAAATGAAAATCCACAATATGAAAACAAAAAGATTGTTTAATATTGAAATATTTGCGAAAAAAAAAACTTTTTTTCTGTTTTTTTATCTTTAACACTCAGATAATGTTAGCGCAGAAGATAGACAGTGGATGGTAATAACGTTCGTATTTAACATTTGTACCTAAACAATAGTCAAGAATTTGTTTAAAGACGCATCAGATCCATTCGCACATGCTAAGCATATCTCCCGAATAATTACTCAATCTATTACTTCTTTTGACTGAAGTAACGCCTTTACATTTTTTTTATATCAAAGTTCGGACTAGTTAAAACTGACCATTTATAGATAGTTCCTACATTTAAGATTTAAAAATGTATCACATTTAACATGCTCTGTTTGTGTTACTAAGTTGAGGTTCTTGTTAAAGAGGGTTAATTATCATCTTTTGGAACGTAACTCATTATAGCGTTAAGAGAGTGTTCATAAATTACGTCTGTGTTTTGGAGGGATGTCGATGACATCTATGTTCATATAAACAATTCTTTGCAGACAAGGAGGGAGGGGTCTAAAAACAGAGAAGAAATGCAGATATCATTTATGAACACTCCCTAAGTGTATCACTTAAATGATAAACTTTTGTTGCCTTTTTTGTATGCAACACTGCGATTGACCACGGGAAAAAGTAGGAAATTTCGATTTCTCAAGTGATTTATGGCTCTAGGTACGCACTGTCACAAACAACACTCTCGAAAAGAAATTTTTAACTTTTCTTCCCTCGATGAACAAATAACTATTTTATTCACTCATTAGGCCCATTGAGCGTTGATGATTGGTCGATGTTCATGTTTTCGCTTCGCCCTGGTCGAAAGCATCGCTCTTGTTGAAATTTCGTATTTTTTCTACTCGGTAAAGAAGCATAGTATATTTCAACATACCCCAATACACACAAGATGTGTGTGCACGCGCGGGCGAAGCCCAAGCGAAAACACACATCGAGTGTGTATTGGGGTATTTTGAAAGATATTTTTCTGTAATAGTGAGAGTGTGTTGGTGCATTCCTTCCCAACCGTTACTTTCCTTCTCGACCGTTTACTTTCCCTACCAACCGATTCATATCATAGCTCACCAATACACTCTCACGTATACAGAAAACTATTTTCCTAACTAGTGTTGACATATTGCGACTTCGTCGCTTATCTCCCACGTCATTCAGGAAAAACGTTGTTCCTAACTTATGCTTTTTTGGCATGCGTTAGGAAAATAACTATTTAGGTCCAAGATGTGTATTGTCAGACTTGAGTTGCAGCCTACATGTTCCGAGACGTCAGATAGAAGTGTGCAGCTTTTGTGGAACCATATGTGTAAGATAAAGTTTCTCACATATTAGTAAGATTGAGGCGTGGTTTTCGAATGTGCTGAATTTAAATTTGTTTAAAATTATTCCTGAGGGCATCATTTAAACGAATACGCGTTAAGCCAAGTGTGTCGCAATACTATTATCGATTCTCTTACTTCTTTTGATCCAAGTAGCGTCTCATGTTTGATTGAAAATCTATTACACTTAACAAAATTAACGAATTATCACATTTTCGTTTTCAACAGATTCTACATAATTTCTGGATCCACAAATTTGACAGTCTTGATATTGAATGGTTTTATTTGGTTTTTATCCCAGTAAACTGGTCGTTACAAATTTCGACTGGGAAAAAAATTTAAAATTGCATTCATTAACAGCTGTCAGAATCTGTGGGACTAGTATTATCAGATCCCACATAAAACAAAAATGTGATAATTCGTAATTTTTCATAATTGTACCTAATTCACGCGTTCTATTTCAAAACATACATCATAGTAAGTCACTCAGTTTAACACTTAGTTTTCGACATTTACAATACAACGTCAGCGTTATTTTGTCCAACTGTCAGTTGTTTAAATATTTAAATTTTTGGCGCACTTATGGCGTGAATCCGTTTTATTATACATTTTACTATTAAACACTCATGAACCGGAGGTTATCGTTCAATTTCGTTATTGCTTTCGATAACAGATGATGATTAACCCGTTTCTGTCTTGAAAATTTTCTTTCCTCAACGAACAGTTTATATAAATGATAAGTGCAATTAAACCAATTTTTTTAAACATAACATTTTCTATGTATATTACTTCACAATTCTGTTGTTGGTGTTGTCTTCATTTTATTTATATGTAACAGTCGTATTGATAACAGTTAGGCTTTCGAGTTTTTCTTGGTCACTGAACTGATATGAAATTGACATTGAAATTTTTTCAACGAGGTCAAATTGACTGCACGTCGTCATATGTTTTTCCTTATTGAAGTTTATTCGTTTTGCTTTGCTTATGACCGATTAAACGAAGTATGTTAGGTCCTTCTTTCAGTTTGTCATCGAATTTTATTTGTTCATCGACATTTTGTCCTCGTAAATCCCTAAGAAAAGCGCAAAAATTTATCACTTTGAACCAATCTATCTTAACGAGACGAAAAAGAAACCATTGGATGAAATACATATTTTGTCCTCATAAAGTCGTTTTTCCGATACCATTTTCGAGTACCATTAACAAAACGTTGTCGTTGAACTTTCAAACTTTCCTGGAATTTCATTCAATGAACTTGAGTGCAACAAACTGAGCCCCATCCGTCTTAAACCACCCATCCCAGTCAGTTTGATTTCCCACATTTTCCGTTTCTATTTTCTTTTTATCTTGCGAATATGTGAAATCGACTTTCACTTTTGTGGTGTGCAAAATACACCTTCTACCGTATGCTGTGTGGCCCCCAATCGAATGCCATAGGTATCAGAAAGGCAAGGACCTTTAAGCTACGCTACGCAAATATATTGGTGCCTTAGTGGAGGCAATAAAAACTTTTTCTCTCGTAAGGTGAAGAGTTTAAACGTTTTCGAAGACGTTGATCGCGGGAGTTCTAAATGTCGAGAAAATTTATGTCTTTTCGCCCACGGCATGCAGTACACTGTGTGTGTGTGTGCGACAACTATTGGAAGAAGTTTCAACGATTTATTTGTCTGCTCGAGTTAAGGTCTCATATACTTTCTAAACGAAAAGAGTAAGACGTTAACATCGATTGAATGTTACATCCTCAGACAAATATCCGATACTGTAAATCAACCAGATACAATTCCTTACACTTAATGTCAGAAGTCCATTAGTGAACAATGTGACAAACACAAGGACAAAGCCAATGATAGCCATAAAGACAGTTTTATAGTCGTTCAATTGTCATCACTCTCGTAATGTGTCTACAACAAAATAAAATCATAATTCCTTGTCGACAATGAAACCATTTTTTTTGATCAATAAATTAAATCAGGAAAAATAAATCGTAACCAAAAACCCGACGACTAAACATAAAAAGTCAGTTTTGTCCGCATAAATTGACGCTAAAAATTTTTACCCTATGGTAAGAACACAAAAGCATTTTGTAAGTGCGTCGTCTGGAAACTCTTTCCAAATACCCTCATTCTATTACAGACATATATGTTTGTGTATACGATTCACCCAGAAATCATCCTTGGGTGTGTTTTTCTATGTATTATGTTGCCGCATGTCGGTCATCCACCCTCTCAGATTATTCAACTCCGTTTATATATATCCTTGTTGTTTTTTGTCATGCACAGCTAATGCTTCTTCTTCGTTCGTTTTGCAAAGTTTCCATCAGCTACATACACACAATGGATGGCGTTGTGTTATGCGATATAGTGTTATTCGGTGGGGTGTGTTACACTTTTAGAGCAAAAAAATCTTTTTATTGAAATGTTATTCGGTTTTCTTATGCAGCTTAAATGTAAGCGCGCACCGGCGAAGGTACTGGAATATATCTATGGAAAATGATCATATCACAAAGTTTACTTTGTGATATTCGGATATTGTATCGTGACCAGCGACTGAAACATTTTTTTAAGAATTTTCGAATGCAACAATAGAGAAGCTAGAAAAGCCTTTGTCATCGTGATTTGGCAATGACGACAAATTTTTTGTACTGTTTGTTCAAATATGTGAAGTAACAGATTTTGCATAGATCTAATTATGTTATGGCTTCACAGGTGAAAATGGAAGAATGTTGCATATCAATAGGGAAATGATGTTTCGAAACTAAAGCTGAAACGTAATAGATTTTTGTACAATTCTAGTACATTAAATGTATACCGTTCTAGTACATTCGTCTTAAATTTTCGATCTATTTTTTATGAACTGACTTCACTGCTATGACATTTCATGTAGATTAACCAGAGTGAAGTTATTCACAAAGAATGCAGTACTGAAAAGAAATGTGGCGCCAATGACAAAAAGTTATAAAAAAACGAAGTTTGGAGAAATAATTCCTTTAAAATAGGCCCTGGTTGCAGCTTCAGCATATTTTTGGAAGGCAATTATCAAAAATTCCATAAAACTAACGCACTTCAAGCAAAGTACTATTTTTTTACAGCGCCAAAATATGTTTGATACACTGTCCTGTTTCAGTACTCTATTAAGTTTATTTGAATTGCGTTGATAAAACTCTTGAAAACTTAAAAATTCTTAGAATAAAATTTCGAGTCCCTTTTACAATTTAAACAAATTTTTAAGAACTTAATTCCAAAAATAAGCTATGGTTCCAGCTTGGGCAGCATTTGGCAAAATAGAATGTTCAGATCAAGGACGTAATCTGCTATTAATTGAATTCGATTATTGTACGAAAAATCATCTTTATTCATACACAACGCAATTCCAATTCACGTCGTAAGTGTGCCTAAAATTTGAATTTTAAGTGAACGATTCGATGAAAAAGTGAACCGAAAAGTACATTTCAACGCTTCATTGTATGAAAATGACGCTACGTTAGAAAGACCTCCGCACTTTCCATTTTGAATTTCGACCGCACTTACGGCGTGAATAGTCTCGTATCTCGTTGTAATAATTTCTCCTGAAAATGTTCAAATGTCTATATTACCGTATCGAGGGGAGCGCAAGAAACGTAAATTCCAAATATTGTTACAACCCAACGCTACAGTTATATGACACGCTGTCAACTTCCACTACTCTATTTAGAGTACCACTCATGCTTTGGTTTTTTACAGTGTTTTACAGTTTTATGATACCCTGTGAACTTTCAGTACCCTATTTAGAGTACCACTCATGCTTGCGTTGTACAGCCCCATTATTTGATGTATAGTAAACACGTCTAACAAAACATCTACTCAAAGTTGTAGTAGATTTTTAATTGAATTGTCTATGGAAGTCCCGAACTTGTGACAGCATTTATCAATTTGAAAAGTCGTTTGCGCCTCCTCGGTCCTATCTCAGAAATTTCGGTAACAATTAAAAATCTTTATTTTTAATCATCGCATTATTTCAACACTGCACTGGTGGATCAGTCATATTTGTATTGAATCAAACTTTCCCTTACAAAGTAATTATGCCGTCCAAGCTTTAATGCACGAACTTTTAACTAACAGAAACTGAATCATAACATAAAAAATCCATGAAGCTGAAGCTGGTGTTTGCTGCCATTTCAAGTGAAACCTTACAGAATCTATAGAAGTCAAAGAAAAAGGTGTGCTATTGTTATCGAAACATATTTAGGTATATGTCGTCAGCACCCCCACCTTTTTGGGCTGGTGTTTTCGTTGCTGATTATTATGAGCTATGTTTTGTGCTTTCGAATGACGCTATCCAAAAATTTTGTGCTGCTCAGGCGCCCGAGCACAAAACTACTTTCTGGTCAAAGCATGTCACTTTGTATGGGAGACCCCTAATATATCAACTGCAGCCAAAATACATTTCTAGGACTAAAATGTACACATTATGTGCTGACGATATCACCCCACCAAAAATTTTGTGCTGCTCAGGCACCCGAGCACAAAACTACTTTCTGGTCAAAGCATGTCACTTTGTATGGGAGACCCCTAATATATCAACTGCAGCCAAAATACATTTCTAGGACTAAAATGTACACATTATGTGCTGACGATATCACCCCACCAATAGTTTAGTGCTGCCACCTGTGTCCAGCACAAAACTACTTTCTGCTCAAAACATGTCACTTTGCAAACATAGAAGACCCTTCACAATTTTGAGAGTTTTGCATGCAACTGAATTCTTGCACAATAGCCTGAGTCCATTGTGCATGCAACAAGAGGCTTGCACAATAGTTAGAATTTATTGTGAATGCATCTCGATGCTTGCACAATAGTCACAGTTCATTGTGCATGCATCTCGATGCTTGCACAATAGTCAGAGTTCATTGTGCATCCAACAGAATTCTTACACAATAGTCAGAGTTCATTGTGCATCCAACAGAATTCTTACACAATAGTCAGAGTTCATTGTGCATGCATCTCGATGCTTGTACAATAGTCAGAGTTCATTGTGCATGCATCTCGATGCTTGCACAATAGCCTGAGTCCATTGTGCATGTAACAAGAGGCTTGCACAATAGTCAGACTTCATTGTGCATGCATCTCGATGTTTGCACAATAGTTAGAGGTCATTGTGCATGCATCTCGATGCTTGCACAATAGTCAGAGTTCATTGTGCATGCATCTCGATGCTTGTACAATAGCCTGAGTCCATTGTGCATGTAACAAGAGGCTTGCACAATAGTCAGAGTTCATTGTGCATGCATCTCGATGCTTGCACAATAGTCAGAGTTCATTGTGCATCCAACAGAATTCTTACACAATAGTCAGAGTTCATTGTGCATCCAACAGAATTCTTACACAATAGTCAGAGTTCATTGTGCATGCATCTCGATGCTTGTACAATAGTCAGAGTTCATTGTGCATGCATCTCGATGCTTGCACAATAGCCTGAGTCCATTGTGCATGTAACAAGAGGCTTGCACAATAGTCAGACTTCACTGTGCATGCATCTCGATGTTTGCACAATAGTTAGAGGTCATTGTGCATGCATCTCGATGCTTGCACAATAGTCAGAGTTCATTGTGCATGCATCTCGATGCTTGTACAATAGCCTGAGTCCATTGTGCATGTAACAAGAGGCTTGCACAATAGTCAGAGTTCATTGTGCATGCATCTCGATGCTTGCACAATAGTTAGAGGTCATTGTGCATGCAACAAGAGGCTTGCACAATAGTTAGGATTCATTGTGCATGCATCTCGATACTTGCACAATAGTCAGAGTTCATTGTGCATCCAACAGAATTCTTACACAATAGTCAGAGTTCATTGTGCATGCATCTCGATGCTTGTACAATAGTCAGAGTTCATTGTGCATGCATCTAAATGCTTGTACAATAGCCTGAGTCCATTGTGCATGTAACAAGAGGCTTGCACAATAGTCAGAGTATGCATCTCGATGCTTGCACAATAGTTAGAGTTTATTGTGCATGCATCTAAATGCTTGTACAATAGCCTGAGTCCATTGTGGATGCAACAAGAGGCTTGCACAATAGTTACAATTCATTGTGCATCCAACAGAATTCTTACACAATAGTCAGAGTTCATTGTGCATGCATCTCGATGCTTGTACAATAGTCAGAGTTCATTGTGCATGCATCTCGATGCTTGCACAATAGCCTGAGTCCATTGTGCATGTAACAAGAGGCTTGCACAATAGTCAGACTTCATTGTGCATGCATCTCGATGCTTGCACAATAGTTAGAGGTCATTGTGCATGCATCTCGATGCTTGCACAATAGTCAGAGTTCATTGTGCATGCATCTCGATGCTAGCCTGAGTCCATTGTGCATGTAACAAGAGGCTTGCACAATAGTCAGAGTTCATTGTGCATGCATCTCGATGCTTGCACAATAGTTAGAGGTCATTGTGAGGCTATTGTACAAGCATTTAGATGCATGCACAATGAATTGTAACTATTGTGCAAGCCTCTTGTTGCATGCACAATGGACTCAGGCTATTGTACAAGCATTTAGATGCATGCACAATAAACTCAAACTATTGTGCAAGCATCGAGATGCATGCACAATGAACTCTGACTATTGTGCAAGCATCGAGATGCATTCACAATGAATTCTAACTATTGTGCAAGCCTCTTGTTGCATGTACAATGGACTCAGGCTATTGTGCAAGAATTCAGTTGCATGCAAAACAAACTCTCAAAATTGTGAAGGGTCTTCTATGTATGCAAAGTGACATGTTTTGAGCAGAAAGTAGTTTTGTGCTGGACACAGGTGGCAGCACTAAACTATTGGTGGGGTGATATCGTCAGCACATAATGTGTACATTTTAGTCCTGGAATTGTATTTTAAATAAAATTGATTTATTAGGGGTCTCCCATTCAAAGTGACATACTTTGACCAGAAAGTAGTTTTGTGCTCGGGTGCCTGAGCAGCACAAAATTTTTGGTGGGGTGATATCGTCAGCACAAAATGTGTACATTTTAGTCCTAGAAATGTATTTTGGCTGCAGTTGATATATTAGGGGTCTCCCATACAAAGTGACATGCTTTGACCATAAAGTAGTTTTGTGCTCGGGTGCCTGAGCAGCACAAAATTTTTGGTGGGGTGATATCGTCAGCACATAATGTGTACATTTTAGTCCTAGAAATGTATTTTGGCTGCAGTTGATATATTAGGGGTCTCCCATACAAAGTGACATGCTTTGACCAGAAAGTAGTTTTGTGCTCGGGTGCCTGAGCAGCACAAAATTTTTGGATAGCGTCATTCGAAAGCACAAAACATAGCTCATAATAATCAGCAACGAAAACACCAGCCCAAAAAGGTGGGGGTGCTGACGACATATACCTAACATATTTTTCAATTTTTTTTACATTTTCAACCATTTCCCTTCGTTAA
Source organism: Bradysia coprophila (assembly GCF_014529535.1). Taxonomy (NCBI): domain Eukaryota; kingdom Metazoa; phylum Arthropoda; class Insecta; order Diptera; family Sciaridae; genus Bradysia; species Bradysia coprophila. The sequence continues at coordinate 1,428,764 of NC_050738.1, forward strand.
GAAAGCATTACTATGACAACCGTTTCATTTTTCCAATTATTATTCTACTTGGTCCTTTGAAGGTCGAATATATTTCAACTGACAAGAATCCACCGATAAATTGTATTTGTTTGCGTTTCAAGTAAAAAGATAGAAAGCACATGGATGTCTTGGAAGTCAGGAGTTCAAAATCATTAACAAAATTTAGATTCTGAAACAATCAGTGCATCCCATTTTATTGGAACCAGAACTACCCAATTCACAGATCCCTTCACTTTAACATTTCCAATATCCTTTCCTATCCTCTCTGTCTCGAATTACCTATTCCACGGTAACGATAAACCATTAAGATAATTATACAATCAAAATGTATCAGCGCAAAATGTCATTAGCCTCTCGTTGTCAAGTCATTCACTCGTAAGACTTCTACATTTTTTCGGGTTAGATGAACTCTAAAAAGGAAAACGACATACCGAGCACAAAATTCGTACTCTCAGTTGTCTGTTCTCACCAAATGTTCCACACCAGGTCGTTGCTCCACAAGACTGGTAATACACACACCATCGCTTACCGATTGCATGCATACGCGACATCCCCTTGTCATGATATTACCAATTTTTTTTTTGTCATTGTGCAGTTATTAAGAGAGTATTCCGATAAAATTCATTTCAGAACTAATTGGTTCATAAGAATTCATTGGAATTTAATTGGACTCGGTCTATCGATGCTATCAAAAAATAAACAAAAAAAAATCAAGCCGAAAATAATAAAAAAAGAAACTTCAACAGAAATCTTTCATTGTTTTCCACGAACAAATCATAGATTTTCCATAAATAGCATGCTATAATACCCTCAAGCGGCGATGTGTTACCATTCTTAATATAAAAGCATAAACTCGGGTGAACCGTCTCCAGAAATACACAAGAATCTCCGCTATAAATGTGTGTTAGTTTCCATTTTCCACACTCCACACGAACCGTATATACAACGAAAAAATGTTGTGGTAGTAGATTTTCCATAATTTCAGGGGCGGACAACCAAGGGCAAGGACAATCCGCATCTGCGCCGTAGCTTTCCCAAAGTATTATCGTAAATATATGTGGCATTGGCAAGACTTGTTTAATAAAATATTGTCTGTGAGGATGAAATAAAGGCATTGAAAATTGTGCTTGGGAATAAAATATTATTTTTTGCGAGTGTGTATTTGTGTGGGTTTCGGGTCGTGTACATGAGAATGTTGTGTAGGGATATGTTTATTTGATATAAGGATATGTTTTCGGTTATAAGTTGTTTAGGGTTGACAATGCATCAGGGAAGGTGGGGGCGAACAGTTCAATTAAATTGTGCGCAGTTTGTTTTAACAATTTGCCGTTTTTGATTTTAAGAGATTAAAATTTCATGGCCATAGATTGTAAGTGATTTTTGCGGTGTAAATCACCATGGAAATTTTTGTGTATGGTCAGTGATCTCGTTGGTATTTACATATATTTGTACGTGGTACCTGGCAAGAGTAATCAGTCCAGCAGAACATTTATTGATGATCATACTTTGATTCACATAATTTAAATAAATTTTAATTACAATCTGACCATTTCAGTATCTCTAAATTGCGATTCCATTAACCCAGTCAGCGGTGGAAACAAATCAATTTTTTTTGTTCATAAAAAAGTTACTTTCACATAACTCTTACAGACGAGTGATTGGAAATGCGCCAGTGAAAATTAGATCGAAATGAGTTTTATTTCATCTTTCAATTCGATTTACTTTTACTGATTTTGAAAAGGCAGTAGAAAGAAGAAACAAATCTAAGATGTGACAAATCTGTGACAGAATCATTGAACGCAAGATATAATTGATACGAGGAACCTATGTAAACTTGGCTGACTTTTAATAGGTTGATTAAGCAAAAGATTCTAAAAATGAAGTTCGGTCTAACGTCTCAACCCTAAAATTCGTATTCATATACAAAATTGCTGCGGAACCATATTCTTCAGTAGTTTAACTTGAACTTGCTGTCTGTTTCGATTCTCTATTCCTACATTTAACACCAACACAGAAAATCCTCTGTGCCACATACAAAGTGAAATTATTCCGGCGCGATAAAACCCTCATATCATCAACTAACAAAACATAATGCAACCGAATTTTCTCCTCCAAAAGAAAATCCGCAGAAAAGTGTTGTGCAAGTGTTTATATATATACACTACAATATCGCCGGTACATACGTAGTTCAGCCGGTTTGCAGTGTATTGTTATATATCACGGCACCGTAACCCTCACAATCGTATATAAAGTGAGGTTTTACTGGTATAGTATGATGAACTTCAATTTAAATCGAATTGGTATGGGAAAAATGCATGCGCAATAATAACAACACTAACACCATCATGTCCGCACTTTGTCGGTCTTATAAAACGCGTATGACGAAATATTATTTTCTGCGTTTTTGGTTCACAAACATAATGTAGGAGAGACACACACATATTGTGTTACGTTGGATGTACATACGTACATACGTATTTTCTCAACCAAACAAACAGATCGTAATAACATTTCCATATAATTCAAATTTTTATAGCCATTGTAACGTATGTAGCATCGAACAAAAATATAAAGAACAAACGCAAACACACATATTCATGTTTTGTGTCGCGCTTATAAACGTTATACGGCTATTCGGTGAAGTTGGTTGATACTTTTTTTTTATACTTCATTCTCTGTTGAACGCGATGAGTTTTTATATTTTCACATCACATACAGTTGCAGTTTAGTTTTGCCGGGTCGCGATTGCCTCCTTGGTTTCACTTTCATCTAGCAACCAGTAAGAGAAAGTACGGCGCGAGGAACGGTTGCGTTTTTCGTTTCATTTTTAAAATCAAAAAAACGAAGTTCTAAGATGAAATTTGTTGTCTAAATTTAGACAGAATTTGTTGTGATAAGTTTTTTTTCTGTTCCGCAGTATACTAAAAAATTGAAGTTAATTGAAATGGAATGAAAATTAAATTTTTTCCAATTTTGAACAATAAAAAAAAGGAAAATTCGGAAGGACTTTCAGTTAAACAAAAATTGAAGGAAAAAAACTTTTGATGTTTTCCCAAAGGAATCGAAGAAAAAATTGATGTGAATTAGCACTGTGTGACTTCTTGTAGTGAATAATAATGGTCAAGTGAACAAAAACCATACATTCAAACTTGTGACCAAGTTTTATCAAACAGACCATACACATAAACAATCAAGAAGAAGAAAAAAAGACGAGAAAAATAATAATTTAAGAAAAAAAATGTTTTCAGCTATAAATACGAGATTGCTAAAATTAAAATTCAAAATTAGTCACATTAACCTTGACTTTGAAGAGAGAGATAAATAATAAAAAGAATTCGTGGGTGAAATAACTAGCAAATTTCCTCGCTTACGCTCAAAAACTATTGTATTCTCTTAATTAAACACGCTATATAAGTGTTTGTTAGTTTAACATAAAATTGTTCATTTTTGTATAGTGTTCGATCTAATTATCATTGTGACATTTTCGTTGGTATATGAATGACATATTGAATGAACTTCTCGGTCACTAATCAATGACATTTAACAGTTTCACGAGTTACAATAAGTTTTCTTGCTGAAAAATTATCGATGTAGTTGTTGAAGAAAAACGGTAGTTTTATCAAACTTAATAATTAAATGTTATCAAAACGGTTGTCAAGGTGAAACTTTGACCATGAAAAAAAATTATAAACAAAATATATGAAAAAAAAAAAAATTGTTTTGAAGGTCCACTACAATTGTGTTCCGTGTGTGATTTTTATTTTTCTTCGGACGGGCATCTGTGTGTGTAACGATTTTTGACGAGTGTATATTATTCGCTGCTGTGTATTTTTGTATTTTACTCTTTTTTTTGCACACATGAATTTTTGGAAAAAGGCTGCCGATTCGCGAATGTGATTTATTGAATTCGGTATTGTAGTGTTGGACGAGCTTCTGTGTGGAATATCTATGCGGTAATGGGCAAGTGGGAAGTACAGATTCTGTGAAATTTAATTACGATTTATGTGTGGATTACTGTGTCAGCGTTTTAGGGTAAGATTTTACTAATTTTCAATTTTTTTCTTGTTGTCTTTTGGTTTTTTGATGCAGAACACTGCAACTGACTATGGAGTCTGTCTGAGTAAAATTAAAATGTTACGCTGCAAGCTTCAATAGTCGGAGAACTCTGAGTGTTCTGTAAATTTTTTACTGAAATCTAAATACATGCAGTACTACAAAGCACTGTCAGAACAGCTGAAAGAACCGAATTTAAATGAGCGCCTCCACGACGCAGTGTTCCAAAATTCTCATATCAATTCAGCTTGTTATGTTGGTATAATGGCACTGCGTTACGGACGTTCCATACAAACAAAATAAGTCTTGAATTCCACTTACCAAAAAAGTACTCCGAGTGAGAGACAAAATTAAATTTTGTCAATTTTTGCTTTGCTAACTTGACAGATTGCTCTCTCACGGCTCTCACTCTGAGTACTTTTCGTTGAGTGGAAACTATACTTAAGGGGTCAAATTACAGTTAATACGATCTGTTCCCTTGCCTGTTCTTGGAGTGTGTTGAGTAATAAAGTCGTCCTTTCTGACCGTCCATGACAATAGTGTTACGACTGGTATACATGAATCTTTGCGAGTGAAATGTACTCTACATAATGGTTTCCATATTAGTAAGAGTACGATTTTCACTAAAAAAGTAAAACTTCAGTAAAACTTGAAATTTTAAAGTATTTTTTCCACACAAAGTCAAGCCTGTTCATAATTACCAACTTCTACGTCAACCATGTCAACTTATAATTGTAAGTGAAAGCCGTGGTCTCCCTATTATTATTTCGACCTGTGAAAACAATAATCTCCAAACCAGTACGTAATCTCCTATTTGTTATAAATATTTCCTGTCTCGTCTGACAAACCCTTTCCAACGTGTCTCGTACTGTTTATAAAAATCTGCATCGATAGAAATATTACCAATCGTTATGACTCACTAGATAAAACAAACAAATCTTTGGCAAAAAGCGAGAACAAAATCAATATTACCTAAAATGACGAAATTGGCAGTTTATCAGCAGACCATTTAGCCAAATCTCTTCGCTGTTCGCTGTTCGAATGCATTCGAGAGAAAAGTTAGCAAACAATGCAAAACAGATGCGTCAGTTTTATAAGACCGTGAAGGTTTTTTAGTTAATAAAAGACAACAAATTTTGAACGAATATTTCAAACCGGTAGAAACCCATTGCCTTTCTAATATTGTAATGAAATCATTAAATCTATCGCTACTTTCTTTCAAAACCTTTCAGTGTTCGATGCAAAATCTTTCAATTCATTAGTTTTGGGTGTAAATGTTAGTATATATGAGAGCGGTAGCTAGAGCTAATCACTTATTTCTGTCATCATTATCGATTATCTTTTTTTAACTTTTTCTCTGACTGCAATATTTAAATCTTGAGAAGATTTAAAACTTCATGCCATTTCACCGAAAATAAATTCCTTCTTATACTCACGAAAGCAACTGTCAATAAAAACATTACCAACAAAGATTGGATCCTAATTTCATTTGTAAATGAACTAACCAATCACTTTCCTAGAGCAATTTCATACAGAGTGATCGTTTTCATGAAAGACGTCCAGTGCAAACGTTTTCCCAGGATTTCTTTGACTTCCGTTTTCATTGTTAGTTGTTTAACGTGATTTGCCTCCATGTGGCAATCTTAGAATTCCTCAGACTATAGACATGAAATCTCGAACATTATTACGTAAACCATGCAGAGAAATGATTAGTTGGTACGTCTGTGCAGCTAGATAGAATGAACATGTGAATGACAGCTATCAGAAAGAATGAAACCAATTTTGTATGCAAATCTGTTGCATTCTCTCCCATAGGTATCAGCTGTGATTCACATGTTCATTCTATCTCGCCACAGGCTTAACCAACTTATCATTTCTCTGATATCAAGTGGTCCCAATACGAAATACTTTTGGCGTAATAATTAACGAACCTCCTCTTTGATGAGTAGGCCCTACATTTTCCTATGAAATTAAACTGCTTCTTCAGATACAGATAAATTCTTGACGTGTAATGAGCTCAAAGCTCAAATAATAATAGAAGTTACATTCCGAGATAAGATTTAGTCACCGTAGGCGCTAATTGATTTTATTTTTCTTATTTCAGGAATATCCTTCAATAACTTTAGAACCGTGTGTTGTCTATTCATAAGAGGTACATTATATAGTGAAAAAGAATCCAAGTCTGATTATGTATATTAAGTGAACCAGAAAGTCTGATTTTTAAAACCAATACGAACAAGTGTCAAAAAAAAGAAGAAAAATTTAAATTCCCAAATTCCAAAAAAAAATTCAAATATAATCAAACGGAAATCGTTCTAACCCATTAAAACTGAATGAAAGTGAAAACTCAATAAATAAAAAAAATTTAAACACAAGAAACATACACAACAGAGACGTTCGATCACCACAGAAAAAAAGAAACGAATTATGAACAACTACAATTGACCGAGTAAAACACTTTCAAGTATAACAGCGATCCACATTGATACACCCGCCCGCCGGTCGTCTTGTATATGATATATGTACCCGAATTGTGTGTGGAGTACATTAATATTAGTGCAGAAACAAACGAAAAATCAACCAAAAGTCTAATTTAAAAACAAAAATATTTTTAACTCATCTGATTTTGCTTTGGCTTTTTTTTTCTCCTCTTGTGTTCAGATCCATAATATGTCTATATGGGTAGTATACACATAATATCGTCGATGTTTATATCGCGCTGATGTGTTTCAATACAGTTTCGTATATATATGTTCGTTTCACATGCGTAAAATAAACGCGTTTTTTTATTTTGAATGTCATGAATTAAGCAATGGCCTTGAACTCTATATTAAGTGATCGCATCTAAATACACGCATTTTATTGAAATAACTTTTCGTTTTGTTGAACCGTGAAAGAAACTGGTGCGACAACACGCAGTTTTGAACCCACAAAAAAAAGAAATAATTTTTGAACATAAAATGAAGAAAATGCGGGCTAAGAATTTTTTGAAATAAAAATGTATTTGTTACTGGTCTTTCCGTCTGTTAACAACGCGATACGAATGTGTGACAGTCATATAATATGTAGATACATTACGATGGTTCTTCGTTTATACAAAGCGTCAGCCTTGAACGAATAATATTCTCTTCTTTTCGGTTCGACCGTAAACAAAATTTGTATTATACCAGTCTGAGGGGAGTAGCATTTTGTATAGTGACTCACTCTAAAACTATTGAATTCTTTTAGTGACAAAATTCGTATCAAAGTTTTTGGTAAGGATTTGAGAGGAACGAACATTCAACACCTAAAGTGAAGGCTAATATTCTCGGTTGTGATCTATCCACGTAACAATTACATAAATACTAAAATGCAGTGCATTGACGGTAAATTGATCAAAGAAGAACACATGGAGTGTGACATTCGCAATGATCGTGCGGTCGTAATCAGTGAACAAAAGGTGATACTTTCGCCGCGCGTAGAAATCCATCGAGTTATGAAACCACCACCGGTACATGACTCAGACTCATTACCACCGCCGCAAATAATATTTACGTCACGTTCATCCAGCAATCAAATCCCCACACATCAAATACCCCAACAACGGGTGCAGGTCATCAAAGACGGTCGATGCTATGAGGAGTCATCGAATCGACAATATCACAGCAATGGTGACATGGCTGGTGTTGTACCGCCGAGCCATGGTTCACCAGTGGCGGAACCTAAAAAATTTGTGCTCAGTCGACAAGTGAATGTCATTTCGAATGTGGATAGAGATGTGAATGGAACGACAGTGTTTCGTCCGCCGGTTGTATCCAGCACCAGCACACCAATGCGTCCGCCACCGCCGCCACCACCTCCAAAGAATAAAGGAATTTCACCGGAAGAACCATCCAGTTCGATTCCGGATTTAGGTAAGTGATTTAGTTCTTGGTAAAAAAATTATAATTTTTAAGCTTATTATGATGCCATCTGTTGCCACTAAGATTTACAACGTCGAATCAATAAATCATCGTCTGTTGTCATCCCATGAATCTGTAACATTGTACCCTACTTGAGAGGAATACTGCATTTTTGTTGCAAATGTGTCTCTAAGTCAAGGTTGTACAAATTAATTCAAAATAACAATTTTATGAAAGTACACACAGAGTAACTCTTTGTCAAGCATAATTTATTTACATAAGTTTCTTCTCATCACATTTGTTATGATTGAATGCCATTCGATTATTCATTCCTTATCAGAAATACGTGACAAGTATTAAGTATATTGGAAATACCAAGCTGGCATCAATAGTTAATCTAACAATATCCTTCTTTCATACATAATATCGCCCACATCTACAGAGTGTTTTAATGGGCTGCAATAGTACTCAATAGTCTTTTACTCGGGATGAAAATGAAACGTCTCGTTTTCATCTCCGCCTCGGATCAACAAACTACACACAAAGGGTTATAATAAGCCACTTTCGACCCCATAATATCATCAACGAATCTATTACCATTTTTGTTTCAACTATTTTCTGGTTTTCGAATACTGAAAATCTTTTACTTCACTTGTTTAAAAAAAGACAACACACACCGTCAGAGGGCTTTTCGCCTAACTGACTGAATGACATTACCAACAAGCAATTACATGTAACACACGTTATCGGTACTAAATCCAAGACGCAACCTAATAACCGATTCAATCAGATGTCATTATTGTGTACAACAACCTGATGAAGCTGATTATTTGTGTTGCGGTTGAGTTTCGAACCCACAACTGGCAATTCAATAATTTAATGTGAAGTTACACACTATTGAGATGCTACAACCATTATAGTAAGAGAATCAAAACCAGAGTTCATTGCTCATTTTTGTTCCATTTATCGATACCAAGTGATTAACCATAGCTTGTGCAATGCAGCATAAAAAACTTAATCCAAAAATCCGCAATCGAAAATGCAATCAGTCGAATTACTAGAACCAACATGATTATCATACGGTACAGGAAAAATGTGCTACAGTTTTTTCTCTCTTGTTGTTTTGTTTGTTTGTTCGAGTTTCGTTTCGATACAATTTTATTATCACATTAATAACCAGAAATCAAATGAAGCTATAAGTTGATTTCTAGGTGAACTAGTGTCCCGTCGTCGTAATCGCCACCATTATATGTATATGAACCGAATGAGCATATTAATTAATTGTGATTTACATAACTTTTGTATTTGTGTTTATTATCTTGTTATAGAAGAATTTACCTTTGTTAGAGAGGAAAAATGAAATTTTACACGAAATATGAATAGTTTGTATATGTCTCGACAATACACAAACATGCCCACCTTGATCTTTACTTACGTTTTCCGTTGTTTTTTTTCTCTATTTTATTTTTCTTTGTTAAATTAACTTTATTTGAATCTTTTTGACGTGTTTGTTCAATGGATTAGCCGATTGTATAGTATGTGGACATGGAGATGATGATATTAGACACAGTTACTATGTGCTTAATATTGAGAATATCAACGCTGAGACCTCTAAACGATGTATTTTGCGCTAAAAAATTTGCTATTTTAAAAAAAATTATGTAAATTAATACCTTCGTTATTGAGTTGATGTATGATAGAGGAACAGGAAATGGAATCGTGTCATTGAGGAATCAATAAAACAAGTTTAAGGCTAACGAAAGTGCGATTGAATTGAGATCGTCACGAACAATATGAAATGCATTTTAGAAGCTCAAAAGATTTAGATAAATTGATCAGAATTGTCAGGAACAAATCTGTAAAATTTGGGATGCCCGAAGGGGAAATATTTGCAAATTTCGTTAACATAGAATTTTCAAAAGTAGAATCCTCTGAGGTATTTTCAAGTATTTTCCTATTGTTTTCTAAGGATTTTCTTCCCTTTATGAGTCGAACAACTTTGGGACCAGGGGTCACGGACATTATTGAGTTAAAGCTCATTCGATTCGTTGAACTGTTGCGAGTAAAACGTAGTACTACGTTTGGTGAACTTTATTTTTTTTATCGGTTATCGAGGTCAGGAAGTAAGGGCCCAAAATCGTTTTCTCGAGTAAAACAATTTTGGGGAAAAACTTTTTTAGGTAGCCTTGTGGGCCTTGGAGAGACGCACACTTTGAGTATACACACCACCAGGTCCATGTTGACCTGTTGGTGATATCAATCGTTTTAGGTGAAAAAATAGGTGATTTTCCCAAATCCCTGAGCGGCTGCAGTGACATAAGTCCGTGACATGGTGTGTATGGTGAGAGAGCCTAGCCTCTGTAGTACCATTTCATGGAAAAACAACCTTAGATAAGTTTCACTGCAAAGGTTTGGAGAGACTTTAGTGAAAGTTCATCCCAAGTCGACGAAATTCTATCCCTTTTTTTCCTTTTTCCCCCGCTTTCTTGCGGTTTTTTGTGTCGTTATTCATTATTTATTGCTAATAAGAGTGAGATTCACTGAAATAAAGAATTTGTCGATGTATCTAAGTGGTTCTTATACTCTTGGAACGCAAATTTCGATCTACTTATACTATATTCTATATAAAAGTGGGTTATGAAGCATTTTTGGACTTTTTTTGTGGTTATTCAATATTTGTTATCTGAAGTGAAGTAAACTAAAATAAAGAGTTAGTTCATATATCCATGTTGGTTACGTACACTACGATTTTCGATTACTGAAAAATAGTCGAAATATACGAGTAAAACGTTCGAAATTTTAAATCCGTGACCCCTTGTCCCAAAATATCTGGTTTTGTTCGATGTTTTGGAGATATCACCCTTATTTGATTGTCCTGAGCCTTTCAGAGGACTTTCTATTTTACGGATTTTCTTGAATTTTTTTTGATGGATTTTCGATGAATTTGAGGATTTTCTTTCATAAAATTTTGAAAGTTTTTTTTTGACTGCCAAAGAATTTTCTACTATCTCTCGGGTGTGCTAGAAGAAGAAGAATACCCTCTGTTTCTGTCTGTGCTCTGGGTCTCTATAAAGTTCATTTGTGTGATGGCAACAATTCCACAAAAACCAAACAATCACCCGTTCTCAGCTGTGTAATTGAATCTTATTTTATATTTATGTTACACAATAACATCCTTTAATACGAACAGAAATTATATTTTCCAAGTGGGTTTCCACTGACTTCGTACACAGTATATACAAATATACGATTCCATATCAAAGTAACAGCACACGTGTACGTACGTAGGTAGTTTACTTATCGAATGGTCTTATATTTCCTCTATGTTACATTTTATGAAGAGAAGCAATTACCTTAAGTATTGATGACTTTGTATTCGTTCAAGGACGAGATATATATTTGAGCCTTGAGGTTTAATTGGTTTTGTGTTTTCGTTAATCGAACTATCGGTTGAATCGAGAATTTCATTGAAAAAGAAATTATATCGACAAAGTAACGTTGTTGATGGTCAAGGGCATTGTTTTGATTACCATGACTAATTTATAGTATATTCAAATTCCAATATGATTCAGTGACGTTAAAGTTAATGTTCGCTTATAGTAACATGCTGGACAAGAACAGCAACAGAAAAGCGAAAGCCTATAATTTCAATGACCCCCTAAATATTAAAGTAGTAGCCACATTTCCAGTTGAACTCAATGTTAAATTCTGACCGGCCGAACAAAATATCAATCTACATTCTACAATAATATCCGGTCGTTAATGTGTTTATTATGTCATAATTCTTCATTCCGTTTTTTTTAGCTTCGTAACTAACCTATAACAATATCACAATGAAAAGCTTACATCAAAATCAATAATCCACGAATAGAATTCTTTTTGTTTCTGTTGATGGATGCATTATAATGTAATGTGACTACATAGATAGATAGATAGATATACACACCGCACAGCATAGATTATTATTTAACGTAACAATAAGAAAGACGAACGAAAAGTAAAATGACTATGAAGAGCTCGTTGCATTACGGAAATGGAATTGAGATTATTGTGGAAAATCACTTAATATTTTCTTTGTTCAGTTTAATAGAAGGGCATGGGTTTCTTCCTATGTCCAATTATTGCAAAGTTTTCAAAATTTGTTAATCAAAGTCGTTTCCATTTTATGATTCAATCAATAGTGTTTGTACAGATCGTGTTATCGTGAGTGTAGAGCTATCCCGATTTACCATTAGTATAACTAGGTCCCACTTGTTGGGTGGGTCAGATCCCTTGACTGTCTGAACCTGAACTTCTTAATAGTTGTTGTATTGGTAATGATTTATTGGTTGATTAAGAAGAACTACTAGAACAGTCTAAATCTGTCATTAATAATTTAATTCTGTTTTGTTTTACTGAAAATCTTTGTTAAGTCTTGAGACGTTATAAAACTATAGTAATTTTTCATTCACAACTTCATTTTCTGTTACTGGCCTGGTTTTATGCTCATATTAGCCTGCCTATGAATGCCTTCAATAAAAACTACACTCGTTAATTTTTTGTGGTTTATTCGCTTTTGTTAACAAGACAAAATAAAATAACAAGAAAGACTTATTGAAATAGATCAAAAAATTCGTTTAGCAACAGCAGCTACTACATCGTTAGACCAATATAATGTATCTTGAAACCTAACCTCAGGAATTCTGTGCTTTATCAAACATTTTTCTTTAAATCGGTTCAGAACACTGTAACTGGGGTTAACAAAGAGCAGAAAAGGCTTTTTCTGAGAACTACTTCCAGATGGTTGAACCAATACAACCCGTTTTCGAACTTGACCTGAGGATTTCAATACTTCGTCGAATAAAAAAAGTTTTTGAAAATCGGTTGAACTTTGCTCCAGTTATCGTGTTAACAAAGAGCAGAAGAGGCTACTTTCGAGAACTACCACCAGATGGTTGGACCGATACCACTTATATTCGAACTTGACCTGAGGATTTCAATACTTCGTCGAATAAAAAAAAGTTTTTGAAAATCGGTTGAACTTTGCTCCTGTCATCGTGTTAACAAAGAGCAGAAAAGGCTTCTTTCGAGAACTACCACCAGATGGTTGAACCGATACCGCCCATTTTCGAACTTGACCTAAGGATTTCAATACTTCGTCGATTAAAAAAAAGTTTTTGAAAGTCGGTTGAGATTTACTCAAGTTATCGTGTTAACAAAGGGCACAAAATTTTACATTTAACGTTTTTTCATCGCATTTCCATACATTTTTAATCATAGTGAACGTGTTATGTACGGTGTATTTGTTTTCGTAAAACCCATGACTTACAGTCAAGGGAATCTGTGGATAGTAAGAAATATGAACGATATTGATTTATGTGAAAATGGTAGAAAATGGTAGACTATGATCATGGTTCTGACGAACAGTTCCTATAATTCTTTATCAAAAAATATCACCACCAACCAACACAAGAATACAAAACTATTTTTTGTATAGTCCAATTTAGTCGTTCAAAAACGTACTACCATCTCGAGACTTTGTTTTTTTATTTTTTTATTTTATTTTCTATTCTTCAAATTCTATCTCTCAAATGCTGCGTATTATTTTTAAACTTGAATGGAAAATGTAGATTATGTCTTTAAATTGTCATGTATATTATGTGTGTGTTTACTTACGCACTGTGTACAGCACATATTACAACCAGCTCTTTTTATAAATATAACATATCCACACAACGTTTTTCATTTGTGGCCTATGAAGCTGAAAAATTTGTTAGCGGGGACATGGTTTGAACAATTTTTTAAATTACAAAACCAACACCAGTCGCATTCTCATATGAACGCATCATGAGTTCAAGCTCACTTTCCATCAACGTATACGACTATAAATATCTCGATAACATAAAAACACAAAGTTAAACAAAAGATAATTACACTTTTTTATGATCATTTTCGTTGGTATGTGATGTACTCTCAGTGTTGGTATTACAACTAAAGGCACAAACTAGCACTCGTTTGTTATATAGACGAGAAAAAAAAAACTAAATGAAATGAAATGCATTGAATGTTATGAGGTCTACTCTACATCAATTTCCAACTTTTATAATACATACACGACGACGTTATACTTATAAGTTGGAAAAACAGAAATAAAATGAATTTTATTGCAAGAAGGATGGGTCATTGGGGTATATTGAACTTGGTTTCATTGCCTCGTTTTCCTTCAAGTTTTATTTGTTGTCGTTTTTGTAGAATGGTTTGTGTCGCAAATAGAATTGTACATACAGCCGATCTTATAATATATGCAAATAATGTGTAGTTCATCGTGTTCTGCGTTGTGAGACCTGCACACACGCTTCACAGTCGTTTCGCAATTATTCCGTCCACCAAAATTTTATTCACTTTCTCGGAGATTTAGTCGTATTACCGTCAAAAAGACATTTGAAAGATTGACTCCTCAAGATCTCAAGTTCAACAATAGTCGCAGGAAACGAGTGTCAAGAGAACAATTTTTAAAAAAATGTACAAAACGTCCGACATTATAGTTGTATTAGATTGCATAGCGTACAGGCGACGCTCAAAATAGACAATTTGTTGTAGAAACATCAGACACAGCAATTTGAATAACAAGCTACTGCTACACTCTTATCTCGAGTTACGAATTGCATAACACTTTTGCTTTAAAAAAAAATACTTCCAACCGGCTGTCATTTTATTGCTCTACTTGATTCGACCAATAAAACTCAAGGACATGACAAACTGAAATTCTTCTGTAAGAAATGTAACATTTTATCCTCGTAACCTTTAACCTTAAACAATTTTGTGTGCGGGTGGTTAGCTGCCCTAGGTACATTGAACAAAATAGAATTGAATCTTAATGGGGTTGAATTTACACATATATATAGCACACACGTCCTTATATACACACACAAGCAAACGAACACACATGATTTACATGAGGGATCTGAAGGGATCATACCACCTACTTGCTATTTTATTAAATTGGTGAATTGGTCATAGTTGAATTGCGTTTTTTTTATCTTCTTCGTAATTTCGTTTTACTCCTCATAAATTACGAACGAATCGTTGAACGAAAATTGACTTGCAAAAAGTGAATTTTCAACAATTTCAGCATTCAATGTAATGTTTTAATTGTATGTAATACACAGCGGAAAAATTGATGTGCCATAAAATGTGAAACATAAATCGTAAACCTCATCATGTTCAACCTAAATATAAAAGTTGCTGAGTCCCTTCTTAATCGACCTTGACTGGTTCTGCTCGGTCATCCGCTTGTGTATTAAGAGATCAGTGCACTGAGTTCGCGATTCTTCGTTCCGATGCACATGTATACGTATTGTAATATATATAATACACACACTGTACACACCATCAATTTAATGCATTTTTCGCAGCGCTGCAAAATGCAATTTCATTTTTTACAAGTGCAACGACATCATTCGTATTAAATGTATTTTTCACTTAATGTAAATATATATGAGAGATATATGAGAGTATCATATTGAAATTGGTATTTGTGTACGGTGCAGAATGTGTGGTTTAGATCTTTTACTTGTGTAGTCAAATTACACCCGTACATACAACTTAATACTTGCGTTCAATTCAGATAGTTATTTATTCTAATTAATTGCTTATAAAAGTGCCAAATTTGGCTGAAACGTCTTATGACAATGACTACGTGGGCATTCTCTGCAGAGAGAGTGGTTTAGTTAAGATATCAGAGACAATTTACGATTATATCGGTCATAAGTGTTCTCAATGTGTCGGCGATCATTAAAAAAAAATCGTCAGACAACTGAGCGACAAGGTGGATCTATAAAAATGCATTTTAGTCATCATTTTTATGAGCAAGCAAACTGTGTCTGATCTTTTCTGTTTTCAGATTGAACAATATGAGTGGGTTCATGTTCCAAACGAGAAAAGGTTCAAATCAACCCTGCACGGATGGAATGATCGACACATTTTAAGAATTGAAATTAAGTCCAATTAAGGGTCAATCCCTTCGATATAGTTGAGGCTTAGAATTGGTCAATTGTCAGATCTTGGTTGTAAATTGATGTGGGCATTAGTGACTTTTTGGTACGTATGTCTCTGCTACCGTCAAGAGAGTGTTTGTTGGGCTAAAATTGTAAACAGTTGAGCCGACTTCAGTCTGACTTATGATGTCATTTTCATCTACAATCTTGCCTTTTCCAAGACGATTGAATTTCTAAAACGTATTTCGAGCTTAGTTAAGTCGAAATTTTGATTGAAGTATTGTTCTTTCACTAATGAAGACAATGTGACAACATTTCTAGAGTTCAGATAGCGATAGCAATACCCAATCTAATATAAAGCATAAACTGCAGCGAAAACAGTTATCTCAAATTGAATTTATTCTAAATTGTCTCATACAACTGAACTTCTCCTCTACATTCCACATCATATATTCCATGCGAAAACATTCGTATCCTCGAACTTCCCTGTCCTTGCACTTAAACATTCGTCCTTGTGCATGCGCATTATTATTTTCCAGGCAATTCGAACAATAAAATTTATTTTATTTTTTAGAATTTTAAATTAACAAAGAGCCAGCGAAAAATAGCACGGCTACAAAAACAATAATCACAATCCGGTTGTTACATGCATTTCGTGTTTTTGTTTTGTTTTGTTTTTGTTTTTGTGTTAAAAAAAAGAGTTTATGTTGATAATCTTGTGGCGACAATAATTTCTGCCACCAATCTCCACTACTCCCATCCACACAACCAGACATAATCTTTTTTTTTTAACTTCACTGCCATAGCAGATACGATATTGGCAGTGACACTGGATGCTCTTGAATCGATTATTTTTGTCGGCACACTATTGCACTGCTGAAATTAGCCGAACCAATACGCTGAAAGACAATATATCTCTCTAGCATGGGCTTGATATTATACCATCAAGAGTTTGCATTCCAATATTAGAAAATTATATATACTCCGTGCACTGTATGCAGTTTTACCACTACAACTGCATTTCGTTAAAGTGCATTTAGCATTTTGCTATATACAATACAGACACACAATTGCTGGAAAATTTGCAAACTAAGTGAATTGTATATGCGTTTGACTGTGGAACGAGCCGTTAATGGTGTGAGTAGTTTATGAAATAGGTTTCGGTTCAGCAAAAAAAAGAACCGTGTACCTTAAATTGCTTGCAACAAATGAATGTCAATCAAAATATTGTCCATTGCATGTTCTGAAAAAAAAAGAGTTCTACGGAAATATTATGCTAAATAAAATGGAATCAGACGCTCCTTAATCATGTAGTCCGGATGTGTTTTATGGTTTGTTGATTTTTCATAAAATAAACGAAACTAACTAACTGAGGAGAGTATACATTCAATCAGGGGGATTCATTAATTCGGCATTGTTAATGGAAGTTGCAATTACAAATTTTTGTATTTTTCGTTATATAAAAAAATGTCTAATTAGGACCGTTGGCGCCTGACTCTTCATTCAATATTTTCCTTTGATTTTCTCTAATCTTAGCTGAGATTATTGAGATTTACCATGTTCTATCCCTTCGATTTTTTTCCCATTTCATTTTCTACTGTCTGGCCTGCAAAGCATTGGGGTTGTCTTCTATTAAATTACATACATCAAGCCTTATATATTACTTTACATTGCCTCACAGACCCACTCCCGTTTATTTATCCACAATACCCAGATCGTGCATATAGACCATTATTTCCATCATTATATAACTGGAATATGTACTCCCCACAGTCCCAGTTGCATACACACATATAGGTTGAAAATCATTCCCTATTTTAGAATGCATTTGTAGTCGTTTTTCCATTTATTCTTCAATTTTATACCAAGGGCAATATATACTATTTGTACACATATAAGTTTCGGTCGTCTAGGTAACGCCCTTCAATATAATGGTACAAGTGCAACATTGGGATGGAATCAAAGGTTCAAGGTGCCGTCAAGTGTACGTTTTAATGATTTTCATAAAAACGTTGCATATAGATCTCTCTCTCCGATGGTATTTTATCCATTACCATTTTTTGCTGCCTATATACAATATTCTCAGTGCAATTGAAAAGCCTACCATCATCCGTATCAACTCCCTTCTGATTATGCTTTAGAGGGAATTTAATTACTTGGGGTTGTGTTGAATCGTTTCTGATAGAAACTCGGTATCACATTTGCCAAATTTATTCAGCGATTATTTGCTTACGATGTCATCGGGACATCATGTCGATTTCGATATTTGATTTGGTGATTAAGGCAATCACATGGAATAAGTCGGATGGCAAAACAATTTTTTTTTGGCGTAAAATGAACATGTAAAATCGATAGTCAATAGGTGAACGATTCCAATTGTCTACTGTCTACTCCCATAGGTCGATTTATTATTTACATCTAGACTAAACGCTAAACTTGAGTGAACAGCTATCCTTGAAGATATTCATTCATTCTGCGTACGATTTAAAACGATTTGTAAGAATCGCAAATATTTGTTAAAAATCATGGAAAATCACTCTATCTTCAAACGTATACAAATATTTGAAACGAAAGTGCAAGCTGCAAACTTGATACTTGCACCGTTTCTTCACTTGCTACACCTAATTTCTGCACCTCTCCAAACTGTGTGCAACATAAAGCACATTTTCATTTTGAAATCAAAAGCATTCAACTTCAACTATTCCACTGCAGGTGGCGTTACATACTGCATTGCAATCCATTGTAATCTTTCATTTTCGATGTGTAAATACGCCGTTGGTATTACATTCGAATGTTGTATATGGCACGACATTCAAGATATTTTACAGGAATTGGAAATTAGATAATTCAAAACGTCGGCGGACAATTACTGTTGAATTAATTAAATCTGTGAAGTATAACTGTATGTGTTGACTCTTTCGAAAAATTTAAAATATTCATTTCCATCTCTCACTCTGATCAACACCTATCAACAGCACACTCCACTCTACTAAGACTCGAGGTCAACAACCCAGAAAATATTTATTTTGCCTGTAATATCCTGTTCGATGAATTTGTCCTTCATCTTCCAATCGTATCTGCGCAATATATCGGAAACATGAAGAATAAACCATCGAAAAGCACATATTTTACTGAAAAATAACACTGCCATGGTACACAACAGCCAAACAACGACGTCGCAACAAAAATGTTGTTGTTATTTATGATGTGTCCCACAGGGAATTACCATTTTCGCTCTTTTATTTTCAATCCATTCAACAACATCCATTCCTCATTGAAGATGAACTGCGTAATGAGAACCATATCTTCGTGCTACTGTGGCAGGCACCGCTCAAAATAATATACAAAATTTCCTTCTGGGCCGTATTTTTTTGGTTGCCATTATACCCAGTATATACCCAGCCAATCGAGAAGAATTTTTCCGTTTTATTTTCATTTATCCCGAAATGTACACCCCACATACATATACCCTCTTTCCACCGAATAAACATTTATGTGCGAAATGTTGGGTATAACGAACGGCCTTGACTTACAATAACCTCGTTATCGATCGAGTGAAAAAGGCACACGTGGCACTGCCAACCCACATTTTAATGCTTTTCTCATCTGAGCCGGGTATCCATATTATATAATCTATGTAGCAAACCACCTTATTGACAGGGTTGCTTGTCGTACAATTTGTATATAATATTTTGTTGTGTCGCCTCCAAATTGAATGCAATTAAATTGCCGTAATTTGAGCATTGCCGAATTTCCGGTTAGGTAATAAATGATAAAATGATAAACCTCTGACATCTACGGTTCATTATGCAATATTTTCGGAAAATGTTTGAGACGTTTTTGTTTTGAATAACCCTGCCACTGTTATATAAGTCATTATGTTCCATGTTACGTGTTCGTTTTTCTGTTAATATGGAATGAGTTTGAAGTGGGTAACCAGGACCAAGTATATATACACATCGAACTGCGTCGTTTTAATCTGGGGACTTGCTAGATTTCGATGTGTGGGTGGACGAAATGCCGGGACTAGGTCAAAGTACTTTGTACTGCGTGTGTCTCTTCTCTATACATAAGCATGTGGAAAAGAAAATATTTTGGTATGTTTTCATCGCTTTCTTATGTAGCAGATGGTAACGAAAGCGAATTTCGGTGTACAGCAGCATATACACAGCAGTATCACGTTGAAGATGGTTTATGCAAGAAGAAAAATGTTTTGTTTTTCAGGTATATTTAGAAGCCGTATAGATTATTTCTATGTTTATAAGGGATGCTTGAAAACATCTTGATAATCAATCTAAATTAAATGATAATTTCGGAACCTACAGCTTAGGTCAATATAGTATAGGAAAGGTCATCAAAATTCTGGGTAGAAAAGTAGAAATAAGTTGTGCGAATGATGAACAAAAAGATATTTGGACTTAAATTTTGTGTTATTGTTTACATAATGAAAGCAATTAATTTTATCGACGAAAGTAAGGAAACACCGAACATAGGGATCAGCGAAAGTTTTTAAATATGTGCAACATCGCACTGAATGCAGACATTTAAATAACACTTTTGCCTAAAATTATGCTTTTGTTGACCACAGCCTGCACAACTTGTACAAACAACAAGCATAACAACAATTTAATTGTAGAATCTGAATCTGGTACTTCTTTTGTTCAAAGATATTTAATCACAGATTGATATAAAATCTATTACTTCATTTGGTTTTAACAAAAAATTGGCTATTTATAAGACCACATTGGACGTACATCCTTTATTTTCGTCGTCGCTGACGATAACATATGACTAAAGTCATCCTATTTTGCAATTGATCGTGACGACGTATCTCAAAAATGTATTGTTAGGTACCTAAACATCTTGACGGCTGAATCTGGCGATCATTTTTCGATGTAAAAGAGATAACGAGATAAGTTTCCAATTGTATTCTCGATACGCACAAGCAACAAGTTAAACTTACTGCAGAAAACACAATTCATATACTAAATGCAGAGACTGTTTCAGCTGTGTAGTTGAATGCGTGATTGATGCAATCGGAAGTGGGAATGTAAGTGGTATTTGTGAAGTGTTGGTTGGTGGGAGGTTTTTTCTAGTTTTGAATGTTCAAACATTTCATTCGAAAATTGTAAGTCGCACAGTTGCTTTGGGAATTCAAATCGAATTGAATTCTCTGCCTTAGATTCGATTCCATTTTTCCACTGTACGCGGAACAGTAAATGGAGCTGTTGAATAAAATTAATTGAGCAAACAATTATACCAATTGTGACAATCTTTAAATTATTGGCAAAAAAAATAATTAATATTTATACCGCGTGCTGATATCAAACCATTTTATTGTTATCAAAAAAATGC
Organism: Bradysia coprophila; assembly: GCF_014529535.1. Classification (NCBI taxonomy): domain Eukaryota; kingdom Metazoa; phylum Arthropoda; class Insecta; order Diptera; family Sciaridae; genus Bradysia; species Bradysia coprophila. Next base: position 1,450,050 of record NC_050738.1, read on the forward strand.
TACGCCATATGAAATTTATATGAACCAAAATAAACACCTTCTGATCCTCTCTGCGATAAACGTTCAAATATCTAATACTTTCCTATACACAGCACTGTTTTATTTGGCATTAAAATGTCTTATCTCACACAAAACATGATAATGACACATTGGGTGAACGACCGAGCTGTTGAACGACCTTCATCATCTAGGCCAAGCGAATATTTCTGTATACGATTCCTATATGTATATGTGCTTTTTTGCCGACATGAAATAGAATGGAAGTATGAATAGTTTGAATATAGTTGTTGAATGGATGTTTGTGAAGTAGTTCCGAGAATGAGACTGCGCATTGAACAGTATCTCACTATTCTTAGATTAGTGCTGTTCCATTTCTGTACTGTAATGTATGTGATGTTTATGACAAATAGGAAAACAAAAAATATTGCACAGATAAGTTTTCTAAAATTAGACCAGTAACGCCCTCTCATGCAACAGAACCGATAAAAATAATTCTAGAAAATTGACAAACAGTTCACTTAAAAGGGAAGGATTTCAAAATCCCGTAACCTTTTAGTCGCTACATCTCATTATTTTTAAAATTTAAAAGGGACAGGGTGAGCAGTTATTATCAGCAGTCACTCATTTTGATACAGCAATACAACGATCCAGATAAAATCAAATTTTCCTCAGTCATATTAGAAGGTTCTTTCTGTAATAAGTTTGAGCCTCTCTCAGATCTTAAATCGTTTCAATGCAAAATTGGTATGAGAGTGTGCAACGTTTTGTTGGAAGTGGAGGATTCGCGTAGCAGAACGAACAAAATAGCTTCAAATGAAACCAAAATTGACTTTATTGACGACTAAATAATTTAGATGTTTAGTCCTGCAGAGATAGTAACAGAATGCGTAATTTAATGTTGGTTTCATTTAAAGCTATATTGTTCGTCGTGTTACGCGAGTCCTCCACTTCCAACAGGTTATGGGCCCAGTTATTAGGAGAATAATAAACGAATGACAAATTTTGTATACGTCAATCAAACACATTTCCAATTCCACTACAACGAACAAATGAGCCCGTTCACAAAATCATTATGTCCACCGGGCCGACATTAGGTCATACTTATATACTTTTACTCACAGCATCCCCGGAAAATGAGTTATTACTTTCGTTGACATGAGCGTTCAAACTCATTTCCCGGTGGATTAGTGAGTATGAGTAAATTATCATACGGAAAGGTTTGAAACTTTATATTTTGCCTGATGTGGCTGCCTTCGGCTCAAGTTGCGCCACTGTAAGGTACAAACAATGACGTTATCTGTTTGTCTTAATGTAATTGCACAATGTAAAGACTACTTTTGCGAAAACATTTTCCAATATTTTTTTGAATGTTCCATCACTTTCATTTTTCCAAAAATGTATAAAAATTTAAGAAAATGTGGCGAGAATTTAGCAAAATGTTATTGAGAAAAATATGGGAAAATGGTTTCCCGAAAATAGTCCCCGATTTTAAGAGTAAAAACTTTTTCGGATAACATGAAATTTACAGATTTTACAAGCATTTTTATTGTAATTTATGTATAGAGTGGAATACAACACTCATAACTTATGAGTAGATCGCGGAGAGCGTAGAGCCGATTAATTTTTCTTGCTCTAATCGACATTCTTAGCTTCAACGAATTTTCGACGGCTAAAATGGAATGAACACATTAAATCTGTTACCTATTTCGTTCAACATATCACGAAGATTCCAAATCAATTTTTCGCTTCACTCGTTTTAACAGAAATGGTTCAATATTTGAAAAGACAACACAGATCATCGCTTTATTTTGTCGTGGTAATCGATAACAGATGCCTATCTGCCTGTGAAAGGCTACACAACTTATTGGGGATTCATCTTTTCGCCATTTTTGGCCATTTTTGAATCTATTGATATTGACAAACCTGACATGACAGATCTCATTTATTGAAAAATTCTTTAACTTCTGTTGTTAGTACCTCATAACACATATTATGAACTAATCACCCACCCTAATCCTATTCAATTTTTCTGCATCGTTCAGTCGCTTTTTCCAGGCTCAACTTAATTCTTAAACATTATTATCTATCACAATGGCACCTCTAGGTGTTTTAAGTAGATTTTATCTGCATTTGTCCACCCACTAATAAGATATCTTAAATTATACGTATGCACAAAACATACAATTACTACAGCCTCACAGTTGAACACGTTTTTTTTCCTCATTTATTATCGTAAAGCATTGAAATAATTGACACACAGTCAATGTACGATATTGGCACAGTTTATTCAACGCAACACCAACGTAACTCATAGTCGCGTTTCGCTTGTGTGTTTCATATATATATGAAGCATTAGAACTATATATTCGTTATAATATGAGAAATTGTTACTGTTCAAATGTCTCATAAAGCAAATCGACATGCGAAATTCATGTCGTAAACATTTTAGCGCACTCACTTTGCATGATTCAAAATGTACAAATCTTACTTTACTTTGAATGTTTCGGTGAAGTATAGATTTTTCTCTCGTCTGTATGCAGTACACCAACTGAAATTGAACGATATGTTTCAGGTTTTGTGATTATTGCACAGGGCAACAGTGGCGTCCTATCAGTTTCTACACTCCTAGAGTCTGTGAAACGTATTGGAGAATATTTGAAGTAATCTTAGAACTCGCCTCGAGTCCTACTAATAGCCTTTTAGTTACAATGGATCACCGTTGTAATGCAACAATGCTCACTGACACTGTTTACAAAACACCATTCATTCTACAGCTTTGGTTTTCAAAATAATTCAGTAGAACTGCACATAATAAATCCTATCAATTAATCTACAATGCAACATATTGAATATTGAGTTCAAATCAATAAGTCAACGCAGTTGTTTAGTTACCGATTTGAAAACCTTAAGCCAGTCGATTGCTCAATATGTGTGCATATAAGCAACAAAACTATTTAATCGTGTTACGTAACATACACGTAATTAATCAAAGGAAAAAAAAAACTCATGAACAATGGAAATAATTTCAATATATGCAAAAATACTCAGAAAAATGCAGTCCAAGTCGTTCACGGACCAGTAAACTAATATTTTCCGATCACCAATTGTGATTGCGCATATCGGAATTTACATTTGAGATAAAAGTTAAGTGTTTCGTTTCCATTTGTCGAAGTCGAGTCGAATTCATAAATTTATCGGAATTTTGGGAAGTTTAATCAACAAATCCGTTTAACATTGGATGGACTATTTAGAAATGGTTATGCATATCGATCGAGGGCAACATGAAAGAGCGTAAAACCATTTTTTAAACGACCATGTCTTTGGAACCACGGATTTTGCTAAATTTTGTTCCCCTGAAAGCAGTCAACATTTGTCAGATTTTGAGCCATATATTACGTTTAATTTACCAATGCAATGGTTCCAAAGATATGGTCGTTCAAAAAAAAATTGTAGGACGCCCTTCAGTCATGTTGCCTTCGATATACATGCGTAGTTCGCAAGGCTCGTCTTACTGATTGTCAAAATCGTTATGTTCGTCATGTTTTTATAAAAGAAAAACTTACAGAGAAAATATTCTGCAAATCTTGGCCAAGTCTTGACTTGATATCTTCACAGGCTACGTCCCATGAAAATTTCAATTTTTTGAATAACCACTGGCGGTTCTAAAATGTTACTGTTAGTAAGAGTCTACGAATTGTTTAATTCACGGCATGAAACCGTCGATGACGACAAGATTTATTACAACTTATAGACAGTTGAAGCAGGTGATATTACCACCAAATTTAAATCATAAATTTCATTAAATTATTGACCATTAAACCGTGGTCCATTCATTTTCTCATTCTTTTCTCTTTAACAATAAAAAAGTTTTTTTTTACTGTATACAATGACCGTTGATCCAATACATCTGATGGTAATACATTCTTTAAAAAAAAACAGTTTCTCATTTCATTGAAAGCGAAATTATTGTTTTTAATTCACTTTTTAAAATCATCATTTACCTGAAATTGATAGTGAAACCATTGGTGCGATGAAGAAATAAAATATGGAAACGAAGAAACCGTATTACAACCAGTACAGTTAAATGGTCGAGGTTCTTTTTTCCATATTGAAAACCGAATATCGTTTTGTTGTTTGTTTGTAATTTATTTTTGTTATATTTTTCACCGGAACTTGGAGTTTGGTTTTGTTGCTGTTTTTTTGCTTTAAACAAACCATTGTGTCAAGGTAGAGAAATTCAAAATATTGTTGTTTGTACTGTTGTCGTATTACACACATTTTAAATTCATTAACAAGCACGAGAATCATAATAAAACTATCAAAATGTGTATCGTTGTGAGGTGTCTAAATACGAAAACATTACAAACAAAAATTTTAATGAAAATATTTACCAAGAAAAATAATAAAATAAAAACTGAACTGAGCAAATATAAAAATGAAATGACCTATATTTGTACACCAAAATCCACTGAAATTGCCCAACGATCAGCGGTGTTTCTTATTAGCGACTTTACTATGTGTAGCGATTATGCTCGACCCCATTTATGTTTATGTTGTTCGCGTTTATGCGTTAATATTGTTGTATATATACATTCAAAGTTTCAGTCAAATCTAAACTATTTCAAAGATTCGAATGCTATTGCTCCACACAATTCAGTTGAAATTTCATTTTGGTCATAAAGTAAATTTGATAGGATTTCGACAATTAGGCAACGTTCTCGAAACACGAATGTAGAGAAGGGGCTTTGATGTCACCTTGTTGTAGGGCTAAGCTTGTATTTTAGGCAGTTTAGTTCAGGGACTATTTTCGGAAAAACATTTCCCCATATTTTCGCGAACTTTCGCATATTTTCTTAATTTTCCCACAAAATATATTTAAGAAAATTTGGAAAAAAAATGTTGGAAAATCCTGGAAAATAGCGAAAAATGTTTTCCCAAAAATATTCTCTGACTTTACCAAAATTCTTAAAATTTCAGAAAATTATTGGTTTTCAAGCGAATTTGAAAGGGACAGCGAAGCGAGGATCTACTGATGTTCCTTAAATATCCTTAAAAAATCAACAGCAACACGGTATTAAATCTAAATCTATTACTTCTCTTGTTGAAAGTATTTTCATACATTTGATAAAAATCTTTTACTTCAATGGTTTAAACATATATTTTGATAAATAAAAGAGGACTACCCAAAGCTCATCGCTCATTACTGCCTTTGCTGTCGATAACATATGATTAGCTTTATCTACGTGGTTTAGATCTCGAATTAGTAGTTCTGACAGTCTACTAGCAATTTTTCTTATTCCAATGACCTTTTGCCATTGTCCTACCTTTGTAAGACGATCTTTACGAGATTTTGACTCTAAACAGCGATAAAAAGACTGCAAAAGTCTTGTGCGAAATATCTAATGATTTTGATGGTAGATTTCTCCATCTGAACCTTACCTTCTTTATTCGAATAATTTGCCAATTTAAATTTAGTTTTTGTTAATGAGCCACACCAAACACGAATCGTCATTCGTTTTACCTATCAACGGCCAGATTTTGCTTAAGCCGTTAATTTCTTGAATCAAATTTTATTTATTTATTTGAATCCCAAAATATATCGGCCATGCTCTAATTTACATTGTAATTCCACAGCAATCAATACTTCCATAGTTCCAATTAAATTATGATTTTGTAAATTGATCGATATGCCATGCAATAATAGTTCGTAAAACCGAAAAACGTTATTTTTTTCGAGCTATAAAACTTAGCAACAAAACAACCCAAAGAACATTAAACTCGAATTAAAACAGAAAATGTAATTTACTCTCAATAGCGCATAATATTCGCTTTTCGTTCTCAATTCATTTTACATTATTAAACAATCGAAAAACTGTGTCGATGTCCTCGTCAAGGTTTTTGCAATAAAATATTCTCTAATACGAAAAACTCTAAACTCGCGGCGCTGTTTCAAACTCGGTTATATAGACGTGAGTATAGTGTTGCTTTGATATTATTAATAGAATGTATGAAAACGTAATGTAACGTACCACTAGATTTGAAAATAAAATGTTTTTAAGGTAGGTAATATAGCTTTACCCACTTTAATATGCTACAATCGGTGCACAAGTGTTGCATGATAGGATTCAATAGGTTTCGGTTTATATGAAATGCATTCGAAAAACCTTGCTGGCAAATTATTGGGTCTCAAGAGCTCTCACGTTGACGTATAATTGTAACATTTTAAAGTTCATTCGAACAGAATTTTTTCCATTTTATGATTTTATGGTTGTCGGAACTAACGGCAAGATAGGGAACGGTGGGATTTAGAAATCAACTTTGTTTGACATAAATAACCACGAATAAAGAACGAAAAATGGAAAAATGTAAAAATATGAAAGGGGGTGGTCATTTGGGATGGTTGAAATTATTCGAGAGAAATGAGGAGACGGTCCACAGTCAAGGTATTTTAATGTATTTAAGAAAAAAGAGCGCCATCAAACACGGTAATGACTTCCAAACTGCATATATGTTCCAAACTGCATATATGTTCCAAACTGCATATGTTCTAAACTGCACATGTACCAAGCTAAAGCCATACGTAGCTAGTCATATGATCCATAAAAATTTGTCGATTCCTATTTTCGTAAGCATGGTCTATCCACTCCCCCGATCAAAATCGAGTATACGTAAAATTCCAGTCTGTGCCTCAGCTGCTCGTCAAGCATAAAAATAATTATCGCAGCCAATAATTCACTTACATTCATTAAAGTAATAATACAATATTCTTCACCTATACACCAAATGAACGAATAAGAAACACTTCACGTATTATATATACAGCTTCGGATCGTGCATAACCGTTTCATTTTTATTTGCACACGATTTACATATCTGGGTATGACGTATTCCTAGCGGTGTGTACACTATAGAATATAACATCGTTGCACATGTACACCGAAATGTCATACCGATCGTAACAGTGCGCGAGATTTTCAGTAACCAGTGTCCGTTAGACATTTGCGCCATTCAAACGTGTGCCCATACAGTTTACATATAGTTTTTCTTTCTTTCTTTTATATTCGCTTCATTTCGCGTAAAATAATATCGGTCTGTTGTTGGTGATTGTATTCACACTTGGTTGAACGGACTCGATAAAAAAGGAAATTGGACAAAGGAAAATGATGATAGTGTTTCCCCGATAAAAGGAATATTATCGAGCAACAAGTGATACATAAGGCGAATGTTAATTTATGGAACACGTGTGACAATATAGGGCGCCAAGACTTTGCTCAATTTGAATTAAATTTTTGTTTTTTTGTGTGCTAATTTTGATTAACAATTCAAATTCTTGACAATACAACGAAGAACAATGAACCTATTCGTAATTTTGTTTGTGATCTAAAGAACTGTTTAGTGATTATGCCTAGACGAGTAAAACTGAAAGAAACTTGTAAATCCATTGTTGCCATTCAATTTATGTAAATAGAAGTGTGGCGTACTTATGTGTTATTAAGTAAAATAAGTTATAGATAGAGACACGATTAGTATACCAATTTAGAATCGCTAAGTAGTGAAATTTTGTTGTGGTTGTTTAAATTAAATACTTCAGCTATTAAAATATAGTATTTCCAATCGTCTTATCAGTATTTTTAACTGAATTTAGTTCAAAATGACCGTTGGTGAACGTGAAATTTTATTTGTAGACCCAAAAGAAACGGATCAATTGATTGGAAGAGTGTTAGCAGGTAACATACTTATTTTACTAATTAATATCCAATCCGTATCTGGAATTATTTCCGGACATTGGGTACGGCTTGCGTATTTTATTTCCTAGAAATTAATTTAAATTTATTGTCGCTTATCAAATTGGTTTCTTTACGCCACTACGCACACTCTTATTGGAAACTAATCATTATCATAGGACGCAGGTCTTTATCAAAGAAAATTGCAATAATTTACCAATTTCAAAATTTTTCTTGGAATCAATAATTTAGAAAAACTCGATCAAATGAACGGCAGAGATTTTTTTTGCAAAAACTGGCCTCGTAACAGGACCTGAAACCGTCTCAAAAATATCTCAATATGGCTTGACCTGACCTGTAGTTGACAGATTATTGCAATCAGGTCAAACGTGACCTCAAACCTGTCAGATTGCTCACGTTATCTACTGATCTGACAGATTTAAACGAAAACCTCGATAAAACGAGGTGGTACGGTCAGACTTTTTTCCTAATCTGAAATATTTTCCCATTTTTTCCTTAATTTTCACAAAACAAATTTTTGGAAAAATTTGGAAAAAATAAGGAAAATATCGGAAAATCTCGTCCGTTCCTGTTTTGTACTCAAGCTTTTTTTTACACGATCACCGTTAACAATTCCCTAAGATTTGTAAGCACTGAATCTAGTACTTCATTAGTTGAAGTAACTTTACCAATATTTAACATTACTTAACCTTTCGGAAATAGCTAGCAAATCACATAATCTGTTTAAATCTACTACTTCTTTCGTTTAAAGTATTAAAAAACTTATTTTATTCAAAATTCATCGCCTGTTTTTGTCGTCGTTGGTGGTAAGAGCTGACTAGCCGTTTCTGAAAAGTTGCAATAATGCAATGCCAGGAAATTATTCGTTCGTTAGTTAGATGAATATAACTTCGATTTAAAATTGTTATGACTAAGACAAAATGCATTGTCTGCAATCTATTAGAGTATAACAACTACATAAGTATACATATGTAAGCTAAACTCACACAATACACCATTATCAAACTATGATTTGACCTTCCAAACTCCAAGCGAATATATCTATTTCAATTAGCCTTTTACTCAACAACAATATTACAACCGAGCGCACGTCATAATCATATTTCTGTCGTAATGAGAATCATGTGCAAATTTTGTTTAAATTACTCATAGAATCTCCGTCTCTTTTACCACACACAATTAGTATCTCGACACTTTATAGTTTTGTTCAATTGAAATTAAAAAAATAAATTCATTAGAAAGAGAACTCCTTGACTCAAAAAGTACACAGAATCATATATCCTACAATATACAATTTAACGTTTGCTTTCATTTAAATGCAAGTGTTTCTGCTGCTCTGATATTGTCTGATCCGTGTAAAATATACGATATATACACATACACTTCGTTCATGAATATATATATTATGCACAATATCTCTTCTCGTGCATGTTCACATCTTCTTTACTCTTGCACAAAACGAAACAGAGCTGCTATAAAATTCGTTTTTCGTAAACTGGGTTACACAATAATTGTGTGTATATTGATGTCATACTGGGGATCATTGACCGCCGTCGATCCGTGGCCTAGTTGCTTGAGCAAAAAAAAAAGTGAAAAAAAAATGGTTTGAATGTATTTAGTGACTTTGAATTAGCGATAGGAATTTCATGTTAATGTTAGCAACGAAAATCACAGAAAACTAAAACGAAAATTCGAAACGAAAAATCTAATAGATTGCTATCGACGCGTCGTCGCCAAGGCAGTTAATTTGGGTCAATTTTCGAATCATGATCATCATGAGTCTGTGGAATGATACTCGCGGTAGTAAATCCAAAAACGATTTGTCAAAAGAAAAATTATCTGTCAAAATGACAGGCCTGCATTTTATCAGGATCCAAGGACCCACCTTTTGTTATAATAAATAATAATTTCGTTTTTCGACTGCTAACTTACCTAGAATTAAAGTGACTAAACATTTCTCAGGTCGACCATTTTTCTCTGATTTGGGAGCGAATCATACATCGCCTTTCGCTCTACCTATACATACGTCTTTGAGCACTCATCTTTTTATTGTCGATCTGCTCTCTATGTATTCAATTAAAAACGATACTAAAGCTGAATTATGCATTCGCCAAGGTTCCATCAATATTTCTTTCTGTTGCAAATATCAAACAGCTCGGCGTTCTACGAAAAATTTATGTCGAGGGTAATGAATCGGAATCTAGCGGACAATATACTGGAAAGGTTTCGTGCCGTATACTCGACGTCTGAGCAGAAATGATATTGGAATTAAGAAAATGGGCAGACCTCTTTACTTTTCATGTGTTTGCTGATTTATTTTGTTTGCATAAAATATTTCACTTTTTGCGAAAATATTTTTCGCACATAATGCTACATGATCCGCGTCTGCATGTAAAATATTTTATATAATTTTCGTCAATAAAGTTGAATATATTTTCACTTTTTAATTCTGTTATTTATTTCCAATGTACGTTCATACACTGTACACTGTAAATTTCTGCTTACAAGAAAAACCTAAACTCTAAAATACCAAATCGTCTGCTGCTAATCAAAGACGAATTTTATAGAAAGAAAAGTTATATTTTATTAAAAAATATTTAATTTTTTCATTTTTCAAATGAATTGAAGCCTTGAATTGAAATTTATAGCTCGAAACATTTATTGTATACGCAGAGACACTCCAATTTATATTAGATTTGCTAACAGTGTGACGAACTTAATGAAACACATACAGTTTCCGCGCAAGTAGGTCGTGTACGTGCGAGTTCAACGCACTTTATATTGAAAGAGAAACGAAGGCCACTTTATAAACGAGAATGAATATGAAAATCTTCGCTTACAGGTCGATGTGTGCGTTTATGCATGTGCGAGAAGGAGAGGCCGATATGAAAATATTAATTAAATTTTCTTTAATCTTCTTTCTACTTGTTCAAAATAACTAAAAAAAGAAATGATTCGAATTTATTATTCTAAAATCTCAGCATCGAAGCACAACAAAGATTTTCCAGTTAAATACACGGGACGGAAAATCTGTCTTGTATGTATATAATGCAAGAAACTGTTTATAAAAATGTTTTTTTTTCGCTTTTATTATATCAATATTTCACTATCTTTGTTTAGTTTTCGTGGTAGATTTGTTTTGATTACGATCTCATATTAGTTTCATTCGACGATCTGGGTCGTTGGAATCGTTGCTGTAGCCTGAATTGTCTGTTCTGTTTCGATAAACGATAAGAAGATACAATGGCACAATTAATGACACCTTTATTGACAAATGAACTTGAATTTCAGTGAGCCAAAACCTCGTTTATCGTTTACAATTGATATAATAGATGTAGTCACATCAAAATTGTGTATCTCATGTAATCGACAAACTCCACGTTCAGTATCCTAACTTTGATTGGAATGAAACATAATATTACTAAAGAACAGGGAAGACTTCTAATTCCTAGACCTTAGGTTATTACTTCCATCGATCAAAGTATTTTTTAATCTGTTGATTTCAAATCTTGTACTTCAATTTTTTTAACATGCATTTTACTATGTAAAGGACCATATTACTCAGAGCTTGTCTTTATTTTTGTCGTCATTATCGATAACAGATGAATAGCTGTATGTTACAGGTATCAAACAAAGTGAAACTAAAGATTTAATCGTTATATCACTAGCTTGCCTGGTTAACGATTTTCAGACTTCTAGTTGTTGTAGGTTCGAGTTGAACAGATATCTTCCAAGCTTTATATCGACAATTAGGGCGGAATATTATTTTTGTTATAAAACAGCAGATATATCGAAATATAATAGTTACATCTGTTACTTCAATTGTTAATGTTTGATCCATAAGTTAAATCTTTTACTTCATACATTTTGACATACATTAACCGGAAGTCATCGCTCATTTTTGACGTTGTTGTCGACACCAGATGGTTAGCCGTTTCTAAATGGATTTGACTTCATTAAATATCCATTAAATGTTTTTACGCGGAATGTACGATCAATTGTAAAACATTGTTGACAGAATTCACTTTCTTTCTCGAAAAAATTGCAAATTTTTTCTTGCATAACAATCGGTTACGCATTACATTCATGTTATTATTTAAAAATTTTTTAAACATTAAAGTAGGTAACGGTAACCTGTAATTAACACTTAAACAAAAATTCGGATACACAAATGATTGAAAAGTGAAATCGAATCATACGGAACCAAGGTATAAAGTTTATTGAACTCCATTCAAGACATTTTTTTTTTCAATTATAAAATGCGTCGGCTGTACGATATTTATGCTGGTACAATCGGTGTACCTTCATTTTCTTACAATTTCCGTTCTAGTTGTTTGAGCACGGCCATGAGTCGTACATTGTTGGTTTATTGGAAGAAAGATTTATGTCGATGTGTTACCAATTTCTTGATGCAAGCTTTTGTATTTTGCTTGGAATTTACGTTTTACAACCGTTCTTTGTTGCGAATAAAAATTTTCAAAATTTTCGTAGAATTTTAATGTTTTGTGAAGATAGAAAGTAATGAATTATCAGGCTCGGAAAGATACTGAGAAAAGCTCATTCCATATATTATGTAACACAAAAACATGAAATGAAACATCGGAAAAGACATACAGAAGTCACAGGCAGGGTTTTTCACTATATTTAACCTGTTACAGACGGCTGTCATATGTAATCGACAATCATTCAATATTCCGAAGGTACAAAACTTTATTTTACCTGGAAAACATACTAATTACAGCGGTGGTGTTATCTAATATGTAATACTTCGTCAAGTGACGTAAAACGTAAAACTAATCAGAACAGTTTTTTCCTAACTCAATGGTCGCGTGAAGCGAATAAGCCGACAAGCTTTTGAGAAATGAGGTCTTATATAGCAAAAGGCATGTTCAAAACAAATGAAGTAAAAGATTTCTGAAATCAATCTCTGAAAATCTTCCATCAAATGAAGTAATAGTTTGAATAGTAAGACTGTTAATATGCTTGCCGTCTGTGACAGGTTCATTTTTGAATAGTCTAGGCTCTTATGTCAGAAGAAATAGCTCCGTTCGCTAAAGAACAAGACGATTTTCGAAAATAAAGTCTGCTCCACAGATCATTCCCAATCACGTAAGATAACTAATAAGCTCGAAAAATAAGCGAGCGGATTGACACAAGGGACCCGACTAGAATGCGGGTTAAGGATGAAAGGATTATCTTAAAATTTGTCCAATGGCTAAAACTTGAAAAGATAAATTTTACTTTACTAATTTAGGCAGAGATTTTACTTGTCTCTTTATTTTAACTCATTCCGTTCGACAGTACCAATGAAATATGTTATTTTCACGCTGAAGATTGAACATTTTATGGTCACTCCTTGCAGTCACATTTTGCTGCCATATCTCTGCGCAATATATTTTTAGTAGATAGTCAACCCGAGTCCAAGTCGTGTTCATTCACACAAAAACTCCTAAAAACATATTGTGTTCATATTATATTCGACTATGCTCTGCAATGAAGGGAAAATCGGTTCAACTTCCTTATCTTCACTGTGTGCAGATGTTTTTTTTACTTCAGTCACACAAACGGTTTTTTGTTGTCGAAACTATAGCAATGCTTTAGCAATCCCATAACTCAAGGTCACCCAATTTAGAGAATGTTGAACTTAGCAAATTTGAACGATAAACATGAATGTATAGACCGTTGCGTGAATGAGGCGAATTATATATTTTGAGATGGAAAACGAAATTCACAAATTTGAAAGTAAAAATAAAAATATTTTTTTCATGTTTTCTCTTTCATTCCGCATGGAAAGTGTATCATTATAACACCCAACTAAAGAGAAATAGAAAAAAAATCTTTTATTTATATTATTCAACTCAATTTATCAGCAACATACGGACGCAGTCAGACATGGTTTACAGGATGGGTCTTCAATAAAAGTGATTTTCAGTCAAATTATCAATTTTGTTATTCAATGCCATTTCGCTGTAATTACAAAAAATTACAAAATTAGAGAAAAAATTAATTTTATGAAATAATGTTTCATACACAACATTGTGAACCATGCCAACGTGAAGGTCGTACATTAACCTGCGAGAAATGTAGGACGCGCAAAATACAAGCAAAATAATGCTGTATGTAGACTCAGACTTTTATAGCAATGTGCTATCGATTTAAAGTAATATTATTAACATTGGGCAGACGTCATCACGTATCTTATTGTATGATAGCAAGTTTGAATGTGTATATTATATGAAAATGGATTGATGTTGAGGTTGCAAACGAACAGTATATATATAGATGTATGTTGAGCGAGTATGTATGGTTTTATAGTTCAACACAAAACAGACTTTCGTTGGTTATTCCTGTATTGCCTTGTTTTGTTACCTAATCGCATGAGAGATTGTAGATTGAAATTGTAATCAGCGTTTAGGTTTCGAGGAAATTAGTCATGATGAATTGCTGATTGCTGGAATTCGCATGTTCTTGATACTTCAATTTTGAAGAGATTGATTTGAAATCCACAGTCTTTGACGATAGGGAACGAAACAAATACAGCAAAATGTCAATTGATTCATGATTGTAATGAAATAAGGATTACCGAAATCGTTTGCTTTAATGACGAGAAAAATCACAGGCATTTAATCCGAGTCTAACTCGTAACATTCAGAGTAGATAATGAAATAATAGAGCTCCAGCGTCATAGAAAAATTATTCATTGATACTGTCTACTGTCCAATAAAATCATACTCACACGTATGCAACCGAAATGCAAGCAGTGAACACTGTTCTCGCTCACAGTACACTTATCCCAATCAACTTATTTTAAGTAATTTTTTTTAAATGGAAAATGCTCGCTGCTCATTTCATATGCACTACTGTGAATGCATAGAACATAAAATATACATTCACGAGTTGCATTGTGAATTTAGATCGAGGTCATCCTCCTATTGTCGTTTACTATTGTACATACTTACACTGTACGTATTTTTATATCATTTACCAAGGCAATGTGTTCCAAGTGCATTGACTCTGCGACTGGATTTGGTCTTGGCGCATTAATGCTCATAAATTGTTCTATTTTCGAATTGCTTCTTTGTTGGGATGCATTTTAACAGCATTGAAACGTTCAAGTAATTTTCTTTTCGAGTTTTACACGATTAGATTGTGTGAACGTTATGGCATGGGATTTTTTGTTTTGTTTCTCTTGAATTATTTAGAAGGTGTGGTTGTGTTAGCCGCTTACCATGACTTTTAGGTTATCAGTATCTGGGATGGTATTTATTCAATGAGTTACTAGGTCGATGTTTCGGTATTTTTTTGTCATTGATTCATTGCTAATGTGGTTGAGAAAATTTAAGTTTGTTGCGATTTATGGCTTTCAAAAGTAATTAGTGCCCATGTCCCACGTCTCTAATATAATATGTTGCTTATATAGTTATCTGTTCTGAGAGATTTTGAGATGTGAGTACTTCAATTGGATTGCATGGAATTAAAACATGGACTATTATCGTTTCCTATTTTTTTCCTGTAATTTCACACATTTTCCCATATTTCCCTTCACAGTTTTCTTAGTTTACAACACATCCGTCATAATCTATTACTTCATTCGCGTAATGAATCTTCTAGTGTTTGATGCAAAATCTATTACTTCAATATTTTATCATCATAAATTTCTCAATACAAGTATTGTTGTCATTGTGGATAACAGATGACTAGTCTTTTCCATAAACTTGTTAAGTTATTGCCTCAACTGTGTCAACATGAGCCGTAACAGGTGTATCTCCATTTTTAGTCGAGGCCCATTAACTTACAAAAATCATAACTGGAGATGATAAAACTATAATAACTATCAAACTAATGTTGTAGTTGCAATGCTCTATTGTTGAATTTAAAAAAAATTACAATTACATATACCTGTCTGAGTGTAGTTCACCTTACATTCAAGGTAGTCCATACGTTCGGTCATCGACACAAAACCGCAATATACATAAACATAAGAGACTAAACTTCACAAAAAAAATTGTATTCAAAGCTCGATTCAACGAAAAATCTATTATTAAATATTTATCTAATTAATTATGTCATAAACTGTACGTTGTTCAAACATTTATATCGTGTGCATTTATACTCTTTACAGTATACACGTTCAATTAACCATGAATCGTTTCAATAACCGATAAAACATATTCAATGGCACTTAAAATGAACTTTATTGTTAATTACAAAAAAATGCTCAGCTCGAAACGAAAATAGTTAAATGGATTTTGTGTAAGCGTGGATTCCTAAAATTAATATCTTTTTTCTTTTGTTACAGGTAAGCGCCTCCACAATTAACAGTATGTTTAACGAATTATTTTCATAATAAGTCAGGTGAGATTTTTATTTATTTAAAAAAAAAAACATTTTTCACAGCTTTTATGTATACCAGCAGTGCGACTGTATCGCCACCGTTGAACGAATAGTATAAATATTTCGCACGAATAACTTTCATAAATTGCTGGCGGAAAAGTTTTTTCTCGCAGATTTATGAATTTGAATAGGATAAATAGGTTCAGCTAGTACTCACGAGATGGCGACATTGCGTTCAAAACTGAAATATTTTCCATTTTCTTGGCATTTTCCGATTGTTTTCCTTTTACGTTTAGAAATAGAAATAGATTTTGCTTTTAGGTTTCAAGATGCCTTCGGAGATTGCTCATTGAAAATGTGGTTGCTCACTAATGTTGCTATGTGTCGTTAATGAAACATTTTGATGGAAATAGCAAATAAGCGAAAATTATTATATTGGACGATTTTGACCTTCAGTGGATAGTTCATTATGTATGTACGCTTGATTCACCGAATCAAGTGAAGTTATGATGTTGAAAATGACTGTCTTTAGGAATATAGGATTAGGCCATTAGGATCTCTATCATTTTGTCGTCACGTCGGTAGTTTTACCATAACTAAAGAATGGGTGATATGATACCAATTACATTGATAGTTCTTGTCAGGACGACTTTACCGCGTAAAAACATTTGACGCGAAAAAAAATCCCACAAACTTTATGCTGACAAAAGAAAATCAAATTCCATTGTCCGAAGAACGCCTTGAACTCTCAATTTAACTCAATGTTGGCTAATACACTTTTCCATTATCATCGCTCGGTTTCCAATTTATTCACACAATGCTCTTTTTTCTAAGTTTTAATTTATTAGTCATATTTAAAACAGTTAAGTTCGTTGACAATATTTTTTGTTTTCGTATTCTTTCTATTCGCCTTTTACCATTTCCTATTGCTTAGTTATTCAAAACATTTTTGGTTCTTGATAAAAATTCAATTGAATCATTTACGTGGAATCCACAAAAAAAATGTTTTAAAGAAATTATGTTGTTCGTTGGTAAGTATTAGAATGGTTCTGATTTATTCTTTACTGCATTCGATGTGTGTACAAACGCTATTTATATGAGCTGTGTGACATTAACATAGATACATTAAAATATTACTTTGTATTGACTGGTGTGTCATCGTTTTTAGTGGAATAAATAGTGGCGTTCAATGGTTCGACAAACAATTCTTAAATGACATCAATACGTACAATTTTGATTTGGATATCATCGATCCGATTGTTGAATTAATGATACCAGTTTTACGTTCTCCCTTTATATGTCATAAAGGGTCGTTCGAATCGGCCGGGGAGATATGTTCACACCTGTTCATGTAGTTACGTGTACTGTGAGTACTACAACGACAACAAAAAAAACTTTCGTCATGGTTACAAACATCATAATTTGATGTACATAATGCAACCCACTGCATGAAAAATATAAAAACATTTCTCGCAGGTTCAGTGTGTGCATACTGAAGAGATCCCTTTATTTTTCCATGGAAATGTCAATGTTCTCTCTCGAAAAAGAACGTTTTCGATCAGAAAACAGAAACTCAACATTTTTATCAGAAATGACGGTCAATTAAATCAGATTTACGTACACGTTTTAAAGATTCGCTTGAATATTTCTGCACACAGAAGAAGAAAAAAAGAATTAAAATAAATAAAGTGGCAAAAGTAAATTAAAGCACAACAAGAGTGTCAATAATCTGCGTTGGTTTAACTGAGAGACGTATTTCATTGACCTGAGGTATTACACTAAATTGATGTTTACTTGAGGATTTGTTTTGTTGGTTAAATTCCAAACTGTATTAACCACAGTGATGTGACTAGTTTGTATATATACGGCTAAAAGTATTTGGCTTTTAGAATACCTATACACCCAGCTCCAACCATATCGAGCTACAATTAATTTTCTCCGATTTTAGACAATTCATTTTACAATTAAAATTATTGCAAATTGTATCGTGCACGTATAAGTACGACTTCAATAAATAATTTCGTTGTCTAACATCAACATTTTCATATTTTCTCCTATAAGTTCATAGACTCAACATTTACAACTTTTTTTTCTTCTTCTTCTTTTTTCAAGTTTCATAATCGCGCGCGTTCTCCTCGGTTAGTCGTACAATAGTGGCGTATTTGTTATTTAATTTGGATTTTCTATGGTAAATATAGCCTCGTATACCCAGTGCCAACAGTACATCTATATATACAAATTGTACGTACAAAGAAATTGCTATATGCATGTGTCGGTCATGTACCTTCCGACTAAGAGATCGATGCACTTGAAAAAAGAGTGAACGAACTCAACAAGAAATGTTTTCTGCTATAAAAGCAATTGTTTGATGTAGAGCTGGAATGTTGTCGTCTTAATCTTTTTTTCGTTTGAAAACTTAAAATCGAACAGAAGCAAAAGTTGAGAGTCGATGGGATGGGATGGTCTACAGAGAATCAGATTTGGATCGGTATTTAATAAGGGTTTTAACAACCAGTTTCGATGCCAATTTCGAAAGTTAAATTGTTGCTGAAGGGAGTCTACATGCCGTGCCAAAATTGCGATACGCATTCCATGTGATGTGATGTGATGTTACACAAGTACGAGTACACACATGTCCTTTTAAATGCTTGCACACGGTAATTATTTATGCCATTTTTCAAAGGGCCACACCATACAAACGGAAACCATACGAAGGAACATCATAATTATTATTATTTTCTTGTTAAAACCAACAAAAAAGACGGGTGTGTAAACAAAAATAAAAAAAAGATTTGCTTTCAAAAGGGGTTCCATAAAATTAACCTCAATAATCGTTGGTTTTACATACATTTTAGGTACAAAAAAATGTGCCATTTAGACCCATGATTATTTCGTGGTATTTTTTGGTCATGGTCAAAATGCATTGTTCTCTTGAACCACTTACAAATTAGGGTGGCATCATACGGTGCTGTCTTAGATTAGTTTCAAGGTTGACTTTTCTTGTTGGTTTATGCATTTATCTATTCGTCATGCCTTTCTTTTTCGTATTTTTTGTCGTGTTGCGAAAAAAAGTGATGCTAGAGGGACGCACATTTACACTCGTGGGGTTCCACTTGCAAAATTGAGATGTTTGACATGTGTGTTCTGTTAACGCATCAGTTTTAAGAAAAATTGTTTAATCGTCAGAAGCACACAAAACTGTCTCACAAAACTTAAAAAAATGCAATTTTCAGTAACAAAATGTCGCCCATCGCAGCTCATACATTTTTAGTCTTTCTCCGCCTAACGTCGTTACAAACCCGTATTAATGTAACAAACTTTCCAGAATTTTAAATTTGACGGAGAGAAAAGGGAAACTTAACATGTTTTGTATTTTGGGAGCTCCTGCGACTTGTGAATGATTCCACACAAAATTTGTTGAACAATTGAAAATCTAGATTTTTCATATGAGCATTACTGTTACGAGCGCGTTCGTAACCAAACTTCAGAAAATTAAAATCTAGATTTTCATTTGTTCAACAAAGTTCTTGTGGAACCATTTCCAGACTACAACCACTCCCAAATTGGAAACATGTCGAATTTCACTCTCTTTTCGTAGAAATGAATTCTGGTACTTTCTTTTCAACCATCCTTTCAACCGTCCAGATAGTCCATTGCCTTTTCGCCATCCTTTCCTGTCCAGTTTCACCCATTTTCCTGTATAAAATAGCTCATTCACAGCTCGATTTCTTTCAAACAAATATAAAATTTTTATGGGTGTTGAACGTATGGTGATCAGCTCCATTTCGACATTCAACTATCCCCCATTAAATCTATTATTTAACACTGACAACTCCATAATATCTACAATTGATATGAATCTCGTCACACTGCCTCAGTAAATTTCTTTTTGTCCAGTCATTACTCAATTCGTTGAAACGTTCATTGTGTATTAAAAAAAGAAAATTCCTAATGCCCTATTTAATGTTATGTTTCCATCCAGTAGCCTATGTCAGCAATTAATGTGTACATAATGTACAATCAGCCAACATTTCGACCGTAAAAAGCCGAAAACTTCACCGATACCACTGAAGATTCTTCATATTTTTCTTTTATAAAATTTTCGCATTCATCAGCAATACACTTAAAGAGTGTTATACCACACATTACCAAAAAATAAAATTTTGTGCGTTTTTTATTCAACGTTTTTTTTGTCTTCATTCTCTTTTTTTTTGTATGCGTGTCATGATCGTGAATTGTTTTTTGTTATTATGATATGTGTGAGTTGGAAGAAAAAATATATTTTGTACATAAGGAACCAACATTTTACTTTGGGCGAATACACATTAGCAGCAAATTCAAGGTTAGTCGGGCATTGACGTTGACTTTTTCGGAGATTCATTTGTTATTTTCGGTTATGTGTGTTGCGTGTCATATTTTTCTGATTTTCTTTTCCTCTTCCATTCAATGAAATTTAAGTTTTTTTTTTCTTATTTAAAAAAAAAACGTATTTTGGCTAGTGCACAAAATAAATATCTTCACAAAATATTATAATTGACAGGCATAGCTGCGTAACTTGGATAATGAAAGTGTGAGCAATGTGAATCGAAATTAATTTCTTTTTAGCGTGGCTTAGTGGCATAAAAAGGTTTTGAATTTCGCTTAGGTGTACACAAGTGTACTGTACACCAATAATATAAATTCGGACCGTAAAGGAAGACCTCTGTATGTCGTAGATATGTTCAACAGAGAATATAGTTTTCCACTAATTTATGAAATGAATAAAATCGTAATTTTCAACTTAATTTACGAGGAAAGTGATCCCTTCTTTGTATTGGAATATCAGGTGTGTATAACTCACCCAACCGAGCTTCTAATAATTTGTCGCATGGACCATTTTTGAGGACGAACTAATTAAACCTTTTAGGAAGAGCGCTGCAATTACTAAATCAGTCACTCGATTTATTTGTTTCCCTTAACTTTTGATCGAAAATCTATTACTTCATTTGTTATGACATACATTTTGCGATATAAGACGAAATTAATCGGGGATTATAGCTTCTTTTTGACGTTGCTGTCGATAACAGATGATTAGCAGTTTCTTACAGGGTCACATTTGTTGTTATCGTTTGTATCTTTGATCTCAGCCATGCCATGGCTACCAGGGTATTAACACAATCACGACTTAAGTTCCATAAATTGGAATTAGTGTCTAAATGAGTGATAGAATCAATTGGCATTGTGCCTGCATTCACATTCATTCAAAATCCATTTCGACTTGGTGTTGGAAAGTTTTTCCACAAAACAAAATAATTATCAGTCTGTTCAACAGTTCAGCTTGTAAAACTCGAGTTTAAAATTTCAAATTTATAATAGAAATCGGTTATATGGTATCGCCTCTTTAATAAACTGAAAACCTAACAATAGACATCGAGCCATTAAATTTTTAATTCCATTGTCAAACAGCTTTTCCATTTATACTATATCAGATCAGTTGTATTTAACTATGAAAAAAGCCTCCAATTTCAATGACATTGAAAAAAAAAACGAAAGAAAAAATCACTTTTTATTTAAAAAGAGAAAGTTCAATCATCTGTCAGTAAAAATTGTGACGTGTAATGCGTAAATTCGTAGTTCGATGAAAAAAAAAAATATTTTTTTTTACTACATCTGATCGGTGATCACACAAAAGAGATTTTTTTTCTGTATACTTCTCGTTCCGTCTATAAAACATATATCCGAATGTTACATTAAAACACACGTGTTTTTCCCCGATGAAGGTTATACGCAGAGATCGTATTTAATAAGATGGGCACGTGTATAAGATTTTATCGGTTTTGGTTTTTATTCTTCTTTTTTTTCTCCTTTTAGTTCGTTTCGATTCTTACTATTAAAACCATGAATTAGATGTTATATCGTTGAAAGGAAGTGTTTAATATTCATTCGATATTCAATGTATAATAACAGGATGAACATGGATCCAGTCAGGTGATAGGCGTTAAATTACAAACCTCTGGCGCTTCTTCTTTTTTTTCTCTTGCAATTTATTCAAATTATTATTCAAATAAAAATTGTAGAATGATCTGATGGTACAAGTGTTTGAAGCTTGTCTATAAAAATGTATATTCTCCATATGCCATCCTCTCGTTAGTTTTGCGCTAATTTTCGTATCTTTGTTGATTTCAAATCCGACAGAAATTGTTTTACCATATGAATCTGTGACCGAAAGGTAGATGACCTATAAATCAAGGTTTTTAACCGATCGCAGTTGAACACATAACGAAATTATATAAATAAAAAGACTTCACATAATAGTGAACTGAATATTCACATAATTCGATTTTTGTGTAGTTTTTTTTGGTAACTTCGTAGAGTTCGATACGCAGTTTAATCTTGATTGGAATTCTGTTATTCAATTTGTTCAGTGGTCATTAACATTTCTTACACAAATTTTTGGTAAAAAAGATTTCGTTGTTGAAGAAAAAAAAAATTGTTTTTTCTTTAAGTTAAGTGAAATTTAAAGACAATAATCTGACGTGAAGTACTTTCCCATAAATATATTTGGTTGATCAGCGCTTCCAAAACAAAACCGATAAATTGTAAACAAACCAAAATTTGCAATTTGATCAATTTTGTCACGGAAAATGTTTTCACTTTAAACTTATCGCTAAAAATGTGTGTAGTTTATTCAACCGCAATAAATTTCCATTTACACAATTGACATTGAAAATGGAATAGTAATGGAACGGGGTATACGTCGTTCGATTCGCGTATCATATTACACGGAATCCGATTACCAATTCGTTCGAATTCCATTACGCGACATCATCATAAAAGTGAATTCATTAATGACAACATAAATAGGGCATATGCAGGCATTTTGATTATTCCAATCCAACGGGTACGTTGTGAGATCATTTGCTTTTAATTCGCATAAATCACAAGGAAACAAATCGATGGATGTGACTTCATTTTCCTTGATTGCCAGTTAACAGCAAAGTCACACTATGTTTCATTATCAATTACTATCCGAGTTTATTTACCTTATTAAAATTTGGCTTTGAATCGAATACTTGGAACGAATCGTACACTTTAAAGGTCGGCTTTTGTAAAGAAACATTGTGAACAAAAAAGAAGAACATTCGCAAATTATTCCATGCATCCCATTTAATGTGTGGAAAAGGGTATTAAAAACCATAATGTGGATCGTGGAATTTATAATTTGAATGTCTCACCATAATCATGCCATTATACCCTTTACTATTGTCATCTAATCAACTTTTATAGAATTTTAGTGTATGTAACACTCTTATTGTCGCTGTTTTGGAGGTCAAATTCAATTTGTATCATACTAAAAAAAAAGTCTTTTCAAAAAAATCAACAACAGCTTATATTATAGTGGATACACGTAGTGTTGTCGTTACAATCAATATACAAATTTAATGTTTTCTGTTGACTTATTTATATGTGCATTATGATGATGGGTTTTTGGGTTGATTGTATTAAAGAGGAAGTCAATGAAAGTTCGTTGATTTTCGA
The DNA here is from genome assembly GCF_014529535.1 of Bradysia coprophila. NCBI lineage: Eukaryota > Metazoa > Arthropoda > Insecta > Diptera > Sciaridae > Bradysia > Bradysia coprophila. Next base: position 1,473,647 of record NC_050738.1, read on the forward strand.
ACGATTGAGAGTGATAAAAAAATTGTATTTTGATGTTGTTGTTGTTGGTTTAAGGTATGCATCGTTTAATACATTATAGTGTCCTCGTATGTTGTTTATTTGCGATGTTTTTTTTATTATTTATTTATTTATTCGAATATTATGATTGTAATGTGATCATTGAACTTTAGTGGTTTGAATATGTTTTGATTTGGGAAGGGAATCGTTACGTAGGTTAGCGTTTATGTTTCTAGTCAACGTAAGAGTGAGGGAGAAATCACATCAGAAGTTGCACGAGGGAACAAGTGGTCCTCGAGGAAAAAGGGTTGTACCCGAAGAAATCTGAAAATCCTCGGGTGAAAGATTCACTTAAAAAAGTTCGTCTTAACAAACTTTCGTGTTTACATTACCACCAAATTTGAGTATAATCAGGTGCGAGTTCTCAAATAACACAATTTTCTGTTCAGAATCCGATTGTATCATCAGTCTATTTTTAAGACCATTCGAAAATCCTGTTCGCTTCATTCCTAATTTATATCCTAAAAATATTCAAATATTCTTTTCAATTTTATTGCTGTCATTGTTGCTAAATTATCGAATTCGCAAGAAACAAAAAAAAAATGAGAATCCTCTATTGACATAATCGTGCCATAAATTCAATATTCCAAACAAGTTTCCGCATAACCAAAAATGAACTTCCATCACAGTGTGTATGCTCATCAAAGTTCCTTTACCTTTGAAAAAAAACAATTTTGTTACTTTTTTTTCCCGTCCAATATACATACATTTTGTCATACCACCTAACCTTCTACGAGTCCAAATTCGACTTGATAGAAGTCATTTAACCACAACCGCGCTAAATTTAACTCAATAGCAAAATGCGATCGGGTATATAAAAATGGTACACTTATACGATGTATCGTATGGTAGATTTATAGAATTTTAATCAAACAAAAATAATTTTCTAAATGTTTGTTCCATGCGTTAGAGGTTGGTTGGATGAGGGCCGAAACGAGTTAGGTAAATGATCGAATAATATATTGTGAGTGTTTTTTTTTGTGTGGAAACATTTTCGCACAAGAATGTACGCGCAAACGTTTTCTACTTGATTGTTTTTTTATCGTTCCTCAGTGTACGTATGTATTATGTGTTCTCTGGTTATTATGGATGACTGTGAACTGAATCAACTTGGTCGTGATATCATAGAATTATGCATAGAATAGAGAATTATTTTTCTAGGTTTTTGGGTGTATGAGTTGGTTTTTAACTTGATATAATGATCTTCATCAGCATAGGTCAATGTCGAACGAATTTTAACCCCGCAATGGTGTGAAGGCTATTCAAATGTTTGTTTCTAACGATTTTTTTTTCTTTTAACGAAATTTGGCAGATTTTTTTGTACTTCTCTCCGGTAGGATGAGATGTTTAAACGTCTTTAGCTCTATATACTTTACACTTATGTAGAAATTGTACACACCATACGACCGGTGGGTTTTTTTTTCTCGTTTCATTTATTCAACCGAAAAATTCTTTGATCGTTAGATGGTTTCTATTCAGTTCTTCACAGTTGAAATTTTTGTTATTTTGTATTAGTGCTTGAACTTTTGGTTCCAATTCTTGATGAGAATTCATTTATTATTCTTTTCGCTTGTTGTTTCGATTTGGAAAACACTTTCTTGTAGAATTTATTTTTGTAACAACGCAATTTTTAGATTGTTGTTTTTTCTTTCTAATTCGGTTTTGTATTCAACGATTTGCTTGAGGTGTTTTTTTTTCTGTGGTGTGTGGATGGAATGTTTCGTGGGGCCTTTTTTTCGTGTGTTGTTACTCATTTGGAATCACTGGATTTCGATGGAAATGAGGTTAAATACTTTCGGTGCTGGCAATTTTTTTGAACAGTCATCGACAAAATAATTGTTGTTTATTTGAAACGCATTAACGAGAAGTTGTTTTTCTTTTCTTAAATCCGCTTACAAAGTATGTCAATCTCTTACCGCACAGGAACAAAAAACCATTGGGTAAACAAGATGATTTCGTGGAACATTAACTTACAATCGAGTTTATCATTTTACAGAAGACGAGCGAAACAGTACTAGTGACAGAATCTGCTACTTCATTTGTTAAAAATTTGAACTCTTATTCTTGATGAAAGATCTTGTACTTCATTAGTTTTCATATACATTTTGCATAAGATCACAATTGTCCAAATATTTTCACTTATTTCTGTCGTAGCTGACGATAACAGATGTCAGTAACATTCGAGGTAACATTATCGAACGTTTTCTTGATCTTTTCGTGAATAATCTAAACTGCAGTAATTATATAGAGGGATTCTTTTGAAAAACAGCCTACCGAAATCGGGCGTGTTTTCTAGTGGAACTTTTTATAGGTACCTAGAAAGGACTTCGACCCTAGAAGCCAAAACCACTCTCAAAAAAATTCTTCGAAGCTTTTATGGCTGGTGAAAGGTGATCGAAAGCCGAAAATTTGCACCAAAATTTCTCCAGGTACACGAGCCGTACAGGGTCGTGTGGGGTGTCATTAGAAAGGTAATCACATGTACTATTGAGCCGAATAGAGACTCATTGGTTTTAAAATTAATCCACACTGAAATATGTGCAGTTGAATTTTCAACCGAAAACTTGCACTTTTCTTACCAATATTTCTCCAGTTACACGAGCCGTACATGGTGGTGTGGGGTATCATTTGAATGGTAATTTTATGTGCTTTTGGGACAAATAGGGTCTTATGGGGTTTGGATGCATATGCGATGAAATATGGGCACTTAAACATTTCAACTTCTCATATTTCATCGCATATGCATCCAAACCCCATAAGACCCTATTTGGCCCAAAAGCACATAAAATTACCTTTCAAATGATACCCCACACCACCATGTACGGCTCGTGTAACTGGAGAAATATTGGTAAGAAAAGTGCAAGTTTTCGGTTGAAAACTTCAACTGCACATATTTCAGTGTGGATTAATTTTAAAACCAATGAGTCTCTATTCGGCTCAATAGTACATGTGATTACCTTTCTAATGACACCCCACACGACCCTGTACGGCTCGTGTACTTGGAGAAATTTTGGTAAGAAAAGTGCAAATTTTCGACTTTCGATCACCTTTCACCAGCCATAAAAGCTTCGAAGAATTTTTTTGAGAGTGGTTTTGGCTTCTAGGGTCGAAGTCCTTTCTAGGTACCTATAAAAAGTTCCACTAGAAAACACGCCCGATTTCGGTAGGCTGTTTTTCAAAAGAATCCCTCATAATATCTGTAACAAATGTCTTACCAGAGTCGTTTTGTGAACCAAAACTGGATACCTCACAATGCCAAAGTATTTGGAATATTTTATTCCACCCACAATTTTCAACCGTCCATCTACATCACATATAAGGAAGTGAATTGACATATAGATCACTGACACTATACGATTTCTACTCTGTTTCCCCACATTTTTGTTTTAAATGTTTTTTTTTTTGTGAAGTCATTACGAAAACACATTCTCACATGAACCTCAATGCCCTCTCTATGCAACCGAGAACAACGTCAACATTACACACTTTGTGGATCAATGCACTCAACGGCTGTTCATTGCCATTCTTTTTTTTCCCCATACACAAAGAGCGCTCGGAAGAAACGCGCACCGAAGATACAAAATGCAGTTTTCCCACACAAACAAAAATTTTGTTCGTTTCATTTTACCTCTTTTTCCACCGTGCATCGCGGTGTATTTATATATCGGAAAAAAGTTTGAAATTTTTTTTTTCTTTCTTATTTTATTTCTAGAATAAAATTCTAGTTCTAAATTCAAATGAAATTCATGGAACGTGTCTTGAATGCAAATGTTAAGTCGTTGGTCTTTCTTCTGATGGGCAACATGTATACCAAGAGTGTACAATGGAAACAAACCGTCTTAGGGACACAATTTCAACTTGATGCTTTCAACAGTCACTCGTATGCCACCGAGCATTTTGAATCTTTTAAAAATAATTCCAATTGAAAAGCCAAGGAATAGTGGGGTCTTTGAGATATGTTACCCTTTCAGTTAGGATATTATTAGCCTCTAATCACTTTCCTTAGGCTTATATTCATCGCTATACATTGATCGAGCTGAAAAAGAGCTGGAAATTGATTCCGTCATCTCAGCTGTAATTAAATGTGGAATCAGTTTCCTTTCTTTTAATCAAAACGAAATCGACAGCCAGTGAAACCGATCGCAATTTATTCAAATTTATACAACATTCAACTGGTACGTTTCGGCAGCCGAATATCTAGAACTTTAGATGATTTTTTGGCGAAACGAGTTTCGTTCTTCATGCTCTAAAATTTTGCATGTCACTCAATTGTGATTTTTTTTGTTGTGTGTAAATTCTCGCATTACCTAATAATCTGTCTATGTATTCAAATAAATCAACATCAACCGATGATGGTCTTGTATAGGACTCGATGTATATAAGTAAATCGGTAAAAAAAGCATCACATAATGGATGATGATGATGTGTTGAATGCGAAATAAATTCAAATTTATTTTTTGTTATCATTTTAGATGATATAATGAGCAATTTTATTGTGCTATTGGTATTTTCGCTGTTCGCCATGTATTGTATTATATATAGGTAGCTGAAATGCTTATATGAGATGGCCTACGCGCAAAAAAAATTACTTTAACCTTGACTTCTTCGCGGAAGTTGACCGACTTCGAATTGTTTAACTTTTTTTTTGAGGTATGAGTGTTGTGTATATGAGTGCGATCGCTTTTTTTGTTCGTGCGATAACGATGATGATGCTGGTGATGAATTTGAATTAAGTTACGTAAATTGGCTTTGGTGATTTGAATTATTGTTCAGGCATTTGCGGTAAATCTTTGCTGGTAGGAAACATTTTGTATTCTCCTTGACGACTTTTTTTCAACTTCTTAGAAAGAGTGAAGAAGACGAATTACTGTTGAGGATATCACTAAAAATTCTGAAGGAAGTTTACATGTTGCTTGATATAGCAATTCTATTTGTGAATCGAAAGCAATAGTATTTTACATGACCAGGTAATGACTGAGAAAAAGGTGAAAAGTAGAGTTTTCATGTGAATTTTGTTGATCCGAGGCGAAGCCGAGGTCAAAAAACACACGAAAACGAGACTTTTTATTTTTTATCCCGAGTTATGTAATGGATTTTATCTACCTAGGTGAAATAATAGCAGTGAAAAAGTGCTATTATTTCGCCGTCGGTAGATAAAATAGCGTATTCACCTCGGAAAAATATAATAGAACTGGATAGAAATGGATAGAGATGGTGCTTTTGATGTTGGAGCTGACGTCAATGTCAACAAATTATTTTTAAGTTATTAATCGAACTGTTAACTGTCCAATAGTTTAAAATACAGACGAACTATCCACGTTAATACACAAACCATACGTTAATATCTTTACTTTTGTAATGGATTGAATAAAGGAAATTGTAACTTCTTATTTGTCTCGGCTTGTTATAATATAATGAGCAGTTTCTATCATTTTACATCCCCTAGAGATGTAATGAATTTTACGTGTTACGGCATACTTCATTTTCATTTACATTGCCTAATCACGTAAAGCATTGTACTTACGAGGTTCCAAGTTGTGTATTTGATAAGTGGGGTGTTACAGCCCGACCCGAAGGGGAAGTAATATATTAATAACTCAAAAGTATTCTAATCCAAACAATTCATGAACCGAATTAAAACGAAAGTAACTCTTACATCACATAACCGATCCTTTGACTACAAGTCTTGCCTGCATTGTTCTCATTATTCTCCGACTCAAAACACAATGTAACAATACGTAAACTATGTAACTAAGTACATTGCCAGTGAAACGATCAAGCGACATACTGCCATGTTTATTGCTTTTTTCGCTTTACCACAACCCGAAGCATAAGAATTTTTCTCAACCGAAAAAAGATGAGTTTCGTTTCGTTATATTTTTCTTCAGGGCTATGACCTTGGTAATGGTAATGTGAAACCATGTAACCGAGAAAAACTTTGGCTCGAGTCAAGGTTCGGTGCAAAGAACTCTTTGTGCTATTTCGTTTCGAAACTCATGAAGAGTGTAGTACCTGGTGCTCTTGTTTGCTATATATTATATACTCTTCTACCGCAACAATGACAAAATTGTATTTCTGTTTTTCGTTGTTCGTAACAGGCAGTTATTAGGAGTTGGTTTTATTGAACTGAATAAATTTCCATGTTTGAAATTTCTAATTAAATTTCACTGAATCGTCAAAACAAAAGTAATTCTCTCTACGTAATCCGTTCGGATTGAAATCTGTTTTTCATTTTCTTTTTCGATTTGGTTGAATGTCTTGTAATACACAACGATTGTTACATAAAAATAGCAAATTTCTTTCCGAAGTGCAGGCATGATCATTGTTCGTTTTCTTTTCTTTTTTTTCAATGTTGCCTTATGGTAGTGTTTTTTTCGAGCAAGAGGTAAATGCTCTTACTCTTACCAGCTATTATCGTACATCAATTCGTAATCGTTTCAATGGTACAATTGGTAAATGATTTTCTTTTCTACATTCACATCCAACCAACATTCGAATACATCAGCGAATTAATTCTCACACCATTTTAATTGCGATCAAAACAAAATTTCTTTTACCTGGAACGATCGTTTCGCGTTTTTTTTTCTTCTTCATATTTATCTGTACATAATACATCACTGTATAGTATACACACAACACTGACAATCATTCAAAACCAATTTTTATATAGTCAAAGCATTTTACCCATGAACTTCATTGCCACTACCACATCGGAACCAGCTATCATTGTTGGATATAATATACGTGTGGAGTGCGATAGTGTGGATATATATATTTCTTTTATGAAGAAAAAACTAGTAACACATTCATACTATACACAACATAAAATAACCATGCCATGCATAACATATTTTCGTTCCACAACGAGACGATCTTGTTAGTTTGTGAATGTTTTTTTTTTAAATAAAATTTTTCGTATTAGTTGGTGTAGAAGTGTTTTTCCCCCCACCATCCTGACCTTCACGTTATGCATGGTGAATGATATTACGTTTGGTTTGCTGTAGGCTTTACCAGTACAAATTTTCCTTTCATTCGTGATGCCACGGAATAAACAACGATTTTTTTGAACGTTTTTAATCTTTTAAACATTTTTTTATTGGAATTGTGTAATCGAAATTCTCGAGTGCTTGTTATGAGACGAAAGTTTATTTTTGTTAGTATTCTTGTCAAATGACTATGTTACAAACTGAAGTGCTAGGCGCACATGGAATATCAGTATAGGATTTACAGTGAATTTATTTGTGCAATATACTTATGAAACAAGATCGACCGTCAGGTCCATTGTAGTGAACTTAAATATTGGTTTCCCTTTGGAAAGAACGAATAGTTTTTCGAATAAAACAACAAAAAAAATTGTGAATTGTTCACAGTGCAATCTGAAGTGCAATTTTCTTGATTTAAGTTTTAATCTGAAATGACTCTCTAGAAATAAGTCCATTTTCACACTGAAAACATTCAATCGAACTAAAGATCCAGAAACTTAGCCAAAATGTTAATGTCCCCGGATAGCAGTTCAAGAGGATCATTCAATCAGATACCATCTTCGGTGATTCGTGTTCAAGTTCAAGAATGTTCACAATCACAACAACCGTCCGCGCAATCGTCCTATATGGCAACGAGTAATGTAATATTTCTAAATAAAACCAACACTGTCGGTAATCGCATCAAAATGGAATCGAATGTTACGCCGAAATTGTTGCAACAACAGCAACCCGAACAAATATGTCAGCAACAGCGTCCTCAAACTCCTGAGTATACGAAATCGTTTCCGGTAATGGACACAACCGTTGCTAGTTCGGTTAAAGGTGAACCAGATTTGAATATAGGTATGTGACTTTGTCGACTGTCCTTAACTAAAAGCGAAACATGAATCGTCAATGTTGAGAATTATATTCTTCTTTGCCGTTGATTGACGAGCGGCAAGCTTATAACCATTGAATCTGTTACTTCTTTTGTTAAGATCGTTTGATACAAGATCTTTTACTTCATTTGTTGAGATAAATTTTACTATATAAAAGAACTCTTAGTCAGAGAACATCGCTTATTTCTGTTGTCTTTGTCGATAACAGATGAATAGACTACCACACCACCAATTTTTCGACTGAACTTAAAGATTTAAAGAAATTTATTAATCAAAACCATTCAATAAGCTTAACATTTAGCATCAAATGCGCTATAATAATCAAGATTCAATTTTTCGGTCTTACAATGAAGTAATTTCATTAAATAAAAGTTCTGCTGCGATTATCAAGTAATTCGAAAGAAAAAGATGACCAAAAACCTTAACACGACCAATTGTTCTTTAACTTCTCCAACTGCCTTCTCTATTGCATTAAACTTTCTGTCATCAAATCAAAAATTGTCCGTTAACGAAAAACTGACCATCATAAGACGCAATAGAATCCAAGTCAATAACCTTGAACTTAAATAAAAACTTCTATGATCAAACAAAATGCCATACAATCCAAATAAAAACGTAATTTCAAGTACTTAACGATGCTGTTCTTGTCTTATGCAATCGTCATATATATAGAGAGAGATCTTATTAGTCCCAAAAATAAAATGTGTGTGTGTGTAACTTGCATAACAAGACGACGAGTTTAACGATCGCGGCGTGTTAATTGTCAAAGAGACGAAAAACAAACAAATTTTCACTCACGTACTTCATCGATCGATCTTTACTTCTTCTTGTTTTTTTTGTGGTCTATTTGTCTAACACTTGAAATCCACTTAGATTAAACGTTAATCATCAATCTGATACTGCATTCACCGGGCACATATATACGTGATGGTTACGCATTCTCTATATACACACCAAATTTACCCTTTTCTACGAACAGACAGTGTCAGTAAACTCGAAAGTAAATATTTTCTATCAGAGGTTTTTTATTTCAAATTGAGAGAAAGTTTCCATGCAGTGCAACAAACTGACGATCACTTTTATTTATGTTTACAAAATATGAAGAAAAATAAAATCTCTTTTACCAACTTTGACTCCAATTCTTGGTTTAAATTTCATGAAAATCGGTTGCATGGATTGAAATACTGCTAACTTTATCAAAGAAAATCCATTTTACAATCTGATCTCTAATCACACTGTGCAATTTTGCTGATTCCATTAAAATCATGAGACCGCACTGCATTTAATTTCGATTTCAATTTCAACGTGTCTTCTTACTCAACGTCATCTTCAAATCACCAATCTCATAATCACAATACCCATCAAGATTATTCATTAATTGTTCATTCATTACTGCATTCAGCTCGTTTTCATAACATCAAAACCGTAGCTCAATCGGTGTACGAGAGAAAGAAAGAAAGAAACCGTCATTTCCATTGTAAACATTCAATATATCGACGATCGTATATGACGTATAAATTACCTCTCTGCTCATGATTCACTTAACCAAATCGCTTAAAGTGAGATTGTGGTGAAGGTGAAATGGTAATAAAAAGAAAGAAGAAAGTGGGTTAAAATGAAAATTTCGATTTCTTTCTTCTTTCTCTCGCGACGCGTCGTTGAACCGCAGAGTTAAATCATTTTTTGTTTTCTTACATCGAAACACACCGATGTTGGATGTATGCTTTCATACATTTTGTCGTTATGCTGCTGCTGGTACTGTATGTATAGGGAAATGGTGAATGGTGTGCGGTTCGGATTGTATATGGGCCTTTTTTCCAAGCAACGAACGTATTTGAATGTATTTTATCGTCGGTTTTGTTTTGGATTTATACGTTATGGTTGATTCAACTCTTTCGGTTTGCATTGAAATTCTATTGAGAAAGAAAAATTTATGATTTGTTGCTCAACTACTTTCTCTGGAAAGATTACAATAATAAGAATCTTGCATTCTGTTGTGAAAGTTACATCACAATTTTACAAGCGAAATGTCGCCGGGGTCAAAAGTTTGATTTTGCAGAAAATGTTTTTTGGACAGTTTTTTTTCGGGAGTGTTGAACTCTTTGATTTGGTAGGCTAGTAAGAGAATTTTCAGATATTCATGTTTCACTTTCACCTTCTCAAAGCCGGTAATCATGTCTCGGAGACACCGAATCATATGCATTACAATCAGCATCATCGTTTTATGTCTACTGTTGTAGTACTTTTTAAAAACAAAGTTTCGAACACATTCTTCGATATTAATCTAATGGTATAATGGTCACAACGTGACACTAAGTTAATCTATATTTATCTTACTTATTGATAAAATATCCAACATGACTTGTCACCGAAAACTTTCATCCATAGTTGCGTAAGAAAGTGAACTTAATCCACTTCGCAATACCTTTCCATTTTGTAAAATTTTGCATTCGAATTCTATTTAAAAAAAAACAGCCCAACCTCTCAACCCCGAAATTAGAAAGTTTTATATTGAAAAATTTTACTTTTATTTTATAGAATTCGATGGAACAACAGTGCTGTGCCGGGTGTGTGGTGATAAAGCTTCCGGTTTCCATTATGGCGTACACTCTTGCGAAGGTTGCAAGGTAAGTTAAACATATAGAACAACATTTTCTTTACAATTTTTAATCGACAATGCCTCACCTTTCGCTTACCCCAATTTTGACGAAAAAGGAAACGATTTTTTTTTCTGTTCTGTACCAGCTGATAAAATTGTGTAAGTCTAGTTACATATTGACAAGAAATGTAAAAGGAAAACAACAAAATATTGTGTCACGTGTGGAGTTGATTCAACCCTTCTGTGCGCGTGTGTTTTTTTTTTCTTTTTTTGAATGTCATTAACAGACGATCACAATTTCCATGTGCAACGTTATTTACTCAACTTCACCTTATTTTTTCGATCGTTTAAATATGTTCTGGACCAGAATCAGTAAACGTACAAATTGTAAAAAAATTCCATTTAATTTGATTCACACATTCTGTACATGCCTTGCCCTTGAATAATTTTTTTTTTGCTCGTTGTAACATTGTACACCTGTGTGTTCTGGTTCTGGTTGCTAAAGCAAAAACAAAATTCACGAAAATATAAAGTTATCTCCATAAACACATAAGCTCGACCTCAAATACCATTGTGCAAAATGGTTAAGTTTTCGTGTAGAAAAAAACACACACTTCACATTACAATGGTATTATATACTGGTAGGCGCTATATGATTCTGACGCACACGTATATACCATTTTCAATTCGAAATTAAATAATCACTTCAGTTCGCGAAATAAACAAACTGTACAAATACCACTAAACGATCGGTGAGTTCAAGATCGGACAATGACGGATAGTAATTGTACCGGGTATAGAACATTGAGTCACGAAAAGGGGATATTAGTTTCGGATCTGCACATTTGGTTGCTTGAAAATCTTTTTGATTTTGAAAGAATTACTTTTCGTAAAACAGTAGAATTGTGGAATTTAGTATTTTTGAGAAGGTGCCTTCAAGGTGCCTTCATTCAATACCTTCTGTCCATACCGACGATGATAACATTTTGATACACACGTCATTGCGTTCTTAAATTCCGAATCGTCGGCAGTGTAAACTATATATCTATAAATCAGTGTCTTTCTTACCTATTTCCTTTTAATGGTGAAGCCCACCTTTTGTTTTGTTTTGTTCGCACAGAAATGATTTTATTGAGCTGTTCGACTGGTTAACATTTTATTTCGTAAGACAAAGCGACACATACGCAAAATTCGCGTCAGGAAGAAAAAATATTTTCAATGAATCACAACAGCCAACAATCAGGAAATAATAAAATCTGAACGCTTGATCGTTTCGATAATTGATTTTTTTTACATCTCTCGCATATAGCGATTAAAATGATGAATAAATAATTCAAAAATCAATTTTTTTAAACCTTTTTTTTTCGTCTTATTTCGCGGTGTTGTTAAAGCTGTTTTGCTTAATTATTGTAATTTCATTTCATTGTTTTGTTGGTTTGATCGAAGTGGTATTTTGGTAATGTAGCAGGATTTTCAATGCTAAAAACTCCGATCGACGAGTCATTATTGTGAGCAAATAACATTTCGCGCTATATTTAATTTTGCGTTAGATTGTGATAAGGTGTGAACGCACCGTTTCAATGCCACATTTTGTAGGTTATTTGGGTGGATACATTATTGAAAATTTAAAAGTTTTTTTTGTTGTTCTTCGCGGATTCCTTTAGTGTCTCTAGTGTTTTGCACATAACAACGCAATTACATTCGTTACATTATCTGGGTATAAATGAAAACGACAATCTTGTAAATGATTTTTCGATTATTTCTTTTTTATATGATCGGCAACAATGTATACAATGAGAATTTGCGTACATTTTCGTTTGCCTACATGATAATGTTGCATTGAAATTGATTCAGAATTTAACAGGCAAGGTCATGGAGATTTTTTGTTTTGTTTGTTTATTGAATTAGTCGAATCATTTAATTGCGGATATGTAAAAGGTGTGATGTTTAACAAGACAATTACATTGATTACATTTATGTAATGGATTGATACTTAGGCTACTGTATGGGTGGATTATAAAGCACTACTGCTTTTAAAGCGATTCTTTTCTCGAAATATTCTGACTTCACAAATTTATTTGTTTTTTTCATGAGCAGAACTTGATACTTGTACCGAAATGATGTTTCATGCACATGTCTTACTTGTAAATGATGTATGAAAAGATGACTGTTCTTTCGATATCAAAGCCTTCCTAACGCATGATAAAAGGTCATTTCAACCATGGATAGGTTTCCAACCCCAGCCGAGACCTTCTAGCTTAACTTACACAAACACTTTTTTTTCGGAAACACTCGATAGCTCAACTGAATAGTGGGAGAAAAGTTTTTTTCAATTTTTTTCTGCTCAATTTCGAAAATGAAGCTCAATAACAAATCCTTTCTATTCTATGATAAATTCTCCATATTCGACAGTCCTTTCTGTTGAAACTTCCGATTGTTTTTCAACGGATACCATAGACACATATGCTGTTTTCTACCAAATTTTAACAAAAAATCGTGCGAAAAAATGTTAAAGCGAAAAAGATCTCATGCTCACCCCTTCATTACTATCAAATAACTATTTTTATCGAGAGCGCTAAAAAAATTCGCTAAACGATCTCTTTAACAACACCACCTTTCACATAAACCTATAATCCTCTAAAAAAAAACCATTTTGGTGTTCAATTCCAATAAAAACTCTCATTTCAAACAAGTTGTTTTGTAGGTTTTTCGTTCCAAAAAAAATGTGTTCATTGAAAGGGAAAACATGACGAAATAACGTAGGAAAAAAATGTCGAGTAAAAAAAAATTATGAAAAAAAAAACTCAAATGCATTTATGAGGCCAGACTAGACCCTTTTTTTCTTACATTATTCGGTTAAACCCTTTTTTTATGTTCTTACCAATGCACATGTAGACATGGAAATATGTTTTTATGTTTTGTTGTTATTGTACACCATGGACTATATTATGATGGTTCTAATAATGTGATCACTTGACAATCGCTCATACTGATGCACAATAAAACCAGAGGAAAGAAATTTGCTCATTTTAGTAGTATAGAATTACTTGATCGAAAAGAGTTCTGTTGATAGAACGATAATGTTCTCGGTATTTTGTAATCAAATTTCCGATGAAAAATGACTCGACTACGATAACAAAAAAACATTTTTAAATAACTAGAACATGAACCTCAGTCAACTATTTATTTGTAACACGAAATTGTTGCCCCCTTACCACCGAAATGTTCTCGTTTTTTTTTTCTTTATTCATTCATTCCAATTTAAATTTATTCAAATGCCATGGCACAGACGAAACACACCTTGCCATCAAAAATACGTGTACAAATGAAAGTGAAGGGTGTTCCTGATGTCGGTAGGGCCTACACATATTTTAATTTCTAGTTCAGAACAAATAGATAGAGAAGAAGGAAAGAAAAAAAAAACATTGTCTGGAATTCGGTTATTACAATGTTCTTGGCTGGTTCAATAACGAGTTTTTATTACTTTTCGAAATTATGTTTAGATAATTTTTTTGTTGATGCGATGGATTTTAGAAATTAGAACTTTCGGTTTCGTTTATACTGTTCGGCAGTAGTGTCGTTAATTTGATAACGATTCCTCCGTCAAAGGGTAAACTGAATAAATTAATTCATTAATAGAAGCTATAAGTGCATACAGATCGTTTTTATCTCGAATAGTCTTCACGGTGTCGTGCGCCTTTAATAGCAAAACAATCTGGTTGCATAAGTTAAAAAATCTTTTCAATTTCTTTTTAACAAAAAATGTGAAAATGAAGGAAAAAAAAAGACGTTTTTAGAGAGTTGTCTGTACCTACATACAAAACATACCATCCACAATCATATCAAAACACTCTCATGAATATTATAAAATATTCGAGGAAAAAAAACATACCAAGAAGTTTGAGGCCGATAAACTCATCCGCAGCGGGCAATGACTGCGATTTTTTTCTTCTTTTCATTCGCTTGATCCACTCGTTTGTGTGTTATGATGAACCTATAATATTCGTAGCTGTATAGTTGGTTCGTTTGGTTGATGGAAATGCTCGAATACACGAACGATGGAAAAAGGCACGTAAAGAGAAGATTTCTGTGTGAGCATTTATATACATTGTGTGAGGACAACGGCAGTCACAGAGAACGGACGTGTTTATGCGTTGCTCTCTAAAAGTGTTTCTTTTGTGTGGCTGTGTGTGAATTCATTTTCGATTTTGTCTAATTTCTGTGCCAACTTTTACGGCTTTGGTGTTTTTATTTTGCTGTAATGTTTAAATGGTGAAATTATTTTAAAGGTTTTATTAACGAAGTCAAAGTGTTGTTCTCGTAGGTCATTTTCTCTTTGATCAATAAAGTCGTTCTCGCCTCATTGTGCGATATCAACAATTGTGTTATTTCCTTTGTTATTTAACATGTGCTTCGTGGCGTCGGTTTACGGATTAACAATCGACTCTACCAGAAGCTAATGCTAAATTACGTGCTCGATTAATGTACGAAAATGACACATTGCCGTATGGCATCTGGCAGTCAATTTTAGTGCAGGTAAGGTACAAACGCTTCGGGTTCTCATTTGACACCCCAAAACCACATAGCAAATTTTTACAAATTTGCTGTGGTACAATCCCAAGATACAGAAACTATCTTGTACTCCAAAATGACCGCGAGGTTTAACAGATCTATTGATTGATACGTTGTATGGATGTCAAGGGATATGACGAAATACGAATCATTCAAACGCTACAACCTGCAACGCCAGAACGAGTTCAGTCACATGGTGGCATGGCGATTTATACGAAGAGGCAACTCATGGCCTATGGTGATTAGACACTTGCTATTACCTAAAACTAATAGCCGTAACCGTAACAAAGTCGGAAATATCAAAAAACCCAACATTCGCTTTCTCCATAAAAGAAACCATATCGACATAATGTCAATAGTAGAAAGAGCTACAACATGACAATGTTGATAGCGCCATCTTTGGGAAAATGTACAGGTCAATTAGTGATGGTTGTGGTATTCGCATACCACCCACGGCTTGGAGAATTCACAACGTATGGGACGTTAACACACGGTCGATTTGTGAACAATCTAAGTCGGGAGAGATATGATGTAAAATCACAGTCCATATGATCAAGAGACTTGTACAATAGCACAACAGGCCCATCTGAGGCTTAGGTGCTGGGCTTACACCCTCCCATCTAATCTAATCTAATCTAATCTATATACATTGTGAAGGGAACACATCTATGACGTCAAAAGTGCAACGAACGCATAAATTTGTGTATGAAAAGTTTATTTTATTAGGTTTTTTTTCGTTACGTTCGAGTTTATTTGTAAAACTTTTTTTTCATTGAATTAACTCGGTGTGTGATGTACAATGCATATGGCTTGATTATACGGTTAGGAAATTTACCAAATTGTTGTAAAAGGTGTCTGTCGATTTTGTAGAAATGGTTGTGGCTTAGCGGCTGTTTTCGATTACTCAATATGTTCAGAAGGAATTATGTTTTGGATTCGGTCATTACATTCGGGTGGCGTAATTGGACCTCTATAATTGGAATAGGTAAATCAGCAGCAAATTTAAGCCTCTCCATTTACATGGAATTTGGTGAAAGTTCACCATCACCAATTCGTCCCTGGGTTCACATGAAACTCCTCTTCTTTCGTCTGCAGTAATTTTATTCCAGATGTCAGCTTAGGTATCGCTGCGTTTTTTTTTTTTTACTGCCAATCAGCGCGAAATTCACATTGCAAATGGAAAAATATTTCTTGGTCAGACATATGCTCAGTTTACATCTCTTATATCACGCGCATTCTCATCAATGACGGCGAAACAAAAATGTATGCTACAAAATGCACTACACAAAATGCAGCCACACATTCGTACAATTCATTTTTTTACTATACTCGCAACCGTACCCGATTTTCATGCATATTACACTACCAGCGAAACAACGTTTGTGTATGTAAAAGGCTATGCTGAGCATCAATTTTGCACACCAATGAAAATGCCACAATGCATTCCCTTTTGTTTTCTGCACATAGACGGGTCATTGTACTAATGCAATTTAGGGCATCAACCTTGCATCTAGGTTACATTGCTGAATACATAGCATGCATTTTCTCATATACACACAAACTCTTCAACATTAGATTTTCCCACCCAGATTCACAAACATTCGTACGTATTTCTCTCTTCTTTTCTCTCTCTCTCTCTATCGTACTGCTTGATTTTCTCAACGCCGTGCCGTCGACTATAATACACCAACTTATACGAAGCAAACTATTAGGCGCTGTATTGGAACAGAAATCTCACCAATAGTTTGAAGCCATTGGTACAGAGGTGGCGCTAGTTGGTTATTATATTGGATTTTAAAAATGTGATGTCTGTGTGTGCTGGTGTTTCGTAATTGCAATAAAATTGCCGTGAGGTCAACGAACTCAATTTGATTGTTTGCGATTATGAATATAGCATGCAATTCAGTTTTTCTATGTGGTCGGAAGAAGAAAAACTGCAATTTTCATCAAAATTGTTTTATTTGATACACCTAGGTGCTTGCCAATGCATTTTTAACAATTTTTTTTTCGGTTTGTCATACTGGAAAGTGTACAACTAAATGGAATGAATTTTGATAAAAACAATTTTGCGTGGACTGTGATTACAGCAACACTTATTTAAGTAAATCAGTTGTCTAGATGATGCTCCAAGGGATATATGTGGTGATGGTGATAGTTAGATTAAGGCTGAAGTAGAAATCGATGACAAATTTGATTTCTGCAATTTTCTTAGATAAGGACTCGCAACGAAACATTGATAGGGCAATTGATAAATGTTCCCACAATTTAATTTGAAAGTGATTTACCGATTTTCGCCATTCAATGCAAATCTAGATCAATTTCGATTTTATTTCTGAAATAAAACTTTCAATGAACATCATGATCATTGATGTGTGATAATATGGAAGTTAACAATACGTTTCATAGTTAAACAAACAAAAAAAAAATCGATGGCCATAATGGCTGAGTAGTTTTGTCTACATAATTTATATAAAACGTTTTTCGTTACAAGGGTAATGACCAGTAAAACCATCAATAAACCAAATAAATATTACAGTCAATATATAACATGGCTGGTTCAATGTACTGAATGTCAATTGCGTCATATATTTATAGTGAATTTCAGTCGGTTATAGTTCTCGTTTTGTCCCAATGGCTTTGTGCAATGGATGTAGGTTGAAGAATATTATTTTTTTCTTTCGTCTTTTCGTTTTATGCGTCAACAGAACTTTGATTGATTAATTGAGATGTCAATTCCTTTTTTATTCATCACATATCGTCAAGGTATTTCCAATGAGAAATGATAGCAAAAAGAGACGGTTTTCTTATGTGTGGTAAAATCATAGTTCGACGAATCGATGATGTGTTTAAGCGAAGGCAATTTCTATGATGCATCATCGATTTGAATAGTTAATTCCATGTAAAACGAGTGTTTTCTATTTTAGTCATTTATTAATTATTGGATCATGGTACCGTACAGTCGGACAGATAAGAATGCATCGAAGGTTTCGTAGAAAATAGAAATATCGACTAATTACAATTGTTGTGCATTGCAGTTCGCCGAACTCAATTAGCCCCGTTGCGTTATCGTAATCGACCGCAACAAAGTGTAATTTAGAAATAATTTCTAATTTCGTCTCCCATATCTCGACAAATATGGAAATAATTTTTTTTTCCTTTTTTCTACAATAAATCTCCACAACCAGTTCCGATTTCTGTAGAAAAAAAAATAACAACCATACGCTCAGTCATTGCACTCAGCGGTACTTTCAATTGTTTCCCTAGCATAATTCGTTCTGGTAATTTCTTGATTGCTCTTCTTGACATTATATAAACAGACCCACACAATCAATTCCACTGCTCTCCACACACATATCATTTCTGTACCATACAGAGTACACGTTCAGAAATGGTTCGTCTTCTGCTAGAAAATTCAATCGAGGCACTCTTCGGTCGTGAGCCAGTGCCATGCGACAAACAGCATACATTTTAAACGATGAAAAGAGAGGCAAACGGCATATCAATTCAATATAATTTTAAAATTTCAAAAAAGAAAAAAAAAGTTGTTGCTGTTGTTGTTGTTGAATCATAGCGTATTGCATTATGTCTTACCAAGATACATTGCTCCCTAAGGTGTATTGTATATAATATACAAATGAATGCAACAGCAAAATGTACGAAGCAAAATAAAGGAAAATGTAATAACACTGACGTAGTGAGTGTCTGAAGTCATTGACTCTTGAAACAGTCAACTTTTAGTGTAATCTTCGACGGGTCATTACGTTTTTAATATTATATAAATCTCATGTGACGTGGTTGATGGTTGCATAATTCTCTCTTTTTTATTATTATTATTCACTGCAGGTATAGCACATAGAGCTGCAATTTTTTTTATAGTATCATTACGGGGGAAAAAATCGAATAGAAAAAAAAATGAATTACGAGCCGTACACGATGTCTTTCCGCTAATTGATTAGACGTGACTACGAAAATGTGCACAATCTTCCTTCTTGGTCAGACGACTTTTTTTTTGCCGTCTTCATCTTTCTTTTCCTAATGATTTAATACGCTTCGGTGTATTACCAAATGGGAAATTCAACGACGATATTTCTACATGAATTTATGTACAAGGAAATGAATTATGTCAAATAAATTTAACATCAATTTAATAGCTGTGTACCACAAGAATATTGTTCATCTTTCACATTTCGCCGTGTGTACGTTTCATACACCGATAGAGACACACGTTTCACATTTTTAGAACAAAAAGCGCTAACAAAACCAAAATTGTGCTTGCACATCGATATATTATACGACAAAAACCTTTAAGATGACACATCTCGTTTCAGTCTGTCCATTTATTGTTTGTAATGAGACGTTGGTATGTTTCGAGCAAAGTTTATAATGTCGTTGAAGCACACACATAGACCCATCATCATTATTCGACCATATGAGTTGGAAACAGATAGATTGAACTAGGTCAAATTATAAAGCAGAGACGAGAAGCAGAAAAAAAATGATTTTTTTTTTGTTTTAATTTTCTCGTTTGCCAGTCACGTTTGTTTAAATTAAATTAGAGTTGACATAAAATTAAAACACAAAAAATGGCAAGCGCAAATTTTATGAAATGACATCGTTGTTGAAGTGATGAAAATTGTAGATCGGAAATTTTACATTATATTTTCGAGCACCCGGTTCGGTTGGGCCTAATAAATTACCAATTTTAATATTGCCTCGACTTTTTATGCGAAAATTATGGTTTTCAATAAAACGCCGACAATGTAATTTTGCCGTCGTTTGCAATAAATAAAAAGGAATTTTGTAATTTAGACCCCGAACACCCGTGTGTGCACACGACACTTTCTGTACATGTTCAATTAGTTTAACTGTGCCGTACATCATGATGAGTAATAAGTAGCATACTTACAAAGCTATAAAACTTTGTGATGTTCATTTAGTATAGTACAATGACCTAGGTTGTTGCTAAATGCAAGAAATTGAAAGCATTTTTGTACTGGTCACGAATTGACATCGTGTCCAAATTTATAACAAACAGATGAATATTTCAACGAGCTTAAAATTCACCGATTTAGTTCATTGAATAGCCTACATTACCTCTTGTCACTATCGACATATATATAATGCATTGTAATGCAACATACTTGATACATTATGTATATAATTACCGCAACTGAAGTCCTTTTAATAGATATATACCGAATAGCCTTTATACTGATCCGCTCGTTATTTATGCTCCGAATATAAATTCAAATTCGATTCATTGTTTAATCCTAAATCGATTCTCGAAACCAATTTCTCACACAAACGACCCAATTAGATGTGTGCGCTTCAGAAATGAAATCGTCTGCACCGGAGAGTTCATACATACAATTCAGTTTAAGTTTAACAAGCTCAACGGCGTTAAATCAAAATTCTTTACAAATTAAATAGAAAAAAATCGGAAAAAAACGACCATTGTACCGTTACATATATTTGTTTTTCGACTTCTTCGTCGAACATAACATAGGATCAAAGCTCTCTATACACTAAACCAGACCAATATAACAACGAACTGAATATAATGGTCGTGAACTATACTTCTCAGTGCTGCTGACATAATGTTTTTATTTTGTTTTTAGTCACTTCTTTTTTATCGAACGTAAAAGCATTACAATGAATGTAAAAAGTGTGGTACATTTACTATGTACGCGCGCAGAGTGCAATCAGCTACATTCTGTTGCTGCCACCATCGTACACACAAGTCTTTGTTAATAACATTTAACATTCATCAGTGTTCAATGGAACGAGCTCCGAGTAAAACAATCGTTAAGACGATTTGCTGAACAAATTTGTTTATAGCTGGCTGGCTTATGCTACCATAATCTCTGTAGGTTGTAAAAGGTAATTGTACTTGGATATAATCATGTCTCGTTTGTATTATAAGAGGCATTGCATTCAACATTAAAACCGTCAGAGGAACGATGCAATTCTCTCCACAATTTAAATTGATTATTTTACGTTTTTAGATGGTGTATTCTTTGTGCATTATAAATTTACAGTTTCAGATAGGTCACAAGCTCTATCCATTTATGTTTCCACTTTATGTGAGGCTTGGTAACACGATTTTAGCATGACTGTAAAATGTCTGGTTTATGATAAATGGTTCCACCACTATGGTCCTTCATACGGTAAAATTGTATTAGAATCTCAGTTTGCGATTACGTTCCTTAAACGAATCATTCCGTTCGGTAGTTCAGCACTCATTATCATCGCCCATCATCAATATCCCATTAAAAGTTGATTAACCTCTTCAAAACGAAAACAAGGTTCAAGTCAACGAACAAAACGAAAAAAAATCATTTTTGTGTTGTAAAATCTTTCCATGAATTCGCATCACATAACGAAACGGAAATACCATTAAGTTTATTCATTTTTCAACGAATTTCTCTTTTATGCCTTCCACAGTTCACGTTTTATGTCACTCATTTATTGATCTCTGCACAGTTTCACATTCAATAAATCATTTTTTTTTTCGCTGGCGCATTACACTCGAAAGTCATATATACACCGAGTGATCAGGGCTTTTAAATGCCATTTTTAGATTTAAAAAAAAATATTTTTTTTTTGGTCGAGATGTACAGAAATGTATGGCTATAGGGCATGTAGAGCTAATGATTTTTATCCCTGTCAATGTATTAGCAAAATGAAATGTTTGCATTGTACTGGGTTACGTAAAGTTCGGGGATATTTGAAATGGTATACCCGAGAAATTTGTACAAAAATAAAATCGATGCAGAGGTTCAACGACCCGAATGGGAATATATATTGGCGATGGAATCGGAACTTTATATTGTGGAAGTTGAAAAAACATTTTTGTGGTGTAAAATTTCATTGGATATTGGTTTTGGTGATTTATTTGCGGTTGTTGAACACCTTCTTTTTTTGGTGGATTCTTTCTTTTAACAAAGGTAATTGTTAACCTATCCGTTTTCGATCAAAAGATCTGATTTTCTTGGATCTATTTTGTTTTCGTCTGATGTAATTGCAAACTGAAAGTGGTAATAATAGTATGTATGCTGCTCCTAATAGGCAAAAAGCGAAAAAAAAAAATTGGGCAATTATTAATAATTAAGCGAACACAAAGCGAATATTTTAAACGAAAAAAAAAATTAATTTGTAATTCTAAAATTTATAAATTTTAAATTCATTTCGATCTCATTGTTTAACAATAATATAAACCGTCCCATATCATTTTGCAATCAAAACCAATTTTTTGTTTCTTTTTTACAATTTTAATAAATTTCCATATGGTTGCTGTACGTTGCTGGGTTCGAAAACAGTTTCATTCCATTTGAATTTCATCTCATAACAAAAATCCATTACTTCTCGGCTTTGCACAGTCTTTTTGAACAAAAACAAAACATTTTTTTATTGAGTGAACGAAAGGTAAACGTTCGCTAAAATACTCGAGACATTATAAACGAAGTTTTTTTTTATTCTGTAACTTCAAATCCAAAAAGGCACAGAGTGTGTTAATAGCCAGGCTTGTGTTTCTTTTTTTTACATAAAAATAAATAAAAATTATTTTACATGAACTATGGGCAAAGTGAAAATTTACACACCAATGAATAGACGTATAAAATGAAAGCATTTCTTATGTTCAGGAGAAGTTACATTGCATTACATTATAAATGTTGTGTGGATTTTTGTTGTGTAACATTCTCGTTTTTATGTTGTTTTCGTTTGGTAGGTTTGTGTTGTTGTTAGTTTTTTTTTCTTTCTTTTCTTTCTTCTATCTTTCATTTTAGATTGTGCAATTTTTCTCTTGTTTTTCTTTCAAACGCAAAACTTAATTACTTTTGACATGAAATCAAAATGGTGAAAAGTAATGCAACAATATTGATAAATGTCTAGTGGAGGAGGTGTTTTGTATGTTGCGGTTCAGTCAATCAATCAACATTGGTTATTCTAATAATTTCCTTATGTGTTCGGATTTCAATTGAATTTCTTATGGTATGTACTAATTGAGCGTCCAACATTTTATTTCCTGGAATTGAAAATGAGTTGGAAATAGTGCCTACGTCGACTATCTCTGAATAACTGCATTACTTAGTACGGACCCTGAGCTACATCTTTCAGAAACGGCTACTCACCTGTTATCGACAACGATGATGAAAATAAGCGATGAGCTCTGGCTGTACTGTTATATATAGTAAAATGTTTGTTTTAAAACAAATGAAGTAAAAGATTCTGTACCAACCATTTTACGATAGTGTTAACAAAAGAAGGAGCAGATTCGTTCACTAAAGCTAGATATGTTTCCATAAGGCTATTATCGAAACACAGTTTTGTGATACTCAAACCAATCGATTAAAACTCCTACTTACATACTCCCAATTCTCAACGATAATTCAAAGTTTGAAAGAAATTTCCTAATACGATAAAAAAACCGTCCAACAAATTCCACAATTAATCACAACATCCTGCGCCCCCACAATTTGTAGTAATTATTGAAAATGTTAGTAATTTTCCACTGCTCTCATTCCCTTGCCCATTTCATATCCCTATATCTAATTTATAAATGAACCAGAATTTATTACCGCATTTCGTTCACTTATATACGAATATATCTATAGTCAACACCATGCACACCGAGCATTACAAGTGCCTGTGTGTATTATAGAGCAAGAGGTACACTTCAATATTATATAGCACACTTCAGTTCATCGACCTCGTCCCGGAAATCAGAATGACGTCACAAACGTCACACTAAAAAAAAGTTGAATGTATGTGGAATGGATGGTATGAGAGGGTTCGCATAAAATAAGGTCAATTGTGTGGCCTGGGTGAAATTGAATGTATCAAAATTATGTGTACAAATATGCATAAGTACAATGAAGACAATTTCTATATCTCTTTAGGGGGTTTCAAATAAATACAGAATGTGGCTGATGATTATATATGAAAATGATGAATATAAACAGAGAATGGAAAATTAAATGTACAACATTGTGTGCTATGTATACAATAGCTGCTATGGGGGTTATAAAACTGGGTCATCAAGTGACAAGAGTTTGAGTATAGAACGGGGGTTGGTTGGTTGTGTCGAGGACGAACATATGCGAGTTCATGAACCTTTTGTTCGGTGTGTGTTTTGGTATTTTAACCGTCTCGTTCCCATTTCTCAAATGACAATGGTAAACCGATTATGATTCGTTCGTTTGAAAATTTACAGTTAAAATCAATTTTATTGCGCGCTGAAACTATGGTTTTACTGTGAAAATATTTAACAAAACAACATTCTGTACAACAATACCGTCATCACCTTATACTAGGTAAATTAAATAATTTTTTTTTTCACGCGAAATTCTTTTTTCGGTTAAATTGAACATAAAAACATGTTTTTTCGCTAAATTCTAAAACAAACCATTTTCCACAAATGGTTGTAAACAAAGAAGTTCGACGACCCAACTTGTTATGATTCCATATACGCGTTAAAGCAATTTATGGTAAATTTTGCATTTTAAAAAGTCGGAGTCATATTTAACTGGCGCTTCGGATTTCTTCTACATTTTGTGTATATTCATATCGCATTTGCCGCTCGATGTAGAACCATCGACGAACACGTTATATTTTATACTCTTCAATCTTCATTATGTTTACGATATGAAATTAGTATGTGTTCAATTTAGCAAGAATTCCAAATGGAAGGAAGAAAAGTTCTGTTTTTTCTTTCTCTCCAATTCGTTTCTCGTTCACGTTATGTTTGCATGCAATGATTTTGGAACAGCTAATCCAAAGAACACACGAGAACAAAAACACAAAAAAATATGTGAAAGAACCACCATAACTATACGAACGTATTATGACTCATGAATGAATCTTACCAATGTGTTTTGATGACGGGCAAGAAAACCAGTCATAAATGTCGAGTTTATGGGTTTATTGATACTATAAACTTGAACTGATTTTCGTTCATTGGATTTTACAATATGTGAAATAAGAGTTGTTTTTTGTCCCGCTGTATTTTACATGGAACAGTGAGAGGCATACGATGGCAAAACGAAAATGCATTTGTCGAAGTCATTGACTTTTGACTGGTCTGTTATGTGTTACAATGTTTGGTATCGAGCAGCTGTGAGGTCATATCAATTCTAATATAACAAGCACCAAGAGCATTGACCGATTCTGCATTCAGAAGCACACGGGTTATGTATTCATGTTGTATATGGTGAAACCTTTCGCAATTTTATATACTCGACAGTATTTTACATTGAAAAATTCGTTTTAAGTAATATTGTGCTGTGGATGTCCCTTCTAACTTTCCCTCCCTGTGTAAATAAAAGTGTCCTTTGTTTGTGTGTAACTTCCGTCGACAAATATTTGACCAAAATATTACATCATTAGCTGAATGAATAAAAAAAAATTTGTAATCCACTCAAAAGTGTAAACGAACCCCAGCTAGAACAGGGATAATGCCATTGTTGGGGCTTCGTACAATCAATGTACATTTAAACGTTTTATACGTTATAATAGGAAACGGAATCCTTGAAAATTGGTGCGCATGTTCAAACCCAAAAACCCAGTTTTTCCTTCGATTGTATCTACCACACACAGATGTACTCAGTACACACTCTATGCAATCCCCCCGAAAGTTCGTTGAACTTTCTTCCAATAAATTTCAAAACCTAAAGTTAAATGTTTATTCACGAGATATGGGATTTTTGTACGTATGCCAGATTTTGCTGTTTCTTCTCTCTGTATTCGCAATATTTCGCGAGAAAAGAATGAGGAACGTTACTCGGTGGAACTGAACGTGAGTCTCTCTATACGCACGGTGACACATAGCACAAAATGACGTACAAAAAATCAGATTTTTACTGTTCGTTTTATGATATTTTTGCTAAAAGCCCGAACAAAAGAAATACCATTTCGCCGAGTCAATTTGATGAAGATGAAGAGGAAAAAGAAACATATCACACGACGACACGCGTTAAATGTAACACGTTTTATGACGAAACAGTACATGTCGTTCTTTGATAAAATTTCAAAAAGAAATAATTTCGCGTTTATTTACATTATAATGTAAGTAAACCTGTTTCATGTTTGAACTGATAGACCCATAGTATTGTTAGCAATATTTGCTATCGAAATACTGGTGACTGTACACGGAGATATATTACGATTTCGCATTAAAAAATTACACAACAAAATATTACGTGGAGATCGTTATTGCTGTTGAACCAATTTACTCTCTTAGGCTGCACTACGATTATTAGAAACGATTACGCTGATTTAGCTTTGTCACCTAATTATTAAGCGAGAAATTATTTTATAAAAATTTTTGGCTGCCTTTCAACCTCTATACATACAGACCATCATGTGCTGTGTGCATGTACATCTAATAAAATTAACAGCGTGTTCGAATGCATTTTAATCAAATTAAAATCCGTTTTAAATGCTCGTTTCTATTATAATTCGATGTATCGCTATATCGCCCCAGCTCTAATAATAGACGAAAAACGTGTGCTACGTGCAACGTGCCACAACTATCATGTCGTCATCCTCCAATACGCATTAGAAGAAAGAAAGAAATACAAAAAAAATGTTGACATTTTTATCAACATATCACTTCCGATTGAATCACTTCACATATTATAAATGAAAATACGATTGTGGCTAGGGACACCAAACAAAAAAAAACGTTACTTAATAGTAAAATACCAACAACAACAACGAAAACATATGAAACATCGAATGAAAGACGGTTCATACACACTCGACTCGAATTATTTAAACCAAAATCAGTGGATGTCATCGACCTGCCGAAAATTAGTAAACAAAACTCAACGAAATTCTTAGAAAGTCTATAGAATTTGGTTGATAGGCCGGTACGAAGTGAATGAGATTTTATGGATTTGGCTCTCTGTGTTGATTTATGATAATTGGATCAAGTAATACGGATTGGGCCCTACTGCAAGTGGATTCAGAAATCAGAAGTAAGAGTTTTACATCGTTCTGATTGATGTCTGGAGTTTGTTTTTATTTAAATTTATTTGTTGTCATCACAATTACTATCTATCTGACTATCTCAATATTTTCATCGGGTCTCACTAAATACACCCGAGCAATATATATACCATGTCCAGTCCAGTGTTTGCTTCTCTTCTAATAAGAAATGGGGATTTTTTTTGTTGTATGAATAACCACAAACTGAAAAGAATGAATCAATTTTTTGATGTTTGTTATGGTAAACAAATATTTGCCTTTTTTTCTCATCTGACTCCGAATTCTGTATTTTATATAACCACATATAACAAACAGAAGAAAAAAAACACCAAAATGTAAGAGATATAATAAATTATTGTTGAACACAACACAAAAAAAAATTCAGAAAAGAAATAATAGCAAAAGGGGAGTTCAGTGAACTGCAGTCCGAGAAGAGAAAGACCTGTGTTATGCAAGAAACTTTACATTTTAATTTTTTTATTTTTTTTTATTTTTCGTATATGCTTTGTGATTCAATTTGATGAATGTATTCAAAATCTATGCGAGTTAGTGCCTTTGTGATTCAAATTATAGTTCAGAGAATATAAAGTCCGTTGTGTTTATTTAAATGAGTGACACGAATGCCTCCCGTACATAAAGAGGTCTGCGAAAACCCAATTTTAGACAAAGTTTGATGATCAACAGTTAAACATCGAGTCAATTTCAGAACAAAACCAAATATCAGGGAAAATATTGACCTAAAGCGAACCTTGGTGTACTGTCTGAGCAACATTGGTTTATATTGTAACATTAGACGTTTCACACTAATTTCTACAAAATTGTGGTAAGGAAACTACACCAAAATATCAGACTGGTATAAACCACACTGAACTGATATCAAAACTTTCCATAAAATCCGGTACGTGCATTACATTCTACTTTTTTTTTCTGTTAAATTATATTCCCTAATTCCAATATATGTATAATGAAACGGTCAATCTTGCTGATGCGAATGACCCGTAGCCGTTCATACACCTTTCATTAAAGAAATTTTTGTGCGCGAACATAAAACAGCATTTAGAACGAAAATAAAAATAAAAACAAACTGTTGGTGAATGCATTGACCTCAAGTGGTATAAGAGTGGAATGGAGTGCATTTTCGAAGCACACACAAAATGTATTATATTATATTCGTATGGTGTTAGAGTATCGATTGCATTTAATGGGTTTGTTGATATTTCGTAACAGTTTATTGCTTACGAGAAAGAGAAACACTTTTATTGAGTGCAGGAAGTGTAAAACCCTTGATAGAGAATGGAATGGAAATAAATTTGTCAACCGATTTGGAGAGTTCGGAAATTTCTTGAAATTATTTCTGGAAGACTGGGAGTGGAAAAAAATCAAATATGAGAAGTTCAAATGAGCCGTAATGGAGAAGTCCTCATATTTCAGTCTGAATTCGCTAAAACTACACAGCTCCTACAAAATCAGAAATATTTCACATTTTTCTGCATACAAAAATCATTCAATCCGACCATTTCAATCTCCATATGCATAACGCATTACGCAATGCAATTTTCATAAGTTATTAACTTCATGACGCTGAACCGAAAATGCTCCAATTTCCATTGCAAGCCAGTTATCAACAGCAACAACAACAACAACGAAAGAAACAAAAAATCATTCCGAAACAACAATCAATTACACATATATTTATATTCCATTTAGCTGCGTTCATTGCCCGCTCGCGCCATTTTTTTCCTACTTACAAAACTACAATTTCTATTTAGGTTTTCGACTTTTAGTATATTATGTATGCATATTGTCGACCCGACCGAATATGACTCTATACACAACTCTCCGAATAGTTCTATTACACATATGCACAATAAAAGCCATTTAAATATAAATTTTATTTTTGCACAGTAGTGTGGTTTATTGCTATTGCTCCATTTAATAGAACCAATGCACACGTTCATTCACCTCACCAACACTGCAATAGAGGTATATATAATACGAGTGTAAAAATGAATACGATATGGCACAAGCAAAGGCATAAGCATACGTTAAGCTTCTCAATTCTTTTTTTTTTACAAAAAAATAAATAAAATAAAATTGGAACAAGAAGAATTACACATAAAAATATGGTCAATAAATGCTTTATGCAACCCATTAAAACAAAAATGTAAATAAAATGTAATCACAACCAGATTACGTAAGACAAAATTTTTATATTTTTTTTCTTAAATGGATCGGTAAACAATATGGGGTTGATGGAAATGTGGAAAAACGCACGTCATCCAAATGTATAAACCGTACGCAGAGCGGATGGCATTACATTGATGTTCAATCCATTCGTCTCTCTTCCCTATGTATTTCCATTCTAGACGGTTCTGTACACTGTCACAGTATACCTCAACGAATGGGGGGTGGAGCAGAGGCAAAAACGAAATTGGGTCAACGAACTCCAGCCATGTGCACGGTGAACTTTCGTACAATGGTGGAAAATTTCAATGTTCCAAGGGAATTTTTTTTTTCATTGCGAAAAAGTTTCATGTATAACAGAAGAGAGCAATTTAATTCAATGTTGCACTATGTATGCAACAAAAAATACCCTTTGGCCGATGTGTAGCGCCGTTCTACACAATTTGTATTTTTTTAATGAATGTGAAGAAAAGAGAGTAAAAAAAACATTTAACGCCAACAATTTCAACAAGAAAAAAAAAGATGATAAATCGCAATCAACACAACGAGATGGATTGCATAAGATCACTCGCAACAAGCAAATAAATTTTATTTATTATTTTGTACCAGAAAGAAAGTTTCGTTACGACATCATCCTCATCATCATAATAATATATCAACACATCGCCGGAGATATTACCTTTAACAAAACAGCGCATTTTATAGCCGAATTAAAAAACTTTTTTTTTTATAAAGACAAAAGTCGACTCATAAGAGAGGGCATGAAAGAAGTCTATTGAAAAGACAATAACAATTACGCAAATCATAAACCGAAAATGATCTAAAAACAATAAAAATGGCATTTTCTAAACAAATACTCGATTATTTAGCAATATGGACAAACGAAGCTAATAAACAGAAGAAAAAAAAAACAGATTTTATTAGTTTGCTCGGCCAAAAGACTCAATTTTTTTGCCTTCGTTCAATTCGAACGAGATATATTTTCGTACAAATAAAATATATACTTGGCCGCGTATAATATCGCGCTCGAGGCAATTCCTCTCACTTTCCTAACTAGAATCACATAAAAGGTGGCTGAACTGAAACTGGGTCACGAGACACCAATACCAGCGCATTTGCCGAGGGCATTTACGTACAAAACAACACTCGATGTGCGATGCTTTTCATGTTTACGTTGAATGTGTAGAGGTTTGTCTTTTTTTTATATTAAGCTGCTATTGGATTGTGTGTATAGAGATTTGCAATCGACACTGACTGGGTCGTTGAACTGAGTTGTACACCGCGAGCTAATGTATATATCTGTCAGCATATGTATAGTGTATACGTTTAATGTGATTCGGAGAGAATCTAATGCTCAGCGACGTTGTTGGAAAATTTTCCAACGAAGTGGTCGATTATACTATATTGAAATGTGAGTACGGAGCTAGTAACTGATTGATTTGAACTCCAGTTACTTGGATTAAAGGCTCAATGGGTTCCAGAGAAGTCTATATACAATCCTTTGTCACCTTAGTATAATTCGCTAGTGTTTAACATGGGTTAAAATATGAAAAGAAGGACACTTCCCAATAAATGTGACCATAAAAATCCAACTCCCTATTTCGACCACTTGTCAGTTTCGACAAATTCCCTTCAAATTAATATCTCCGAATGCCACACTCTCATTTAGAGCTCCATATCATACACATTCACGTATACCTTACCAATATAACGGTAGTAAAGCGATTTCATGCACTCTGTTTCTACTCGCTTCGTCTTTTACCTTCACACACATTTTCAATGAGCTGACAAAACACAACAGAAAGCAACAACAACAACACCCAACTGAATCAGCCTTGAGAGTGTATTCGTTTCGATGGAGCTGCACACACAGAGCGAAACAATTTTCTCTGGCTCTGACTTGGACGAATCGTCGTATTGGATTCATATGAAAAATCATTTTGATGTTATTCGGAAATGAACCGTTGTAGCGCGCACAGCTAAAAATTTACAAATTATGTTTTCGTTCATCTAAAAACAAAGTTGAAGAAAATAATATTTAAAAAAAAAAATCTAAAGTTCAAGTGAGAGAGATTTTTGGCGGAAAGTATAATTTGTGTGTGATAAATAAAAGTAAAAATAAATTTGTGATTTAACCCGATGAGACCGACTGGGATACCTGTTGTCCCAGCTTGCATCCCTTTGCATCTTTGCTGCATCCTGTAGGCATCTTTCACAAGATTTTGCATCCCAAAAAAAAATTTTAAAAAGAAATGAATTTATAGGGTTAAACCAAAATTTTATTAGCGAAAATTTTTATCAAAAAGAAAGACTTTTGGCCAAGTAATTCTTATTTCGTCTACTTCGAAACAACCGAACGGCCTGAAAGTTTTGTGATTTAGTGCAATAACATAAAAAGAAGTTTCTAGAGGACATTTTCATCGATATCATCTGTTGAACTCAGTGTCTAAACGAATTAGTAGAGTTACCAAAATGTTGTAAATCCTCGAGGCTTAGCCAATAATACCACGAGAGAACGAAAGACTTAAGACTTAGAACAATAACTTTAGTAGACCATATACCAGCCATACGAATTTTTAAAAATTTAAGTCACATCCAAAATGGGTTGCGCAATGCAAGAACTCCAACAGCAAACCAATGAACCGATTCGTATGGACCTAACTGGCTGTTATAGTCGTGTCAATGGACCCAGCAGTCCAGTCGACTTAAAATCAAGTCAACAAAAAAATAGTCAATTGAAAGAGTCGCACAGTGCGTTAGTGAAAATTCTTGAATCGGCACC
Source organism: Bradysia coprophila (assembly GCF_014529535.1). Classification (NCBI taxonomy): domain Eukaryota; kingdom Metazoa; phylum Arthropoda; class Insecta; order Diptera; family Sciaridae; genus Bradysia; species Bradysia coprophila. Next base: position 1,505,690 of record NC_050738.1, read on the forward strand.
GATTCAACGGTTAGATAAAGAAATTAATTTAGTCGGTGGTGGTAGTGATGGTACTGATACGAATTTATCGCCGAATACGGACAATCGCCATCATCATCACTATCGGAAACGTAATAAACATTTAGTGGATATGAACAATTGTGATAATCATGACAAGAGCAGTGAAGACGAGAGTAATAGTAAGGTAGAAATGATTTGTCCGTGGAAAAAGACTCGAATCGCACGGGAATGGCGTCAAAAGAACAAGGAGATGCAGGAGGCGCGGGAGCGTCAAGAGGAAAAGAATAAACTGATGGACTTGGATGACGATGAGGATGACGACAACGAAAGTTCGTGCGATTGTAGCGACATTTTGAGGAGGTCATCGTCCGACAGCATGGAGAGCATACAGAATGATTCGGGCTGTGACAGCGATTGTCGGGAAAATATTACGGAATTATGCAAGAAATTTGATGAGAATCTGTCCGAACAAGATGTATGTATGAGCTATATATATATAAGTCAATGTCGAAAAATGAATCCAATTTGGTTCAATATGCCTACAGATTTTATTCTGTCACCTTCACCATGCATAATGTACCTAAATCACTTAAATCTTATGATCTCCTTGACTTGATAAATTTTTATTTAAACACCAAAAAGTAAGACCCATGTTGGCTGTAGCATTGAAAACTCTCAACGTAAATTTTTCTGTATACAATATCGAAGCCAAGCTAAACAAACATATCGATCAGCAGCCGAATTCGATCATATAATCCAAAAAATATATATTTATCCAGTATAAATTCACATCACCGTCGTTGTCGTCGTCGTTGTTACATTATGTCCTTAACATAGTTTTTTATTAAATCCAAAATATTCATTGTTCAATTTTGTGTGATACAATGGTGCAAGGTGGGATTTATAATATCTTTTCATTAAAAAAAAACATTCAACGCGAAGAAGAAGAAAAAAAATTATAATAAGCGCACACCGTCCTTATAAAACGACAGATAGACGACATATATATACAATGCGATATATTGTTTTATTTACATGTTTAATTAGGTAGACCGTGAAGTCTCAAGTTGTTTTATTTATTGATTTCAACGTGATATTAATTTCTCAATCTTATTCCACTTATAAATGTCATTATTCTATTTCGTAAAAGTGTTTTGTATGTTGCGGACAATGAGGTCATTGGCCGATTTTGCTCTGTTCTCAATTTTTGTTTCCCCTCTCTATTTCTCTCTCTCCCTCTTCTCGTTGTGTATTTTCTGAGCGAGACTAATAATTTTCCTTCTTTCGTTTCCAGGGTTTCTTCAGACGATCCATTCAACAGAAAATCCAATATCGTCCATGCACGAAAAATCAACAATGCAGCATTTTACGAATAAATCGCAACCGATGTCAGTATTGTCGTCTGAAAAAATGTATCGCTGTGGGAATGAGCAGAGACGGTGAGTTTGAACACTTATTCTTTACTAGTTAAGCGTGGGAAAACATGGTTGAATAAGAGAGTACTTTTCATTGAAAAATCCGTTGATTCATCCTGAAACTTCATCCTTCACCCTTCCAATTAAAATTTCCACGAAAAAAAAACCTTCCAAGCAAATGAATCCAAAAACGATGCTAAATCGCCAGCAAAATCGTTCATATTTCCAAATTAAAATCGTATACGTAATAATCAAGCCCGAGTAGGTAGCTATAGCTAGCCTATCCATATCTATCTATGTATCGCATTATAAAATATGAAGAAAAAAAACATTTTCAATCCACCAACATTATTCAATTCCATACATAAAGTCCCCGAGCGTGCGCAATAGAAAGTGATATTTTATATATTTTGTACATTGAAAGTTCGTTGACCGCCTAACTGGGTCACAATCGGTTTGAACTCTATTCAGGGCATCGCCAATGTAACTTTTTTTTTATATTTCAATTTTATTTCATATAGCAAAATGTTATACTCTCGGTTTTCTCAGTCTCTCACAATTCCAATTTCAATATAATATGGCAATTGAGTATGGAAACATTTTTTCGTGTTTACAACAACAACAAATTGTTGCTATATTGCTGTTCCTTGTGCTGAATTTTTGTCATGGCTAAGTGTTTTGATATGAGTGTGCTGCATTCATAGCTATGTTTGAGCTGGAGCTATAAACTATAAACTCTGACTCTATCCACACATATAATCATCATTGTATTAAATTGAGATTTTTGAATTCCATTTAATATGAGTGGTGGCAATCAACTTTGAATCCGAAAAAAAAATGTTTGCATATTATGCTTGTTGGTATAGATGAAAAATATTGTTACCTTGTAATATATGTGCATAATAAATGTTATTTCTATTGTGCAATTTTGTTTTTCAACAAAAAAAAAATTATTTAATTTAAAGTTTCTTTTAACTCTCCGTTTTTTTCTTCTTCTTCTTCTCTGAAATATTTATTTGTATTTGTTGATATATATTATCCATGACTAAATAGCATTGCACACCGATAGAGAGCAGTGCGACTCAGAGAGCCAGTACAGTATGATACAGCAGCAACGAATGAAATAAAATTTAAAAAAAAAATAAAAATTGTTTCTTGTCCGATATACACTCAATAACACACTGAGTGTGTTATGTATAGAGAAGTCAATTTAGTTCACAAAAATAAAATAGCAACAATGAATATTTGTTGAATTGGGTGTAGAAGCTAATAAACTGTATCTAGTTCATGACGAAAAATTCGTTTTCGTAATTAGTATAAATGAGTGAGGTTGTGTGTTGTATTGGGCCGTGCTCGCTCTGAAAATATATATTAGTAGAGAAATATATACACACGACGAAGGAAAAAAAAAATCAACAAAAAATCGGTTTTCAGCTCAACCGAAAGACGATTTCATTACGTATGATATTGGCTTGGGTCGTTTCATTGGTGATGTATTATTGTATACAATCCCATTTTGTATTTAAACGGAATAATGACTTTATGCCATAAGTATTGACGTCTTTGAAACGATTTTTTTTTTCTCGTCGTCTTTAGTTTTTACTTTTCAATATGATTGCATGTAATGTGAAATGAGTATTAAGTCAGATAAATGTATAATATTCCGACGAGACTGCTTACATATATAATATGAGAGTGAAGACAGTTGATAAACTGGATTAAAATCGAAACTTCGAGAAATGTTTTGTGTGTGCACACACGCAATGCTTTTTTTATATTTCTTTCTTCATGTTGATAAAGTTTTATGCAGTGCTTGCTCACTGTGGTCTCTCTGGTCTTTGATAAATTCAATTTACAAACTGGTGAAGCATTGCAAAATAACTTCATTTCATTTACATTGGCAAGTTGCTGGTTCAAACAGTTTAATGTAGCCTATATTCGAACAGAAGGAACGAAAGAAAAAAAAATTATTTTCATACTTTCGTTCATATGGCTGGCATCAGCAGTTTACTGTATAATATGAAAATATAGAAATATTTTGTAAGCATTTTTTCGTGTCTATTTTCTTCGCCTTTGTGGCCTATTCTTGTCACATTAGTCATCGAAAATAGTTCGTTCCTTTGAACGTGTATTTATATAAAATCGGATCGAGACTAGGAAAAATATACAGATGCTTCGTTCGCTCGGCGTTAGATGAATGATTCAGTGCAATGAATGGCAAAGGTGAAACTTTTTAACCTTTTAAAATGCTGTGTCATTAGAGGAGTCATTAGTCCTCTTTATCGGATTTTCCAGTTTCAATAGATTCCACTTTACGAATCAGCGATAAAATTTTCCCAATCATTGCTCGTTCATCTCAAATAATAATATTTTTTGGCAATTATGTCAAATCTAGGACGATTACACAAAACTATCTGAAAATGAATTTGGCATTGTACCGTCCATAATAAACGTAAATTACGATCCGTAATTGAAATTGACCTAAATTTAAATATAAAAATAAATTCCACCGAATTGAATTATTTAAAGAATCAAAAAAAAAATCGAAACTGAAATGAGACTCTCCTTCACCAAAACGAAATGGTTCACAGAGACCGCAACAAAAAAATGTAGCCCAAATATTCAGACATCATAATTATTTCTGCAACAACAACAGCACCCATAACAGCCACAAAAACTCTCAAAAAAGTAAAACATTTATTGTTACGAATATCGCATAAACAATGTCTGAATGTATCTCCTACATTACCTAAAAAGAAAAACGAGCAAAATGCAATCTCAGATTAAAATAAATTTAATTTTCGTTATAAAACATAGCTGAGTAAAATACAATCATGTGTGTTAAATTTGTTCATTCTGATATACGAGATGCACACTGATGTGTATGCAATATACCGTGTTACATTATAAATACAATCTCAACCGATTGACTCTTGAATTCATTTCAATTTTTTTTTTCTTTTTTTCAAACAAAGTTATTTAAATGAACCAAATAAAAATATCCAACAGCTTTGATATGTAATATAGAGCTAAAAACTCTCTTTGCTCTGCGCGCATAACATATATCCACACATTATACGTTTCGTATGTTTCATTTTATTATTTCCATATTATATTTGGCTTAACCAAAATTAAGGTTATTTACCTTTTAACAGCTCATGGCTTTACTTACTTTCATTTTTCATGGCTCTGTGTTTATTGGTATTATAGTTATTACGTTAGTCTCATTTTATCACGTTTTGTAATGCTTTTGTGTAATTAATTTTTATTATTGATTTCATGTTTAGCAAGTATAGTGTCAGTTTAGCAATGAGATAATGTAGATCGAGCGGATGGGTTTCGTTACGGATTTTCTATCTAAAAGTATTTTTACATCCACCCATTTACGCCCCAAATTCTTTCGAAAAATTTTTCCTTCGCAACTTCTTCTATTATTCCGTTCAATCGCAACTAATTTTATCACAAAAATGTTTGCGAAAAAAAAAATCTTTTTTTTATCTATAAAATGCTTCACGTTTTTCCAACAGTGTAGCTAACCTAAAAAAAAAAACTTTTATCTGCGCTCTACAGTGTACTATATATCCATGAATCGGTTTGCGTAAAAGCGAATAAAGTCAGTGACTTCTATTTAGGTCATGCACGGTCGTTCACATTTGGTTCACATCACTCTTTCCATTTTCATATTATATGTATAATATACGTACTCGAGCACACACAACTCTATGAATTTATACGTACACACTGATACAACATATTGCAATTATTTTATTGGTTTTATAGTAAAGAGTTCGACTGTGTGGTTTTGTGCCAATATATCGTTTTAATAAAAAATTTTGTCGTTTTTTTTTCTGCTTTTCAACGAATTTTGCTTTGATCATCTACAATATTTTTGTACAATCGTATGATCCAACTATTTTTAGTTTTATTTACGGCGGCATTTTGTAATTTTATATTGTGGTACAGGACTGTGCTATCTGCACAAAAATGGTATGGGTTCATTGATCAAATAAAGCTCCATTGTCCATTATACAGTCTCATTAAAATAGATTTTGTAGAACAATTAGCATAGCAACGACAATCAAATAGAATTTACTCATGTCTCTATGTCATATTCTTTACATTAGTCATTGTCCCAGAAGTAACTTGCGCTGTATGTATACGCAAAGCAGTTCCCTGATATTTCTTGTTCTTTATAAATAAGACTCCAGTAAATTGATACGATGACAATTCCGCTGCGATTTGTTGTCGACCAAGCGAAAATTAATGGAGTCCGATCGAAACATTATGCATATCACCACAAGAGATTATGCGCGAAAAATTTAAAATTATTTATTAATCAACACAAATTGACCTGAATCTATTTAGCGAAAATATGTTTACTCACATTTCGTTTCGTTAATAAATCACATGAATAATGATATGGTGTAGTACGTTACATGGTTATCTATCAGCATTATAAATAAACAGTCAATTGCCAATACAAAAATGAGAAATTGAAAAGTGAAAGTTTCATTTCTTATTATAAAATGACACAAGCATATTACAAGTCAATGAATAATTATCCAACATTGTAGGTATATATATACACGGTCTAATATACATGCACGATGGAAACTTAAATATTACAAAATAATAAAAATGTAAGGCGAAAGCTTTCGACGAAATTTTCAAAAAAAATTATTGCAAAGAGAAGTATTTAAAGAAGAAATTTCAACAACAAAGCCTCTTCCGCAGTGAAAGTTAAATAAGTTTTTTTTAGTTAATTTAAAACTCATTCGATACTGCAATAAAATATGTAATCCTATACACACCGTAGGTATACATTCACAATTTTTAACGTCACGATGTTTAGAAAAAAGACTATCAAAGAGAACTCTCTGACTCTTCGATGGTGATGGTGATTGACCCCGGTGAATTGGTGAATTGAGAAAGAAGAAAAAAATTTATTAGAAAATAGATTTCTCAAAATTATATTTCAAATGGTTTATGGACTGTTGAAACTATCTCTTTGAATTACATTTTTGTTTTTGAATATTTATTTACGGCCGCTTATTATATGAATGTTTTCTTGTTGGAAAATTAATATATCATCAAATCAAGTGAAAGTTATAGCCGAGTTGATACACAAGTATATCTAATACAGTAGAAATACCGTTCCATTTGAAGTCGTTGACCGTTTCGAGGTGATATTTGAATTCAGTTTTTTTTTCTGTATTTCATTGACGTATATCTTTTGTCGATGGTATATATAAAATGTAAACGAACCAACAAATAGTATGGCCCCCAAGTGTATATAATATACAAAAATTGTCTATTATAAAAGCTCTACGAACGGAGAATAGCGATGACAGTAATTAATTGATTTCGAAATTCAAAATAAGAGTGAAAATATTACGATATCACCGCGCGTTTTTTTTCTCGTCTCTCCTTCATTTGAATTTATTACTGTGCGCCCGCTTGTCGATTGGCTTAGACAATTTAGTTTATGGTCATTTATTGTGTGTGAAAGCACACACAAATATAACAATTTCGATTGTGAAACGCCAGCGGTCGGCGCTCTGGTAAATTGTAGGTCATCGCATTTTTTTTCACAAAACGGATTTCATTCATTGTTCGTTTTGTAATTGAGGATTTTGAAAATGTGTGTCAACTGTTTCGAGATTAGGGATGTGACATACGCAATGAATAATCGTAACCATTTTTTCTGTCTCTTGAACAGTGACTCTGTTACGATGTTCGACACACAATGGAAAAACATTGACCTATAATCGTATAATAACCAGCACATTCTCGTTTCTCATGTTGATTATTATCAACTAATATGAATCATTCACTCTCCCATTCCGAGGGACGAACAAAAAAACCATTTCGTTACACATTCCTGGAATATGATACGAATCTTAATATATGGCCGTCCATCAAACGTATATCACCAAAATGTTTGTCGTGATAGCAATTAATCAAATCAACCTCCATCCATTTTACCACTAATTCCATTAATACTATAAAACATCACGTCCACCCTTATTGTTTTTACCGCGCTATTTCTGTCGAATAAATAATTTTTTTGGTGTGTACCATCCGCACCACAAAAAGGTCATCAACCGTTGTTATGACATAACAGAGAGCTCACAACTATTACACCGTATCAGCATAAATATAAATTCAGTCGAATGAAAAACTCTCACTGTTCGTTGAGCCGCTATACATTTTCCGACGTTTTCTACACACCAACATTTCGTGTTAAGTTGTGCGATGTATTCGCAATATTATATCATCCGACGATTATATTCAGACGAGAAATAAAAAAAAACAAATACGCAAGATATGACGATGGTTGCGATGTAGTGATATGATTTAGATGTATGCATAAAAACAGCAATAACGTGTGTGTGAAGAGACGAAATATACATGCCACAGTCGAGATGAATGTATGGAAATCTTTTAGAAAGAGAACTGTACTTCGATCGAATCGACGGAAAGAGAGAATTCCATCACATCCATTCACAAATTTATGTGAACGTTTGTGTTCTCTCTTTCTGTCGCTAATAAAATGTGGACGATTCGCAAGCGGTAACTTGGTAGTAGATTTTGATTTAAATTTAACTTTAACTTTAAACTGTAGCAATTGGTGTAGAGTTTGGAGTTGCGGTTAAATTTAATCTTAGATTTAATTTGATACTTTCGTTGTTTGAATGGTTTTTTTCGGTTTACGGTTTTGGATTCGAGTTTATAGCAAATATTTCTTGTGAAAAGTTCTGTTTACTTAAAAAATACTTTTTGATTAAAATGTTCCCCGAATTAATATCGAGTCAACAAAATTTGACACAAAATTGCAATGTTTTTGTTAATTTTCCCTCTTTTAAAAGAATGTTTTTTTTTCGGTAAAACATTTTGTTTTTTGTGTTCTCGGGCAAACATTTTGTGTGTATAATGAATAAGCTCGGTGTGCGTTCTCTCCTCTGCCACCATTATGTATTCGGTTCGTCCATACGAATCCACATTATATTGGGGTGAATCAAGGTTATTACGAGTCAAGGACATTGTACTCGGGAGTTTGTGCGTCGTTTCTATCATCATGGTCGATATAATATATGAAGAAGTAAAGAAGAACGAAAAAAAAACGAATAAATAAAAAAGAATAAAATCTTTCGATTGCCGCGTCTCCTTTATATTCCGTTCCTACGCGCTTTGTTATAATATTATACCTCTTGAATCATGTAGACCTTTTATAGATGAAATTTATTCACATGAGTTTTAGAAATGCCAAAAAAAATAGCACCGACTGTGACTATATAACGCTGTGTTCTTAAACACTTACATTTATATTTTTGGTGTAACGAATGAAAAGGAGTCAAGTTTTATTCTATTTTCACTTTATTATATACATAAAGCACTCAATAGCTCTGGAGCTAGTTTATTTATGGACTTAGTGCGTTTTATGAGACATATCTATACATATGTATACAAAAATGCTTCGATATTATATAGACAAATCCTGCGTTGTGTGAGGTTCGGTTATCCTGCAGTTAATATACAATCTGGGTGGAAGGTTTTTTTTTGTCAGATTTTTTTTTTATTTTTTTATTTTCTCATTCTCATGTATTTATTATACACGAATTATTCTGTGAGTGTTGTTTTTATTTAACGTAGGTAGGTATATAGAATATGCGTTGCGTCGTTATCCATTTTAAGGATTGTGTGTCCTTGGCAAAGGTCGTCCGGAATGGTGAGGTTGTTGTAGCTCGTTGTAATTATTTTTTATGATTGAAATGAAAATAAAATGCGTGTGTCCGTTCGTTTGATTATTCCATTTTTTTGTTTGGTTCATATTTAATTCGGAATATTTATTGGAACTCGGAATTTTGTTTCTTTTCATTTCTAATTGAAAGTCTTAATTATGGAACGCAGTTCGTGATTTCAACGGTTTTATATTCGGAATGTCCTTTATCATTCTATTTGTGATTTTCTACCTACACCATACAGTCACACTTCCTGTTACATATTCATAGTTGCGATAGTTGTCTCGCACCGATTTGTGTATTTAAACTGATTAATATTTCAAATGTGTTTATTAGCATACTGGCCCGATCAGATCGTCCGTATAGCAGCCGTTTCAATAATATTCAAAGCAAAAAATTTTATATTCCGATTCAGATTTATTATTATGAATGAACAAACGGTTTTTAGCTTTATATAGATAGAACATAGAATCCAATAAAACTGCAATATCAAGGTCTCTAGACGTGAAGTCTGTAATCAATAAACTTGTTCTTAAAGTAAAAATTTATTATTCATAGAAGAACGAAAGAAAAAAAATGTAAATAAACTTTTCTGTATTTATACCGACTGAATGATTGTTCTAAGCGCTCTTGTGTATTGTTGTTTATTGCAAGGTCGTGCGATTGTTTAAATGTAATAAAAAAAATAATCTGAAGCAAACAAAAAATGGGACTTGAGTTCTAAAAAAAAGGTCGGATAGCATTTTCACCAATAAAGTGTCTATACCACAGACCTTCGACATTAAAATACCGTTTTGTTGGGAACGAAAAAAAAAAATTGTCTTACGAACTGGTAGAAACAAGAAAAACATTGACCATAAAGTAGAATAATCATAAACATAACATTCAATAACCCAGCAAGAGGAAATTAATGACAATGGCCTTGTCGCGCTTCATTCCCAAGCGCTTCGTTGTAGCATATATGTTCGAAAAATCATCAACGAGGTCATAAGTCTCTTTATACGTTATTCAATTACTCACATTTTTTTCGCTTGATTTCGTCGTATTTTTTTTCGTAAAATTTCATTTTTATTTCTTTTTTTGATAAAGAAATGTAAATAACTGTCTGTGTAGGGACTTTGTACGCGCGCAGTCATCGACACAAGCAATAACAATATTGTATGGACGATCTGTAAATCATTTTATGTTATTGCGAGTTTCTTTTCTTTTGATTGCTCAGGCACTTGAAACATGAAGACTCCTTCAGGTCGTTCAGATAAAATTCAATTAAATCGAGACTGATATCAAGGGGCATATTTGTTTCAAAAGATTATTATTATCCTCTTGGTCACTATCGATTCCGTTTCGAAAGCCAAAAAAAAACCAACAGCTTACATTCATCAAAAATATGAAAATTGAGTTAATTTTACTCATAAAAATATCAAAAGGCATTAGCATATACACTCAACAATATTCCGTCGTTCATATTTATAATAATATGAGGCACGTCATTGCTTCATATCGGTGTGTGCGTGTGTTGTATACGAAATTGTAGAACTTGAAGAAGTTCAAGGGCAAAATCGACGAGAAAAAAAAACATACAAAACACTCACACACATCCATACAAGACTATAAAATACCGAGTTGTTAATTTATCGCGCATATGCGCAAAAGCTTCTAACCGTCCAATATTTTATACGGACAGTGTGTATCATAAATGTATTATTATATACACACGGCAAGCTAACACACAAATTATGAACAACGTGCTGCTCTGAACTAAAACATTCAAACACACCACAGAAAAAAAATTCCCTCTAAGTTGTTAAAGCACGCGTTTCTATTACATAGAGAAGCTTTTTTTCAAACGCTTCGTTGTAAAAAGAACTCACACCACCGTTTTTTTTCTACTCGAATCCCTACCGAATACGACTACCACTCAGTTATGAATGTGTGGAGAAGTAAATTCTGTTCATTGTAAAAATTCCGTTTGTGTGTATAGCGAAAATTATCATATACCGCCGAAGCTTTTTTATATTTCAAAAAGCACGAGGTGTATATACATCGATATAAGAGTGTGTATGCTTTAGCCGTATACATGAATGATATGTTGATTATGCTTTTCATCGGTTCGCTTTTACAGTTAGCCGCAATTTTGTTATGTTTTTAGGTGTATGTTTTTAGTTCAGTCGTATTCGAGACTTCTGAATGAAAACAGCAATTTTGCGTTTCGTGCTGTCGTTGCCGACGTTTTTGGTTGAAAAAGTGTGCTTTTGAGTCGAACAATATTGTCCGTTGATTGATATCGTACAAGTTCACCGGTGGTTGTTAAATTGATTTGTTTCGTATTGTTTCGTTAAATTCGGACAACCAAATATTTAAATGAATTTTCATTGATTTTTTGAAAATTTTGAATTTTTTTTAATTTTGGAAAAACGAATTTTTTTATTCGGATTGACTGTGTATCGGTGGTAGCAGTACATTTTTTTTGACTTAGTGCGTAGCAGCGCAGTGCTTTCGAAAATAAAAGAAATTAAAAAAAAACGAAATTAAAGGGAAAAAATAATAATTTTCAATCAAAGTGCGAGCCTATTGAGGGAAATTTAAATCAGGAATTTAATTGTGATGATGTTTGAATTGTTCCTAAACGAAACAAAAATTCATTTTATATTTAAGTGAAGTGACCAAAAAAGAAGAAAGAGAAATTTAACATAAGTTAACGATACAATAACAGAAAAAAAAAAATTGATAAAAATATCTGTAACTTCAATGTTTATTCAAAACCACATTCCGTTGATAGAAGTGGAACCCAGTGGAACTTAAAGTTGATAAAGAATTTGGAAAACCAAAAAATTTAGTGGATAAAATTATCAATTCAGGATTAAAGGATTATCAGTTTTTCGTTTCGTTTTTTTAATTTTAATTCGTAAAAATTGGATTACAATACAATCACACTATGGGGGAGCAGTTGCCGATTTTAAAAGGAATTTTAAAGGGAAACTTTTCTTACCACAATGCCCGTAAGTTTTACATTTCAAAGTTTGAATTAACAACCGAATGAGAATGTCCGGAAATGTCTCCTCCAAAATTGAAATTATTTTCAACTTACTACCGGCCCAACCTGTTTCAGGGATTGAAACGACACAATCTCCATTTTCGATACCAAAACCCAAAGAGAAATTGTCTCATTTGCCGTTCACAATTGATTTCAACAATATTTCACCTAACCGAAAAAAATAAAATTTCTCTTCATGCCAAACCTTGAACCGAAACTATAACGATCGATCATCAACCTCTCACCTATCCTAACCAATTTTCGTTGTACCAGTCTCCCTTCCAATTTCCTACATAAAAAAAAGAAACATTTTCTCTCTCAATATCGAAGCATCGAAATGAAATGAATAAAAAAAAAACTTTAAACTTTTCAATTTGACATGATTCAGACCGAACCAATATCAATACTATGGCACACACCGTATATATAAGTGTATAAAATTCATACAGAAAAAAGGCATCAACTAAACAAAGAAACGCCAACACCATGACCTACATCATATTTAAAATTACGATTACATCGAGTCTGAACTCTCTTTATTGTGAATTGATCATCAACACTCTGTGCTAAAAAAAATAATAATAATACGAAAACCTACCAAACCATACATCCGATCCGAAAAGACCATACGAAAATTGAACATACCAAAAATTTGTTCGGTTCGAGTTCTTTTTTTTTAATTGCTGTAACTGAAAAATATATACACAAAAATGGGTTTAAATTTTTAACAAAAACAACAACACCACAACAACAAAATACTTTTCCTTCCAATTTGCTTTTATGCATATATAGACTGTGTGTATAATCACCTATGATGATCTTCATACCAGATGTATGTACAATGTACATAAGCAAAAGAAATGAAAGAAAGAAATGGGAAAAACTCTCACCTTCATTTGAGACCACTTATTCGAGAAAGTAACATACTTTTTTGTGTGTTGTGTTGGATTTTACCGTCATCGCCAGTTTATATACAAAGTGATGTCTTTAATTTTTGTATTCATTATTTCGGAATGATTTTTCGTTTTTTTTTCTTCTTCTTTCTGCCTCTCTTTACTTTTACTGTGTGTCTTTGATCAGAAATGGATCACAATTTCGTTACTTGCCATGATGTATTGAAATGAAGACAACGAGAAAAAAAAATTGTTTTTCTAGGTGATGTATCCGTGATGGATGTGGGTCTGCTGAAATTTTCGAATGTTTTTTTTTTTGTATTCTCTGTCCGGTCAGTAGCGCAAGAAATATCGACATTTTAATAAAAATAAATTTCTTTTCGCTTTTGAACTTTATACCTAGGTTCATGGACGTATCTCCCGTTTGTATAGGCTTGTTGTTATTGAAACCATTCATCTTGAGATATCAAAATGTAAATAACAAACAAACGAGCATGCACATTGTTGTTATTCCACAATAGAAGAAAGTGAAGTTTTATTTTCTCTCTCTTTTCTTTTCGAAAGAAAACCTTGCAGTTTCAAGACAACAACAATGACGTTCAATTTCTGATTAAAAATAAATTGAAACAAAGAAACGAAAATCACTCCTCCAACGAGAAGAGAGATCAAATTTCCATTCAAATTACGTCTATCTGATTCCAAATGTGACATTAACTTAACATTTACCATATAAGTTAAACAAATCTCATTACAAATTTACAAAATGAAGATAAATTAACAGAAGAAGAAAGAAAAGAATTAGTGGAACGATGCCGTCGTTCATGTGAAAAGACAATAAAAATTCATTTGAAATTGATATCAAAAACCATATTAAACCAACCATGTCACAAAGAAAATGAAACAAACGAGAAGCACAAAAAAAAATTGTTTGCTTTTCTACACTCGTGTGAGACTCTCGACAATATAACAATTTAAATTGAGAAAATATGTTCATTTGTCAAAGAGTGAATTTGACGGTGAAAGTATTTGGTTCTCTTCACGTTGGAAAGTAATATAATAATGCGAACCCGTTCGATTAGGGCATTTACTTTTGCTGTTTGTCTTTGTTTTCATTTCAGTTGTCATGGTTCAAAACTGATGACACGATCATGGACCTAAATTCACTGACCAAATTCGATATTTCGTTTATGACTTACTACTACACCCGCAACAATATAAATACCTATCGTGAGATTAATTCCACAAATCAAGCACATTTTGTTGATTTAATTTAGAAAAGTGATTATTTGGCACGATCTTAATCGCAACAAACGACGAGCATGTGAAACGAAAAAAAAAGTAAAATAAATTCGGTTCAATGATTGACCTTTGAGGTCAACCACGGAAATATATCGCAGCAAAAAAATTAACAGACGCTGAGTAGAAAGTGACTGCTGAAAGTTATTTTATTTATTTTTTGTTCATTTCGTTCGAATGTTTCGCTTGCTTTACACATTTTGTTAATTATTAAATGTTTCAATTTGAATAAAAACGATGTCCGTCTGGAAATTATTTTAAATTTATTGTTAAGGTTACAATACACGGCATAAAAAACGTATTGATGTCTCTCACCTGAACATACGAATCGTTTTATGGGTCACACATCCTTTGCGAACGAAAACCGTTTTTATTACATTTTGCACATGCTCAGCTCGTTTACTTAAGTTACATTCAAGAAAAAACAATTGTGTCACGTCACTCATTATACATGACTTTCGATACAAAACTTTCATTCGGACAGTCAACAAGGGCAAGGTGTTAGGAGAAAATCAAGAGTCTAGGAACTCTATTCCTATCGAAATTGTTCTCAAATCTGCTTCACTACTGCTTCAACCATAGCCATAAATCATACACGGAAAGGTGGAGTTCTGTTTGCTCTACATCCTTGATTAAATCAAAAATAATTATTTTGCCTTACATTATAGTCGCGTGGCAGCTGTCTCTTTTTCATCTCAGCGTTAATGCCGTATTTTTACAACAGTAAATTACATTTTCGACCACCTGTCGAAAGTACATTAAAATGATATGAAATTCGAATGCATGGATGTTGTTGCAAACACGACCGATTTTTCTGTTTAGCTTGCACATATGAAAATGGCATGCGATATACGATGTGATATATAAAATTCGATATAGCGGTCAGGTTATGGACCCCTACAATTCCGCTAGCACACACAAAAATGCTTGTGGTGTTATTGTTGTATTTACGTTGAAAATATGGAAAGAGGGACAGAGACACAAATAATTGTGAATATTTCATCGTAACGAGGTCGATGCATTATCCTTGTGTAAATACAAAACAAAAATTCTCAAATGCATTCAAAAACTGCACATTGTCGTATTCAATAAAAGAAATTTTTTTTAAGGACAGGAGGTTAATAGAACAGATGTGTTTCGTATTTTCATTATACCATTTGTTACACCAAACTGACCATACAAAGTACTCCATTCGATTAATGGTTTTTTAATGATTTTTTTTTCTCCTCTCATTTACAGCTGTCAGATTTGGTCGTGTGCCGAAACGTGAAAAAGCACGCATTTTGGCGGCTATGCAACAAAGTACTCAAAATCGCGGTCATCAAAGAACATTAGCCACCGAATTGGATGATCAACCGCGATTGTTGGCGTCAGTGTTGCGTGCACATATGGAAACATGCGAATTTACCCGCGAAAAAGTGTCGTCAATGCGACAACGAGCTAGAGATTGTCCAGCTTATTCAATGCCCACACTGGTGAGTATCTTAGTAAACTGATTTTGTTGTAACTTTTGTCTTAACCGACACTTCAGTATGTAAATTTCGTCAAACATTCGCTTTTAAATATTAATATTTCCATGCGCGTTCATTTAACGCACGTCAGTTTCTCGAAATCATTCCACAGATTATAGTGTTCGTTCACCCCATTTGATTCGATTTTATTATTGAAATTAATAAAATTGTTCAACTAGCTCGAACTACAAAACGGTATTATATACACACACGCCACATAGACGTTAATATACGAAACGATTTCACTCTCTTCGAATCTATTTGAACGAAGAAGAAAGAAAAAATTCAACCGACCGACCGTCCAATTTATTTGTGACCGCATAACAATCTAATCAAATTCGCAGCAACCATTTTTACAATAGAAAATAGAGTTTGTTCCTTCAACAAAAAAAAAAGCGGCGCGGAATATGGATATCATTGAAAAATATTTCGCGTTCATTGATCTAGGAAGTTTGTACTTTCATGACAATCTGTAGTTATGTGAGTTTTTCCTCTCTACAATTTCAAAGCTATTTAAACAACATTGATACTAGGCGTTTTAAATTCTGTATGTGTTAATATACACAGAACCAGACATACACATTCAATTCATACACATGCCCTCTAATAGTTTTTTTTTAAACACAATCACTATTATGTACACACATCCAGTCAATGTAAAACGATCGAACGTCAAGTATAATTTTCGTATATATAATATACGTTCGATGTGAGGCTTTTTATGTCGTTCGTAATGGTTGTGTAAATGATGCGAAAAAGCTTCTTAAAACAGAACTTACTTACTTTTCCGACTTACTGTTACATATCTTATGTGCTCGTAGACTTTTTGTATATATAGAGAGAGAGGGAGAGAGCGAGAATAATGTGAGTACAGTTCTTAATAGATTAAATTTGAACTTGGACGGCGGTTTCAATGTTAAATTTATTTTATTATTATAATTTCGTTAATACGTTTTGCTTCTGTTTCTTTTTATGTGTCTGTTTCAATTTAACGTCTTAATCGAATTATGAATTCGTATTGGGGTGGATTGGAATTCAAAGATGATCACAATATTTGCTAGTCAAATATATATTCACCGTCCGAGATTCCATTCTCTGTTATAAAACCAAAATGACTCGTCGGTCTGGTTTAATTCAGGAAATGAAATATATATTGCGATTTCGAGCTAACCATATTCTCCAGCCTGTTTGTTAGTCTTATCTTCTAAGTAGAGAGGAAAAAAATAAATAAATTGGAATTAAAAATAAAATGAATGACGTAATTTGCACAGCACAAACACCACAGCAAGAATTGTGTGTATTTATCCAAGGTCCTTCATTTCAATATACACGTTTTCTTATTAGTTTTCGCTGTGAGCTACATCGTAAAAAGCAAAATAAACAAGCCGACAAACACGAAAAAAAAATTATCTTTTTTTTCCGAATTTTTGCTGAAAAAATAATATTTTTGCCATGTTTGCCAATGATTATGACGACAACAACACTTAAAGTGTTAAACAGACACAAGTGTTAAAGTGGTGGCCTTATCTGAAAATTGGTAGAGTGTAAATTTTCCGTATTTTTTTCACTTAAAAAAACGGCTCGCATATTACAGTTCAATTATTCAAATCAATCCTCCTCGTCCGTATTATGATCGTCTACAACATTTCGTCGGTGTCGCCTTTTTTTTCTCTCTATCTCCGTAAAATATTCTTTATTTCTTCGTTTGTTCTTTTATTTTTTCGCATATCATATAATACCGTCGTGTGTACGTCTTTACACATTATCATCCAAGGTTAAAAAATAGCAACAAGGTCGCTTGATGTCACGCGGACGCGCGACGGTGAATATTTATTCCATTTGAAAGAAGACGAACGAAATAATAATAAAATGAAAATAAATTTGTTAAACCAATAAATTTATTCAAAAAATTAACAAAAATTATTGTCGCGGTTTTTAATTCCACATTTTCTGTCGCTCGGGTTGTTTGGTTTTTTTTTTCTCTCGTACAGAAAGGATCATGATC
This sequence comes from Bradysia coprophila, assembly GCF_014529535.1. Classification (NCBI taxonomy): domain Eukaryota; kingdom Metazoa; phylum Arthropoda; class Insecta; order Diptera; family Sciaridae; genus Bradysia; species Bradysia coprophila. The sequence goes on from NC_050738.1 coordinate 1,523,586, forward strand.
ATTCAAAACTAAATTTTCTTTTAACGAAATGTTCGAACGGACAAGTTAGTTGCTATGCCACCTTCTTTATACAAATACATTCAAATTTCGCTAGCAAAATATATTTTTTCAGAAAACGATCATTATGTATGTACTATACCTGGGTGTGCAGTAGCAGAGCTCTTCTTCGTCACCCACAAAAAAAAACTGATCATTGACAAACGTCTAGACTACCTTATATGTCGTCCTTGGCTCGATCGTTTCATCATATTTATATTTCCTTGCATTCATTTATCTAAACCCAATCAAAGGGAACTCTCTCTCTCTCTATCTCTCTCCCTCTCTCCATCTGACTTTACATTTCATTAAAAACAACAAAAATTCGTTACTACTACGACAGAGGTTTTTCCTTCAATGAAACAATATCGCGTATGGCATTGCTCAAACCTAACGTTTTCAATCTAAAACGAACTACGACAAAAAAAAACTGCCTCTCATCGCAACAATATGTTTAATTGTCTAACAAAACTTCAAGGGCTCTTATGTTTATAAACTGGCAAGGAAATCTCCCAACCGATTAGTTCCATCAGTTTCAGTTTACTCAGCGAGAAAAAAATTCAGATCTGATGATTAAAACATTGAATTTTTTGAATGATTTTTTTCAATATGAATTTCAATATATAAAATGGTCGGTTGATATGCGAGTGCTGCAGTAACCTAGTCACCTTGACCGTGAATTTAATATTGAATGACTGTCATATTCTAGAGACGAGGAAATTGATTCATCAGTCTCGTTGGAATGTCTGTACGTGTAATAAAATGTGAATGGCAACGTAATGCATTTAACGACGTATGTGGGAATTTAATCGTGCACAAGCTATCGGTGATACTATTTTTTATTATTATTATCATTCGCGTGTCAAATGAGGTGTTTTTGTTGAATGAATTACATTTTCGCCCCAAAAAACAGTCCCCGTCGACAATAAAAATGTTTTAAGATACTTCTGCGACACACTATACTCTTGCTAAAATAAACTACCGGAAATTGAATTCAAGTTCACTCATAACATTACGAAAATTACCACATAAAAACGGCAAGTACACTAACCATTTTTACACCTATAATCGTCAACTGAATCTTGTTTTTATAGAAAAAAAATTTAAATTTTTTTTGGCGCCACAACAAGACTTATTACATTTAAATAAACAACTTTGTTGCTTTGATCATGTACCCAAAAATACATTCGATTTTCAATAAAAAAACAAACAAATTTTCTGTTCTTTTCACCTTTTCCACATTTTTAGTCGGAAATATCGGGAAAATCACTCAGTGTGGTTCATCTTTCATTTCTTTTTTTAAAGCAAAAGAATACGCAACGCTAACAAGTCATCGAAAATTATATCCATTATCCAACATACAGCAAACTATATGTAACCACTCATCATCCATGCGAATACATATCTATAAATCATCGTATATCATGTATACAACATAAATACCTCTCTGAATCTATACGCAACGCATATTATATAGATGATGTTCGGTCTGGTTGAAAACCGCGTGGTTAGTTGATGTGTGTTGCTGTTATTTTTTTTTTCGTTTCTTAGTCGCGCGGATCGATAGCGTATCGTGTTGTTGAAGCTCGAAGCGTCAAGGTCGACGAACTGGGTTCAAGGTTTAAGAACTTTATAGTGTATAGTGAGCTCTTCAATATTTGAAAATAATTGTTTATTTCGCCCCATACATACGAAACCTAATCGGTTTTTTGTTGGATGGATGTGTGTGCGAAATTTTAATATTATTTTCTTCATTAGTTTTCATGTACATAACGTAGTTTGGGTATATGGGAAGCGATATAATGTGAAAACTATTTTTGATTCGATGTTTCGACGAACAAGTTGATGATGATGTTTGCTGCTTATTATTTTCGTTTTCGTGTTTTACACTCAATACATACCGCGTTGAAGAGATATATGACTGCGGAATACTGTATAACAAATTGAATTTTATTGTAGAAATTGGATAGGAAGATATGATAGGAATACAGACGATATTCTCCGGCATTACAACTGAAATTTTTGTGAGTTAACTCCATCCAACCTCGCGGTCGATTTGTAATGTTATACGAGTGGAAAACTGATGACTTCTCCAACTCTCACATCGATGACCGATGTTATAATTAGAATTTGGACGTGCGCGAGGTCTTCAAAATATAAATTCGCTTTTTTTTCCCTGTCAGTTTCCAAGCGAAATTATCATCATGAGTTTTCATTTCATTTATTCAAATTATGTGCCTTATATAAACACCAACGAATTTTATACACAAACATCGAACACTAGAAGATTATAGAGATATGTATAAACGAGCACAGCGAGTTCTTTTTTTTTATGATTCGCAATAAAACGAATGTCGAGGTCGAATCAATGATATTTTTGGATATATTCAATCAGAATAAATAAAAAGAATAGAATCAACGAATTAGGATGAGTAATATAATTCGTCTTTTTGGACAAAACGAAGCATTATGTCGAATTAATTTATGAGTTTTAAGTGGGCGTTGTCGTGCTCAACAGGAATTAATGTTTGGCTGTTAGGCACATGGGGTAATTTCACTTCATTTTTAATTTTTGATGTAGTCAATGAAGCCAACTCCACCTCTCGGTAATGGAATTATTCAGAAAAGTTCAAAGAAAAGAAAAAAAAACTGAAACAAATCAAAGCAAATTAGCACTGACTTAGTACCAAACCAATCAAGTTATTCAATTTGTGCATAGAACTCATAACAATCCGAAGCCCTTGGATAATATCGTTAAATAATCATGTCCCTCCATCTGATCGACTCCATTCACTATACAGTACAAGGAAATCGAACTGAATGTATTCAATGTCATTTCTCGATATTTTCATTAATGCCCACGATTTGACAGTATTTGAGCATTTTCACACGCGTCTTACAGCTAAAAAGCAACAATTATTTATACATTGATGTGTTAGCATTGAACTGTTTTCGCTTCTTTTGTATTTTAATCATTTTTTTCTCTCTCTCGTTTCGCTAAAAGTTTATCGCCTTTTCATCGGAATTATTACCTTTTTTTTCGTTAATCGTTTAAATTAGCATGAAAATAATCCATAACGCACGTACGTACGTGATAATATACCGGAAAAATATTATCTTATTATTGAATTGAAAATATAAAACAAATATCCATATGGCCATACCCACACTGTCGATGTGTATAGTATATGCTACTAACTTCGAATATAATAATGAAATTTTTTTTTGTGTTGTTTCATTTCGTTGTTGTTGTCATTTTTACATAATATCTCGAAAACGTTCGAGTATACTCATATTCCTATACGTAAAATGTAAATGATTTCATTTGATACTGGAATATAATCATATAATGTGTGTATTCATATGTGTTATTGAACAAAATCATTTAAGCAAAATTATTATCGTTTCAACCTTGAATTACCGTGACCGTGTGTACTTTAATATATTGTTGAAAATGTATGTAGTTGTTTGTAGTAATATACTACGTCGAATATAGTCACAATGTATGTGATGATTATGGTGTATGAAACGAAAGAAATAAAAAATAAAATAGCCCAGGCAACCGATAACAACACGTGTTTATAGATTATTTTATGGTTTTATATTGTATGGTCCGGACGGTCTACACACCTAAATAAAACCAGGTTCTCTGCTGTTAATTATGGAAAATCATGCCTTGGATTTTTCATTTAAAAAAATCTAAATAAAGAGCATTGGTCGTGTTTTTAGCACAGTTTTTTCTTTCTTGGAAAATTCGAATTAATTTTTTTTTCTCCTGCAATCAATTTTTGTTCTTCTCATTTTGTTAAAAATAAAAAAATAGAAAAAAAAATTTGCGTTAAACACCCATCTGGCGAAAAATGTCGATTAACCTTGAAAATATTATTTCAGATATTTATTTTTTTAATTAGTGTTCTGCCGAAAATATTTTCTTTAAATAATTTGACATTGAAACTGGCAAACACGGACACATATCGCGCCGCGCACACACATTTTTAAAAACCGAATAAATGTTTTTTTTTTATAATTCGCTTTTCGCTTCTTTATTTTAGTTTTTTTTTCCTCCTATACATGTTATAATAGCGGATTTTTTTATCATTATCATGACATTATACACCGGCTTCGCGCGTTAGTATATTTCTCTGGTTTTTTTTGGGTGTTTCTTTGACGATATTTTGATAGCTGGAAAATGAATTTTTTTCGGTTTGATAAGAAAACTTATTGTCGACATTGTTCCATGAACTTCAAGTCTGTTTTTTTTTCTTCGTCTGCGTCAACCTCTAATATAAACAATGAAGGAAAAAAAAAACGTTTTGTTATCTCAACCTATAAGGTAGATCGATATTTGTTTCGAAATATGTGGCTTTGAAATTATAAAACCATTTTTCTATTTGCATTTTCATATGATCTGTACGATGGTTATATGTGTAACGTAATACCAATTAACTACCGCAACTAATCCAGGAAACGATAAGACAATTAATTTAATGTTTTTTCAATAAATTAAACTGTTTGATCAAGTGGCATGCGTAAATTGCATGTTTCTATTCCGATATTGTATGGAAACCAGAAACAATACACAATACACAACATGAAGGTTACAAAGCATTAAGCAGCGATCGGATCTCAGATTGATATGGTTTCGGGGAAACGGACAGCTTTTATTTTAAAATTTGAAATTCATTTTTTACTGACGAAACTGCAGCCGCCGAAAAATGTAAATGGAAACGATTGCCAATCACTAGAAATAAGTGAAAGTAACGGAACATTTAAATGCATATTGAGTGGGCAAACACACTGAGCCAAGCAATTACAACTAGGAAAACCTTCGCCAAACAAACTGGCGTCTCATAAGCAATTAGCGATTGTAATCAATTGAATCGTTTTGATGAATGATTGATGTCACAATTTCATGTGTTCGATTTTGTCAATTCAGGTTGTTTTGATATTGAACCGATTGTACTGTTACAAATTTGAGTTTCGGTTCTATGTCCCATCGAGCAAAAACTAGATTTTTCATTTCATTGGGCTGATGATGTTGTAACCGACCTGCCGGTATTGACGCTTACAAATACATCACAATGACACGGTCATTATTGTAATTTGGTTAATTTTACATTTGATATTCGGCTGCTATCATAGGTGTTAGGTCGGTTATTATTGTTGTCGTTTTGGAAACACGATGATGTTTCAATGACATTGAGTCAATAAAACATTTGATCGATTTAGTTTTTGGACAATATAATATCAGGATGTAAAAATCAGTTGTTTAGCATCGAAGGTTTTGTATAGTTTTAATTGAAATATGATGTTGTTGGATGTTGAACTTGTATGGCATTGAGAATTATTTTGTGTGTACTTGAACATTGTCTGGTTACTGTTTGTTCAGTGTTTCGGTAATTTTTATTGAACGAGACAGTGTCTCCCACAAATTTGATGATTTCCTTGACGAACCGTTCTTGTTTGACGAATTTACATTTTACGCCCCGTTTCCGCAACCATAACTTACGAAGAATTTTCTTTTTTTCTTTTCCAGGCATGTCCACTCAATCCAGCTCCAGAACTACAGTCCGAACAAGAATTTTCTCAACGATTCGCTCATGTTATCCGTGGCGTGATTGATTTTGCTGGTATGATTCCCGGCTTTCAACTGCTCACCCAAGACGACAAATTCACATTGCTCAAAGCTGGCCTATTCGATGCATTGTTTGTTCGTCTGATTTGCATGTTTGACTCATCAATTAACAGTATCATCTGTCTGAATGGACAAGTAATGCGTCGTGACGCTATCCAGAATGGTGCAAATGCCCGTTTCCTGGTCGATTCGACATTCAACTTTTCGGAGCGAATGAATGCAATGAACTTAACCGATACTGAAATTGGACTGTTTTGTGCCATCGTATTGATCACACCGGATCGTCCGGGCTTGAGGAATCTTGAGCTGATCGAAAAAATGTATTCAAGACTGAAGGGTTGCTTACAATCGGTTATATCGCAGAATCGGCCAAATGAACCCGAATTTATGGGCGAATTGTTGAAGTTAATGCCCGATCTGAGAACATTGAGCACATTGCATACGGAAAAGTTGGTAGTTTTCCGGACCGAACACAAAGAATTGTTGCGTCAGCAAATGTGGTCAATGGATGATGACTCGAGGAAGTCACCGTCGTGGGGTTGCAATGATCAGTTAATGGAAGAGGTGGCTAAGAGTCCGATGGGATCAGTGTCGAGCACTGAATCAAGTGATACAACTTCCGACTATGCACATTCATTATCCGCATCAGCTCCTCTGTTAGCAGCTACTTTATCTGGTGGATGTCCGTTGCGCCATCGTGCCAATTCTGGATCGTCAGCTGAAGATGATATTGTTGGTACGGCCCATTTAACACAAAATGGTCTGACCATTACACCTGTCGTTCGTTCCGTACCACCAGCCCATCACATTCGTTACCGTAAATTGGATTCACCGACCGATTCTGGTATCGAATCCGGCAATGAAAAAGGCAATGATCAAAAACCGGCAAGCAGTGAATCATCCTCCTGCTCCAGTCCACGATCGTCTGTTGAAGACATTACTGAAGACAAGCGACATATCGTTGAAGATATGCCCGTGCTGAAACGTGTGCTTCAAGCACCACCATTGTACGATACCAATTCGTTGATGGATGAAGCCTATAAGCCACACAAGAAATTCCGGGCTCTGAGACATCGAGAAAGCGATGCTGAAGCCGAACCAGTACTCCTACCACAACAACATTCGCAACCACCTCCACCACAACAACAGCAACAAAGCCAATTACATATGCATTTAACGCGCCCACAGCAACAGTCTTCCCTGTCAAGCACCCACTCGGTTTTGGCACGATCTCTGATGGAAGAACCCCGAATGACACCCGAACAAATCAAGCGCAGTGATATCATTCAAAATTACATTAAACGAGAATCACAGGCTGAATTCCAAAACAGTTCGTCGTCCAGTTACAAAAGTCCGCACCATCAAGGCTTACTGGTCTGCGCTCCACAATCGGCTGAATCGCAATCAACATGCCCCTTTTCCGGCCGATGGCAAGGCGGTCTCAGTGTTATAACAACAACGCGACACCAACAGACCCCATCTCCATCGTCCAGCAATTGTAGCACCAGCGATCAACAACGCTATTTCCAATCGCCGCATTCAACATCCGTGTCACCTCCACGTCCATCACCATCCGAACCGCGTCTGCTCGAACTGCAAGTGGACATTGCTGATCCACAGCAACCATTGAATTTGTCGAAAAAATCGCCGACACCACCGCCACGTTCCATCAATCACAATAAGGTGCTGCTTGAAGCGTAACCCGTACAGTGCATTCATTTTATGTTAGAACATTTGTTAGATTCATTTTAAGTGAAAGCCGGAAGTAAATATTTACATTTTTGAAGTAAGTAAGACAGAGAGTGAGAGGAGGCAATATTTTGTAAAATGGATACAATCATATGTGATGGACGCATGCAAAAGCAAAGCGGAGGGCATTTTCAGTTCAGTCTTTTTTTGTTACAAAAAAAAATATGGAAAAACAGAAACAAATTTTGATTTTTAAAATCGACGAAAAATTTGAAAAAGAAAACAAAGAATTTTGCTGGTTTGTTAATAGTTTCGTTAAAAACGAATGTTGATAAAATGACAACACCACCGCCGACGACTAGCCGTCGTAGCCCATTTTTTTAATTAAATTTAAAATGCATTAATAGTCAAGGGAAGGGAGAAATATTTTTTCATTTTATTATTTTTGCTTTTATCCATTTCCGCGTCAGCAAACAGTCAACCAATTTTTATTTTCTCTACTAAAAACGAGCTCCTTTTGCGTGTTGAAATTTTTGAATTTTTTTTTTATAATCTCTCGATTGAGTGGAAGTTGTGTAGACCAAAGACATTATAACTAAAGACTGGCCGTACATAAGAAACGACATAATGATGGTGGTAAATGTAAGCATGACAATTAATTTAGATGGGTGGAAAAAAAAGTAACATACGGGGCTGTGACGGCTGAGGGAGGAAGAGAGGACAGAGCAGATAGTGTCATAATTTATTGAATTTTTATTTAGAAAAAAAAAATTGTGGAAAATGTATTCCAGTGAGAATTATAGTTATAATGTCATTGTTATTTGATTATATTTTTTAATTACATTTTTCTTGTCAAAAGACACAAAAAACGGTGAAAACGTTTCAAAAAAGAAAATTATTTTAAATTTTTGATTCCACAAAAGATCGTGTGTCAACACTCTTGGCTTTCGATGGTTTTTTTTTCTGTGAAAAAAAGAAGAAATTTTAAATGAAAAACAATTAAATGTTTAAGAAAGAATGAAATTATTTAACTGAAGAAAGGAAAATTCGGTTGCTGGGGGCTGACAATCTGAAAAAGTGTTTTGGAAGGCGAAACAAATGATATTTAATTTGGAAAAATGAACACAAAACAAACCTGCAAAACAGAGAAACAAAATAAAAGGTGAGAAGAATTTAACTATTTTTGTAGTAGCTCTAGTAGATGGCAACCATAAAAAAACTACAACAAAAACAAATTGTACTAGATCTCTTCCTTAAAATTTAAAAATTAACACAAAAAATTATAAATTAAAAGTAAAAAAAAATTCAAAATGAATAAAAAAAAACAAAAAAAAACTTTAAATTTAAAAAAGCAAAAAAATAAAAAATGAAAAAAGTTATTAATTAAAAATTAAAGAATTAAATGTGACTATAGAATTGATGATAGAAATTTTTAATAATTTTATTTAAGAGCATTAAGCATAATAGCACGGTAAGTTTAAAAAAAAGATAAATGAAAGAAAGATAAAAGAAAAAAAAATTAAATTTGAGAAATGGTGAATAATAAAAGAAAATTTTCAAATGGAAATAAAAGTCTTGTGTGTATTAAATTAAATAAAAAAAATGAATAAAAATGAAAACAAACCAACCAAATAATTTATTTAAATTGAAATATTTTGTACATAATAGTAAACTAAGTGAGAAAAGAAAAAAATACTTTAAATTAAAGGCAAAATGTTAATTTTAAAATGATAAACAATGAGAAGAAAATAAAATAAAATGTTACATAAAACTAAGATTGAGCTAGAATTTTAAATATAAATGATGAGAAAAAACACAGAATGAAAATAAGGATAAAAAACAAAAGAAAATTTAAACAAAAAAATCATTTAAAAAAAACTTGTAGTGAACATAATAAAAAGAAAGAAAATTAAAGAAAAAATCAGTTTTGTTGTGTGTATAAATGTATAAAAATGAATGATAAAACGTCAAACAAAATCCCAATATTTTATTTGAAAGATAAAAACAAACACAAATCATTCTATCATGGATCTTATAAATAAAAAATAAAATTGAAAATATCCCGACAATTTTTGTAGTAGTCGTAGTTCGTTGTAAAGAAGATAAAACAAAAAAAACTTAAACACAGAATCAGATTTGAAACATAAAAAATGCAAAAATTGTAAAGATAAAATGAAAAATCTTACACTCACACAGACAAACATTTAAAAATGATTTTTTTTTGTCTTTTTATTTAACAAAAAAAAATAATTTTTTTCCGATTTATTTTTCAAAAGAGACAAGAAAACCTGAGTTGGGAGTAAACAGTGAACATTTTATCATAATTTGCCGACGACACAACAAACAAAGCTCGTTAAATTTTACCATTTTTTTTGTAATTTTAATTTTGTTTTAATCAACCATCAAACCACCACCACCCAATTTATTTTGATTTCAAAATGCTTAATTCTGTAAATAATTTTTTTTCCCTTAATAAGAGAAAACAAATTTGATTTTGAAATTAAATTTACGATGAAAAAAAAGAGAAAAAAAAATGGAAATATTTAAACTTTAACTATAGGACCAATTATTATTACGTTTAACGAAACAAAATGCAAAAGAGTAAATAAATGAAACACACACAAAAATGATTTTAAAACAACAGACACATACACACACATTGTAAGACAAAACTAAAAAAACAGAAAACAAAATGTAATTCAACAATTTACGAGATGGGAGTATCAATTTCATTGTTAAGTGAATGAAAAAATGAAAGAAAGAGAGAGAAAAAAAAAGAGAAAACTAAAAATTGTATGATTTTTTCTTCTTTTTTTGGATGAAAATAAAAACAAAATATTTTAAAAAAAATTATTCTTTTTATTCGTAACAAAAAAATTCAATAATTCCCTGTCCCACAAAACCTTCACATCTTCACAGACCATATAAATGAAATAAAGGTCCATCAGTTAATCACTTCAACCACAAGAGAGACCACACAGTTTAAACATTATGGTAAGTCCGTTCGAGGCCATTCGCTTAAATGACCAAATCAACACACATCTTCTCAAACCATTTTCGCAAGAATGGATCACCGAAATTCTGCGAAAAGGAATACAAATTGTGCAAGGGCACCAGCATATGATAATCTCTCAGTTGATTCAGTTGCACTTGAGGCACAGAAAGTTGAATAGCACACTCGCGAGGTGAATAGATTCGAGAGGTTAATGGCTGATGCGTTAAGGTCGATCTGATTAATTGTTATCAGTATGTGTATGTAATGTTCAGGATAATAGTCTGCATAGTCTACATAGTATAGATAGACATGTAATTCATCTGTTAACGACAGTAAGAACAGAAATAAGCGATGAACGCTGGTTTTGATACCGCCTTATATAGCAAAATATGAGTAACAACTCAGGAAGTAATAGATTTTATATGCAACTATTGAAAATGGTTTAATCGAAAGAATCAAATGATTCGCAGGGGTGCAACTATGGAGTGGCAATGCCAATTTTAATTTTGCGATTATATTTTGCGATGCTTTTTTTGCTGGCCATCGATTACGATCTTATTTGGCTACGGGTCAGATGATTTAACAATTGCATTGGTGATATGTTGGCTGTCTGTCTGTGTAAAAGAGCATGAGCAATACCAAAACATGTTTTTAATCAAAATTTGTCAGATTTAAACTTTTACCTCGTTCACACTGTATCAACTACGATGTTACGGCCAGTCCTCGACAGTGTGTAATGAATTTTACATTTCGAATCAAGTCAGTGAAATACCTAGTTCAATCATCAACCGATTCTGGGAACCTTGTAAAATCCTTCCTTTTGTACTTCCGTTACAATGGTTACCATTCAATGGACATAAATGAATTATCCATCATCCGTATAACATGCACCACCTCTAAAGGACAAAATAAAAAGTTCAACGATGACAAAAAAAAGGCACTTGCACTCTGCCACTCATTATAAAATTGAAAACTTTACACCCACCCTTGAGTGTCACGTTCAACAGATATTATCATAATGATACACGTTGTCATAACTACATCAGCTATAATATGCATAAAAAACTTCTTAATTGAAAATATGAGTGTCCTTCTGTTCAGTGACTGTTATACAGTTAAAATGCTGCACTGGATGGATTATCATAAATTTTATAAATTGAAAAGTTTTCCAGTTTTCACAAAACTATTGCATGCCAAAGTGACTGGATTGTCGCTGCCCATAAATAATAATCGATCGATAGAGCTTGTGTTTGAGGGTTATTTTCATTCAAGTTCAAGAGCAACAAAGTTTTGTTTAGCGCATTCGCGGTCATGACTTTCGACTGGGAGATTGGTATATACTGGCTATGTGTGTTTTATTGAAGTGTGCATTTGAGTTACACTGTCGTCTGCAGTTTAATGAAAATCAACCCACAGAGTTGTAAATGAGGGAAAACGGTTTCGTCGACGTTATATACTTTTCAGTTGTGTTTGTCCATATGGCATACTATGATCATTAACTGAGACTATTCAAATACATTCTTGGCGAACCTCTTTTTCTAATCAGTGAATTGGTTTGGTGTTTGGTGATAAGCAGATGTCTCAAGTCAATGTATTGTTTTAGACCTGTCCATACGAAAATTCTGACTTGTACCAATGCTTTCTCTAGCTCTAATTTAAGTCATCATTAAGCTAGTCCAAAGAATATTTTATGGAAAATTTGAAAAAATGTAGAAAAAATCGGGAAAATGCAAGAAAACTTAGAAAGATATGGAAAAATGTTTTTCCAAAAATACTTCCTGCATCGAATCGAATCGCACCCAAAAATAGTTTTCGGTCCTTCAAAATAAAAATGAAATCGCCTACAACACCCTCTCTGTACGTACATAATGATTTGATTCTACAAAAAAAAGTGACGCAAAAACATCCAGCTTAATCGAGGATTTCATTCTAATGATAAACGTTTTTTTCCCAGAATTTCACACCTAGACACCGCATTTCTACCAGCAATATATCTCCAACATTTTATCAGTGTCGAGTGTAAAGTTAGATTAAATCGATCGAACGTCCTTCTAACCCAAATATTGAACGCCCAAAATAAAAATCAATAAAGTCAACCAATGTCAAGTTTGATAATTATATCGAGATTACATTTTGTTTATGACATTCTTAGTCCACACGGTATGAGTATCACAACGGAAAATTTTTCGCTATTTTCGCATTTTACCCGCAAACGTTCCGTTCTTATTTGTTGCAAGACTCATTTTTTATATAGAATGAATAACAATTGTAACAGCCAAGAAGAGGGACATGTTCGTCTGAGTTTAATTTTCTTATTTTGCACACAAATGTAGTGACAGAGTTAAAAATTTGGGATTAAAATTTAGGTCCATGTGGGATTACTTTAGATTTTTTGGGACGGTTAAGAACTAAGAACTAAGAACGTATTTTAATCCCACTGGGATTTTTTTCTATGTAAACACCGACGGGATTAAGAAAGCAATGGCTCAGTGTGAAGATTTTCGGATGGTGTGCTGTAGGTTCAAATCTCGTCAGGTACATGAACTTTTTTCTACATAAAATTCAAACATTTTTCATTTCAGATGAATATAGAATGTCTCGAAACACGTAGAAGATGTCGACACATCTAAAAAATAGTAATTTTACCAGTTCGAAATGTAATGAAGGTAATTCCCAAGGGATTAAACTTTAATTCCAAAAAAGATTCGGTCGCGCTGTCAATCTCTAAAAGATTAAAATTTATGTCCATATTTGTATCTGTTGATAAATGGACTCGTCATACTGTGTAAGGATTTCAGCGAAAGTGTATTGATAGTTCACGATAGTTTTCATCATTCATCCGTCGGTTCATATTACATTTTAATCGATCGGGTACTTTTTAGTGAACAAGGGAAGAAATTTCTTAAAGCTGAATAAGCCCGCAGATAAAATCCAAACGTCGTCGTACAGTAATAATGAAAGTAGAGCTGGCTAAAAATGTTTACAAGACCAAATTCCACCACTCGTCTGGACTGTAGACAACGAACGAAATGAATAAATTTCCAGATTGGCTTTTCACTCTCTGCCTAAAAATAGTACGACGATGACGCATCTGTAACAATTATCACCAATATAAAAATGCTTATCATTTTTCGCTTGTTTTTTTTTCGCATGCTTTAACCTTGACAGATAACAAGTGTGTGGTAGTGTGTGATCTCGTAAAAAAAATATTTGTTTGATTAAACTTTATAGCTATGTACTGCGGTCGTGTATATACAATTTAGGAATTAGATAATGAGATTAGACGTTTCACATTTTGGCGGAAATTACTATGTATACAGGAAAAAAAAAAACAACACCACGCTCCGTACAGGCAAGCTGAGCTCTGTTTCTATAAGGAAATGAGTTGAGGTCGAGACACATGCCGACAGGGAAGAAAATGGTTTGTTTGCTGGAGAACATCTTAATCAAACAGACGGCAAATGTCTCACCATCAGTCGAATTATCGGGCTTAAGTATTTTAGAAAGTTTGATGGGAATCTATTACTTCATTTGTTTTAAGATGCAATTTGATATATACGACCAGACTAACACTAGATAATCGTTTTTTTCCTGTTCGCTCTTGTCGATAACAGATAACTTTGAATAATGAGGTGGTATAAGGTCGTTTCAGCCGCTGAGCTATTTCTGAATTTTTGCGTCAGAATGTGAAAAAAATCTAGTACGATTTCGCAGAATAATGATGATACTAGGATCAGCCTTTTGATACGTGTCCTGTCCTAAGAAACACAAAAAACATGCGAGTTACCCATATTAGTGAATATTCTAGCTTCTCCTATCAATGACGGACTTAAAGGATATTGTGAGGACTTAGAGTAAGAATGCCCTCTACTTCAAATGGACAGCGAAAAGGACATATCCCTACATTGATGCCACTACGAAAATAGCATTTCGATCCACTACGCGAACATTTATGCCTTTAATCGTCTGATGGACAGTCACTCACCACTTCAAACATTCAATTTTTTTTTTTCGGTTGTTTTGGGGTCATTTACTTTTCACGTTGTTCGAACAAACGCCCAATTATATTATGGCGAACAACCGAAAATTTCCAGATGTCGATGTGGTATAGTCGAAAACAAATTTCAATGTCTTGTTCGTTTCAGCGAAATAAAGGGAATCCGTACACTGTGTATTATACACCTTAGCCTTGAATTCCATAAAAAACAAATGAGTGATGAACACGTTTGGCACGAAGATTCATTGACCTTATTTTCGTAGTCATACGTGCTGTAATCCAAAGAGTATAATAGAACGTTTTAGAATAGAAGGTAAACGTATCGAATGGAACAAACGTAAAGCGAGAACATTTTGCGCGAAAATGTTTTTTTTTCTTCGTATACAACAAAGTGTTTGACATTTAAGGGACGGGATATCGGATTTCGTCTCTTTAAAATAAAAATAAATTTTTTATAAGAAAAATGTGATTCTAGGTAGAGTTAGCTAACGCAGCACAATTATTATCGTATTACAAAGTTTAGTCTACTATCTGCACTACACAAAGCAATGGTAATTACATTTTGCTTACAAGAAAGCGGTGGTGTCTACCGCGAGCGGATAATTTCCAACATATTTTCTCTCGACAAAATATCCGATTTCGTTTATCAGTGGTTGAGTTCTGTTGAACCTTATGTATTTTGCTTATTTCGGTCACCATAATAACAATAGCAATTTTATCACACAAAAATTCTCAGACAGTGATAAGTTCTATAACCGCAATACAATTGGATACGGTCGGTCATGCACTTATTAATGTAAGTAAAATGCAATTACTTCTCACAGCCGTTCGGCGAATTATAATTGTACTCGATATTAGCTTTGACATGGTTGATAGCCATTTAAGATAAATGGTGTCGATCGAGAGTTTTATAATTTGAGATTCCTGGAATGGGATGGCTTATCGGGTTTATCGTTGAAGCAAAACTAATTCGAAATAATTGCGAAGTTTTGCTTCACAGCAGAATTTTTGTTTAAACAAATGTTTACCCGTCTTGTGAAGACGAAAAAAAGAATTGAAATTAAGAACTCGACCACTTCTTTACCACATTATGATAAATACCAGACGAAGTGGCGATATTTCCACACTAGTTAGGAAAAACATTTTCTTGAATTTTCCTCAACGTTTTGCATTTAAAAAATGTTATTCTCGGATCTATTACTTCATTTGATCTAAAGTTTTATCTTAAGATTGATTTCAAATCTTTTACTTCATTTGTTTAATCATGGTTTTAGCTATATTAGGACCGCATTAATCAGAGCTTATCGTTTATTTATGAAGTTTGAATGGATAACAGATGAACTATCTGAGATGATAAACGTTCGCTTGTGCACCGTTTTTTTTCTGCAACGGGAGTCACCTTTCAATCTTACATCGTTTAGGGTTCAGTAGTATTCAGTGTAACTGATATGTATAATTGTATAGGAGTAACACGAAAACGTTTTAGGAAGGTCTACTGTGTCGAGTATTTTCTCTGTTTGCTAGCTTTGATCTAATTTACATAATCTCCATCAAGAATACGTCAAGAATTTTTCCAATCAAAGACTACAAGAATTTCCCAGAAGATTAAGCAAAGTCATAAGTTTACGTTTCAAACGAAGGCATGGAATGATCACCCCGGAAACAAACCGTTGCAATGACGTCAAAATGTGATATTAAAAAAAAATTGTCTCCATTCAAGGACGAACATCGTCGTTCATCATTCTTTTCGATGATGAAGTGAATATTATGCTAACTGGATTGTGATAAAATTAATTTCAAGTACACGCACCAACACCAGTAAGTGACCCATTCCGAAACACGTGTTCACACAATTTTTTTCGAAATAAATTTTGCATTGAAAATTAATTTCTGTCGTTTATGTGGCGGGTGTGGTGAGAAATTGTTACATACATGTGAACGATGTCGTCGTTTTCCTAGTCATCGCTCGTCATTTATCAGTATTCCGTCTATATACACTGAACACATACACACCACATACAGCTCAAAGAAAATACGCAAATTCTGTATGCTATTTACTGTTCGGTCGTTATTACTTCCGCGTTTTTCATTTTCATTGAAACGAGAAAACGTTCAACGTGGAAATGATCAAACAATCAATTATAGTAGGAACGAAACAATAATTTCAAATTATATTACGGCACGAGCAGCAATTTTGTTGATTTATACAATGTAAATAAACCTTCAATGGATGATGGTCGGAACGAGAACTTTTTGATGTCGTCGAACACAATTCGGTTTCTCTAAAGACGTATAACATTCGGCGTCGAATTTATCAAGAAAAAATAAATGAAAACGACGAATAAGTTGGGACGATATGCTAGCTATCATAAAAATCATAAGATGAAAGTAAAGTTTAAACCCAAGACGCACAACCAATGAGAAGTCAAGGGACATACAATAAAATACTTAGAATCTACCTGAGCCTGAAAAACTGCAATATATGCACTAAGCCTTGGGACAAAACATTTCCATGATGACCAAAGGTTTTTTGTTTGGAAACTCGGAGAATACGATTGATTTCTAGTATAGCTGAAATGCGAAAGAGGATGAAAAGCTTCTGCATTTTGAATTGCCAACAGATAACAGATCTGTTGCTAAGGTAATTGACAATATGTACACTTGGACTTCCATGAACACACATTCTACGGTTTATTTTTAAATTGCTACATACATCAAAATATAATTGGATGGTAACAATAGAATAGTATTTCTTCTATGGAAATAATGGAAATTGAAAAAGATGTCGATACACAGCCGTTCCATGAATGGATGGCTAAATTTAGTTGATTTATGTAAGACCCAGACCGGTACAACTCAAGCGAATTTATACTCTGGCATTACAGTACAAATTAAAAAAACATTTTTTTTTATTTTTAACTCACTTTTAAGACGGATTTCCACTCAAATGCAAGGAGAGCTTAAAGCCTGTGAAAGCTTTTATAAAAATTACAGACAATTACATAGTACTCAGTGCCACCTGTTTCTTGCGCCAGGGACAATTTTTGTTATGATTACATATGGACACTTTCACACTTTGGGTAAGTGCCCGTGGCGCCCAAAAAGATTGGCGCGTGAGACTAAAAAAATGTTTTCTGAGCCACCTACGTCATGTAAATTTAACACAAGGCGCCAAAGGTGAGGTAATTACTGCAATTTATAAAAGAAAACGTTTGTGCCCAGTTTATGTTAAAGGAGCTGTAATCTTGGCTACAATCACAAACCCTCAACTGAGTTAAGAAGTTTGACTGAGGCAAAATTACTTTATGTGAAATTTAGAAGAAATAAAAAAAAATCTTATTTGGTTACATCACAATTATTTACTGCAAGTGTGTGTGCGTTTAGCATTTTATCAATTATACCTTGAGACAGTTGAAGAAAAATAAAAGCATGAAACCAAAAAAAAAAATTGCGAGATAAATAACTATAATCTTACGCATGTCGTAGACATGTCACATTTTTGCGTTATATACAATTTATCGCTGACCTTCAAATTTATTTTTAATAGAATTTTATTTTCTGCAAAAACAAAAATTAAACGAAGGAATTATTTTTCTTCCTACTTTCATCGTTTCATTTGAGTGAATGATAATAGTTTGGTCACTACACTGGGAATTTGGAACGCAAAACAACTGTTGAGATTAATGGGAATTTCATTTACTGAGTAATGAAGTCACTCATGTTTCATGTCATACTCATACAAATAGAACAAGTTCGTGAAATTTAGTTGTTGTTGTATCTTTATAAGTATATTTTCACTCAATCGTCAATATTGAAGTTATTTTCTTTCATTAATTTAAAAACCATTGCTTTTATGGTATCCGACAGGAGCTACAAATCATCTGAGAAAGTGCCTATAGGTGCGTCAGGTATTACTTGATCAAAAATGTACAACCTTACGACATCTTAAACCCTATTATACGGCAGGAAGCATTCAATGTCGGTTTTTATAGCTACAAAGATAGAAATATAGACCTAGATCTCAGTCTTTTAGGGATTAACAGTGTGTGAACTCGACCGAATCTTTTTTGGAATTAAAATTCAATTTTTCAGTAATTCCTTTCATTTAACCCCAAATCATTAGGTCCTAGAGTAATTATATTTTAATCTTTCAGATGTGGTATTACATCTGATATTATTAGTAGTGAACTGATGAAATTGGAACCCAAGACAGCACAAACGTGAAGTCATGTGTCCCACTATTACCATTTTAAGAGGGTACACAAGTGTTTAGCTTCGAACAAGAACCAAAATTTCGCGAAAAATAGGGCATGTTTAGGAACATAATTCTCAGGATTC
This sequence comes from Bradysia coprophila, assembly GCF_014529535.1. Lineage (NCBI taxonomy): Eukaryota > Metazoa > Arthropoda > Insecta > Diptera > Sciaridae > Bradysia > Bradysia coprophila. The sequence continues at coordinate 1,542,276 of NC_050738.1, forward strand.
AAGAGATGGAATACAGCAAAAAGGGGATTGTCGGTTAATTTGAACCTTACTTAACAGAAATGTGTTTTCGCGTTTATAAAATTACTTGATTTTCGCAATTATTTTTCACAATTAAAACACGTCTGCAAGGCAATTTTTTTCCACTTTAGGTACATTTTTTCGGCAGTACATCGAGAATAATCACATAAGTTGCTATATCAAAACCGTTTCTTATGTCACAAACAACGAAACTATGTTTTCAATTTTTTGAAATATGTTTTTATTTTTAAGAAATTAACCAAAAACAATTTTGTTTCTATCACGGCGGCCATTTTGTTTTCACAATATTTTTATGATGGGTGTCTTCGATGTTCGATTTTCTATTGTTATTAAAGAGAAAATACGAGTTTCATTTCAATTAAAAGATATGACGCTATAGTATTTGGTTTTGTACGAAGCTAAACCCTTGTACGCTCTTAATCCACAGAAGATTTGAATTTACTTAATCCCTAGCGGGATTACAATGTAATCCCAGATATATTACTTACTGGAACTAATCCCTATCGGGATTACAATATTAATTCCATTTCTTTGTGCAGCACAGCGGGTATATTGTATAGACCGGAGCACGCTCTTCTCAAGAAAATAATACTAAAAGAACCGAGTTGGTATTTGGTACAAATACAAAATAATTTTGAGATTCTTCTTCTTATTTTTCAGCCAGTTTCTATCTGTTTCTACTGCTGGACGTAGGCCTCCCCAATTCTCTTACGAACGATCTGTTGCCACTTGTTGCCAATATGTGCCTGTAAGTCTCTTTATACCATTATTTTATCTCTCTGGTGGTCTACCTGTAGGTCGTGTTTTATGTGGTCTCCAGTTCATGATCTTTTTGATCCAATGTTCGTTAGTTCTTCTTGCAATATGTCTCTTGTCCCGCCATAGCTCCACTTTAAAGTTTGATTAGATACATTTTTCTTTAATCTTGTTAGTATAGAATAAATCGAAAAATTAAGACAATCGTTGGCAAAAACAAGCAATGAGGAGCAATGTAGCAAAATGTTTGTTGAAATGAATGAAGTAATAGATTTTCTATAAACCGCAAAAAAAAATAAACAACCGATGTTACAGATTCTATTATTAAACTGTTGGCAAAACATTTATGGAATGCCATAAAATCATAATCCTTTTCAGTTCACAATGTGTAACGTCTACAATTTCGTTTTTTTTTACATTCAAAATGTTCCAAGTACACAAACAACATTCGTAACGACCACATCACTACCATACCACTTTCATAATTTTTGACCATTAATCTGTAAAATGCGAAACAATGAACATTTTTCACTATTTTGCCGGCTGTCCAATTTTTTGAACAGCCATTAACCGTTGGCATTTTATATACCGAGACACCGTATCGGTCGTGATACATATAAAATACACACAGCGCTAAAGTTTTTGGTCACATAAGCTAGATTCAGATAGAAAATTGAAATTGTGTCAACAACGAAAAAATTATGTTTTGTAAAATCGAAAAGAGAAATAAATTTCACTTTTACTTTAAAAATAATGTGAAATGCAAAATTGCTTTCGTTATTAAGAAATTAAGAGAGATATAGCCGAGGTAATAACAATGACCTACTTTTGAACAGTATACAAGATATGGGGTCGATGGCTTCTTGTACAATATTAACAGCAACCATATAGCAAGACATGGTTGTGTTGACGGTAAAATGTTAATTGTGGTACCTAACTCGAAATTAATTTGTACAACATCATGGAAGCCACGAATAGTCCAATACTTAGCGCATTCGGCATTCAGTGTTACAGCCAAAAATGTTTTCCCATCAGAGCAAGTTTACGTACGTCGGGTTTAGACATTTTTTTGTTGTATCTCGATGTACATTTATTTACACATTTTTTTAATGTTCTACAACTCTCCTCATGTACATAAATTATATACATACAATGCAGCATGCTGTGGCATCAATTTTCCGGCTTAGAGAAATCGAGAGTTTTGTACATGATTGTGAAAGTAAATATTTAGACGCGCGATTAAAAGTAACAGCTCAACATCGCACTGGTTAAGTGTATTTTGAACAGAAACTGGTTTCGTTGATAAATTTGAATTTGATTCGTTCAAATGAATGGAGCGGTGCGTAAATTTTCAACGGTTCGTTGTCAGTTTCGGTAGATGTTGATATATATATTTAATATGTCGTTGCAATAGCACAATATACAGTGACCAACTGGTCGATAATTTAAATTTGAATTTAAAATTAAGTTCGTGCATCGCTTGTTAGTTGCTTATCAACAAAAGAGGTGAGTCCTTGGTCAAAACAAACCGTAGGTTTGAGGCTTACATTTAAATTACAAGACATAAGCGAAAGTGAATGCAGAGATGGTAAGTCTACATAGTTTACTCCTACAACACTTGCTTTGCAAATCGTCTGTATGTACCCCGACACAATCATAAAATCTTGTACTTCAGTTGATTAAAACATCATTCAAGCGTTCAAGCGATTCAATAGTATTTGCCTTGCACATCCTAAGAGCTGGAGGCGAGGAACAACAATTTCTCCAACGAACTTTTTTTGGAAATCGCGATATTTCCTCACCAGATAGAGAAAATCTACTACTTCATTAGCTTTAACGCAAACTATAGTCTACCGCTTAGTTTTTCGTCTAACAAATGTATTGACAAAATAAGTAATTATATGACACCGACTGATTAATACTTTTTTAGGCACTAAATGTGTAGAGTGTCACTCGAGGCTGTTGGCCCATTGGAACAATACACATCGTGTGCCTATAATAGTTCCTAATGCATTCTATAGCTTTCCTTTTTAGTGAATGAGAGTTTTCGAGCTCGAGCCGGAAACGAGTGCTGGAATAAAATTCGCTGAAACAGTCGTTAAACATAAGTCAGGGACAACGTTTTTCCTAAACGATGTGTGACATAGGCGACTAAGTCGCTATATTTTTACACTAGTTAAGAAAAAGCATTTATCTTCGAGTTGCAAACAACGTTTTTATCAAAACAGCCAACGAAAGTTTTTAGTGAAAAGCTCATATCATTTTCGTGAAGGAACAATTGAGCAATTCAGATTGACCGTAAGTAACTGACGTGACGATTGCATCGAACTCACAAACAGTTTTAATCAATATTGCGATATCATCATAACCATTGAGTCTATTACTTCTTCCGCCTAAAATTTCACCAAGTTTTTGATAGAAAATCTCGTACTTCATTCGTTTTAAAATATATTTGACTGTATAAATGCCTCGGCAGAGTAAAAAATAATGAACCGGAGTTCATCGCATATTTCAGTCGTTGCAGTACCTAACAGATGATTACCGGTGAAAAATAGGTTTGCACAACCTTCTTTTCTCAGCACTTTTTTAGGAATAGCTGAAATACCACGACACAACAGTTAAACTATCGATGAGTTTAATACAACGTTGGTTTTCGCAACAAAGCCAATGTAAGCTTTACTCACCGAGATGTGAAATAGTTATTTATGACATCGAGTGCGAAGTACTTTATTAGGCTCTAGATGCGTAATTATAACACGAGGCCGCAGGCCGAGTGTGAAAATACACATCGTGAGCCTAATAAAGTACTTTGCACCGAGATTCATACAACGTTTTATGCCACAGAGGCATCTAAGGTTTGCAAATTTTGCATATTATGTTGCTGAGTGCTAAAAAAACTGTTTTTGGCATTATGTCATGTTATAAATTGATGCATGAATCTGTTCAATTTTTGCAACATTTTTGCAGAAAGACACTTCCGCATAAAGTAAACTTTTAAACTCTTTCTCATGTCAAAAAGGGTGAATCTAATAGGGTTTCGGGCTACAAGTTTCGCAGCTTATGTATGGTTCTTAGTAGGACTTAGTAGGAGTGGAACTAGTAAGAGTAGAATACCAGTTCTACCAACAATGGCACTGAATTTTTCTTAACTTGAACCGATTTCATTAGTTTTGATTTGATTTTTACAAATCTGATAATGGTTTGAAATCTGTTTGGGGTAGAGTTACGAAAGCTCGAACTAGAAACTTAATTTCATAATGGAGCAATCGAGGGTATAATGAATAAGATGGTGTTGATACTAAAAAAATGTGACTATCCGTGACAACACAAATGTTCCGCTAGATCTCGATCGTTGTATGTTTAGGGTATAATCTCATCGTTATTGTTTTTTAAATTCCAGTCGACTGAACGTTAAATCGAATCAAATATTTATAATGTCATATTTTATCCCCATCATCAATTTCATTAAACGAATGTTGTTGACTTTTCCAAGGAATGCCAGTGGAAATGGTAAGCAACAGAATTCGGTGGTATATCTATTCCATCGAATCATTTATATATACGTAATGGAAACCACGCATAGCATTATGTTGGTCCGAATTTTGCGGTTCAACCCCAACCAACTGGAAAAAATAATATTACAAAAAGCCATACAACAAAATCACTCAGAGAGTACACACAGCCGATGCTGGTATAATATTATAAGTTCAAGGCCAACCCGATAATCGTTCTTCAACACGTGGCAAATGACGCAAGTGAAACTTTCCATTTCCAGCCCCGACAAAATAAAAATGCGAATATGCCGACAACATATAACATGATTATTTACCCTCGGAAAGCTTTACCGTTTTACATATATAAAGTATATGCCACAGCTAGACGCCCACACGCACATTTTCGGTCCTACTCAATATTTATGTATATATATACCTTTCGCTCTTGAATATTGCGTTGGAGCTGTGGAGTGGGTGGAATGGGATATTCGAATGAAGGGATGACTGGAGGGCGGTTTTGTCGGTACCGAATATGCTAAGATTGAGGTAGGATTTGGCTGCACATTGTGTAATAGGGTTTGTTGGTGGAAACCAGGAATCAATTTATTAGGTTTAGCATGGCGTTTTGTTGAATACATTTTCGGTTAAATGCTCAGCTTTATTGCTTTTCTCTTTCGTTTCAGATGAAAGAATGGAAATTTAATGTATATGCTTTGGGTTACAGGCACACAAGAAATGATTTTCAGATGATAATGGGATACTAATTTCAATTCAAGAAATCGTATTTGCGTATCAGAGCCCCGACGGAATTAAATGTTTTAATTCTTCAAAAATGACGGAAAACTCCTTCAAAGCCAACCCAACAAAAGCCTGAATTAATTTTCGATTTACTTCTGAAATTTGAATGTTCCCCTCTATGTGAAATAAAAGATTTCGATTTCTTGGTATTTTGGCGAATAAAATGTAACGAAAATGAAGTAGTTAAGTGAATGAAAAGAGAGGGTTCAAAAGAGCTACTGGGAAGCAAATTCATAATTGATTGTGTTACACAAATTGAAAACCATCAAACGAAATAATATTTCTTTTATCACCTCTGATTCAACGTCATGTCATTGCTAATACAAATCTCGAAACCATACACACAGCCAACCGATATGAGTCCATAAAATTCACTTATTTTATCGAATAATTTCTGTCATCCCTGCGTTCATATACGCCACAGTAAAACATAAACCTCTACCGAACAGTTTTTAGCTGAAATTTTGTTGGTAATAAAAAGCAAATATCGTAATTTGTCATGAAAAGGCCCCCCCTCTTCATAAGCGAAAGTGAAAATAAAACATTTTCCGTTTCAAGGTTACTGGCGAGGAAAAATGCGTAGAAGTTGTTATCTTGTCCTTCATGTAAAAGTTGCGCGGTATTATGTGTATAGTGTTTGAAAAATGTTTTGTAATACGATCGGAGATTTCGTTTTTCGTTGCCGTTTAATTTTGAGTTGAGTGTATAAATCAGTTTAAGTTTAGTTAAGGCAAGTACTCGTATACAAGTCATGTTCTTTATGGATGAAGTAAATGTCAAGCCCGCATTTGATTCATCGCTTAAAATTAGAAAATTCTATTAAATGCTAAGGTCATCGTTCTGTATCCAGGCTGTAAAAGCTCAAAAATAATCGACAAAAGGAAAATTAACCACAGATCGTTAGATGACTCATCTTAATGAAAATAATGAAAGCAGAACATCCCGCGTAACGTCGTGGCCTTTTAGACCTGGACACAGCTGCGAATAGCAAATGTTTGACTATTTTTGCAAAAACATTTTCTTCAATTGTCCCACATTTTCCTTAATTTTCCACAAAAAATACTTTTGGAAAATGTGGAAAAACTCTTTCCCAATAATAGTCTCGATCAAATTGTCCTTGCAGCATCGATGCCATTCAGACTATGAACCACATCCGTTGCGAACAATTTCACGGTGACATACGAGAGCTGAATATGGCTAGTTCTGAAGCGATTGGCTGGATTCATTATTTGGACATTAGGTTGTCTAAATCGAGTTGATTAAGACCTTCAATCTTTAATTCGAGCGACTTAGTTTTGAAATTGAACTTGTGATGAAGACTTTGTTAGTCTTAAGTAGGGGGTAGCTAATCTTGACATATAGCATTCTCACCAAGACCTTGAAAATTCTGGCAATTCTCGAAAAAAATTCACGAAATTCTGATCAAAATTGGGAAAATATTACGATAAGCCCAAATGAATCAACGTCCAAATTTTACCATCCATTCTCAAAATTGCGATTAGACTTATAACGCGTTATTGAAAACATGTTTCATGTTTCGGCCTCGACTGCCTGTGATACGCAACAATTATGGACCTGTTTCTGTACTAGTGCATTTAATTGCAGTGAGTTTGGTGAGTTACGGTGAATTGAATGAAAAGAACTGGCCTTAGAATCGGTCACAGTTTTTAACCAGCGCCATCACCATCTATAAGGCTTGTCATAATTTGAATATTCATAACATGGCAAAGTATGGTCAGTGGTCGCTGGTCAGAAAGTTTCTTTTTAAATGGTTTACGCTATTATTGAAAATATAAAAAAAAAACAATTCTTTTAAACATTGGGCATGTGGTAGAAATACTATTTAGGTCTCAATTCATTCTAATTTAATTCCATTTAAAATGTATTGTTCACCAGTCGTCCGTCTAGTGCTATTTTTAAATTGTAACAAAGCGGACCTTCGTACAAAATATTACAATAGAATCAAGTTATTAATTTTCAAACGAAACATTTCCACAATGTCAACATATGTGACCATACCGAAGAAGAGTAAAGTAACATTCGAAAATGTTAAATATCAATTTCTGGAAAGTGTTTTTTGGTAGCTAAAATTTATCTTTTTTGGTTCTCCTTTGGAGATTTATTGAAATTTGAGAAATGTTTTCATCACAATTTGTCCGTGAATACTTGTCAATCAACTTCGACTAAACGCAGTTCCTTTTTACATCCAGAAATTTCTTCAACACTTTCAGCAAACATTCTCGTACTTGCACAAGGATGCCCGGTAGGATGCGGAGAGATTGATATGATTTTATCGAAACTGGAAGGTTGGCTCGGAAAAGGAATTGAAACTGCAGATAGAATTAGAAAAATTTAAAGACCGGTGAGTGTCTTTGCATCGATTATGCTGAAATCATTCAAATGTTCATGTTTGTAAATGTGATTGGAATTGTCAAATATATTGTACCTGAAATGAAAGATCGGAATTTGGAATTTTTGGGAAGGGCCAGAAAACCAGACACAAAGTGATTGATTGTAGAAAACATATTTTTTTCGAACGGCTCCTTAAAGTCATACTTTTTAATTACCTACATCTTCTCAATTCGCCTTTGCTTCACAAAGCAGTTGAAGTATTCTATTCTACCGCCTACCCTTTACCGAAAGCTCCTTTCATTAACACTATGAAACAGCGACTGTTTTTAGGAAAACATTTTCTCAAATTTTCCACTTATTCATTTCTTTCTTCATATTTTCCCAAAATTTTCAACTTTTTTTGCGAAAGTTGTCTTTCCAAAATTAGTTACTGCTTTCATTTCATTGGCATTTTCTCTAGCTTTCACTCTTTCGTATGGCATTTCCTTTCTAGATGTGACACCATTTACTCTAGTCGAAATTTTCAAGTAAAATGGATCACTGGATAGCATCATACGGAAAATCGTATCAACGTCACCGAGCACCTCAAAAAGGAGAAACTCATTCCGTGATCATTATCATCATTATCAAGACTCAATTCGTCCGAAAGACAATGTTCGAATAAAATTATCAGCAGTGCACAACCATAAAAAACCGAGTACCAGGGAAACATTGTTAAAAGATCCAAATGCAGCATATAACTCCAATTTGATACAAATGTCGAGAAATGTATTCAAATAGAAAGCCTCAATTAATTACCATACAATTCAAATTTATTGAGATCTCTCTTCGGTTAATTAAACGCCGAAATATCCGAAAAGAAGAATCTTTATCCCCGATTCAAATTGTATGCAAAACATTATAAATGCGTGCAATCAATGTGTCATGTCATCCCATATAAAAGCCGTACCTCTCACATTATTAATCTGCCTTACATATAAATGCTGTTGTTGATTGCACGACCATCATCTCCATACAGCTACATATAACAACGTTCGTTCATACCATTTCTATACAATTGAAAATCAGCGTCATCAACGCATATAACCCACTAAAAGGTGAATAAGAGTAAAAGTAAACTCTTTCAAAAGTGTGTCATGCTTTTGAACAAACATAAAATATTTTATGTTTTACTACCATTTCTAATCGACACGAGGTCAATCACACAGCAGCAACCAAAAAATCGTCGCTGCATTATATACCCACAATTTGTACAACATTTCCGAAGAGAGGAGAAATTTCGTTTTCTATTTTTTTTTTGATTTAAACTTTTATAAAATAGAAAAACTGAACTCGGCCGGCGTATAATTTAAGAGTCACTTTGCGAAAACTTTGACCAGCTGATATAAAATTTGGAACCAAGGGATCTCCAATCTTTATGAGTTTTTTGTCTTCGTTGGAAAGCTTTCTTCAGACAGAGTAATTTGTAGAAAAAAAAAATCTTAAAAAACTTTTACCTTAAGTGTGGACTTTTGAGAAAAATGCACAACCGCGGATGGGGCAAAAATATAAATGTAAAATTATGGTCAAATACTAGCCTCAATAAGGTACAAATTTAGCAGTATCGATATGTTCGAAAAAGTTCTGCTAAGTCGCTCCAGCAGCAATTTTACCTCGAAAAATTGACCATTTAAAAAGAGGTCTGTAGGGCGGCGGTTTCCGATAACCTGCAAACTAACGATATAGGATGTCATCACTAGGCACCTAGATTCGAACCACACATAAACCACTTAGGTTAAGTGGTCGGCAGGCAACAGTATAACTTTTTCGAGAAAAAAAAACACAAAAATGGAACCCTCGTGAAGCTTCAGTCGCTCTAGCTCATCCGTATCAAAACTTTTGATAGACAAATTTTCTTATAGTCTTATATTCTTCCCTGAGCTCAAACCTTTCGATTGGCACCTTTTACAATATGATCCGACAGCGAAAAGTATGATTTGTTGTCACGCTTTCTCGCTATCTCGATTTTCAATTGGTCGACGTTATCGCAAAGTGACTCTTAAAGAGTGTGTGATCTTATGGTCGGATTTTTTGTTGTTGTTATGAACTCTGTTTTTCAGGGAAAATATCTTCAAGCCAAAAATCGAAAGATTTTTCATTTTTATGTCGACTGTTTTCGCTGCGGTATAAATAATTCCTCATTTCGGATTCGATTCAGACGACTGCATAAAATTGAAATGAAACAAAAATCAAAACATTTGAAAAGCGAAAGCGAATGCTCACACACTTTTGATCAGCGATTTAATTTTAATTTTATTTATTTTTTCACTCATTAATTTGATTGTTGATTTTTTTCCAATTTTTTGTTTCTCTTCTCTTCCATCGTTTTTATTGGTTTACGATGATAGTAGAAGTAAAATGCGCGCACTATAAACGTTGAATGGATAAAAATGGTGTGTAGGCAATTGTTAAATTGGGATATTGTTAACGATGTGAATTAGAAAGAGTTATGTGAATTAAAGTCAGCCACACCACATTTCTATCTAAGACCGAAATGAAGTAATTATTTCGTTGGTGGTTAAGAGACGTGACGTGGTGTATGCAAATCACGAACATATACAAAACTAAAAGGTTAGAAAGTCTGATACTGGGGCCTGATGCCAACAATTATGATCGAACAAAGTTGGGAAAAGTAAAATTCAAAAGAAGAATTTCTTTTTGAACCTTAATAGGCGATGATCTCCGACTGTTGTGATTTAAATCTTTGTTAAAACTAATGAAGTAAAAGATTTTGCATGCTTTTGTACTGATACCAGTTCATTTCATCAATAAAACACTTTGTTCTGTGCCCTCAACATGTAAAATATTGTACGTAATTCGAACGAAAAATAAAAAGTCGCGTTGTCGGATCGACCCACTTAACGCAAAAACTCGAATTTTCAACTTTTTCGTCCCTGTGATTATTTTAATGTGTCACAAAAAATTTAATCGAAGGAAGTAGCAGATAACTTTGCTATATGAAATGGATGCTCCATTCACCTTGACTAAGGAATAATAATCATTAACAAATTGATAATGAAGCTTTGCAGTCTGTCGAGTACCAAAACTGAACTTATTACGTCCTGTCTAAGTGCAAGCATCGGATATTACAAATTATCGAAGTAGAAAATGAATAAAATAAGAACAGACACGATGATTGCATCAATAAAACCATATTTATGTAGACTGTTCTTTGCTGCGAGAAATTTAATCGTACCTTGTCGAGGAGTTAAGCGTTCATAGGGCTTGCCTATTTACAATAGTCATTTGCTCGACTGGATATGAAATAAGGAAACATGTTTTTCGAGGGTATAATGGAGGGTACAGTACTCCCGAGAAAGCGCAACTGTCCCTTTGCTCCCTAATACACAATATTTTTCATGAAAACCTCAACTCAACATTTCATACACGGCACACGGGGACAAAATACCTATTTTGTCCCTTCTTACTCCACCTACTGCCTGTGCTGGGGAAAAAATTTCTTTTCATTTAGTCGCACTTTATTGTATTCTTGTTTCCATAAAATCGGTGCTGACAAGTGGCATGGGTACAGAAGCACTTTATATTATAGATCGTGGTTCGCTAATCGTTTTTTTAAGGGCACCGGCACATGACTCATTGTTTCAGAGCAAAAACCATTGACATTAAAGATTATACGAAGTGAATAAAAAAGACGTAAAATTTTCGCAATTATATCATTAGCTTGACCTTTGCCCTCGTCAATATTTAATGAATGTTCTGAAAGAACATAAAAACATCTCTACAAAACACGAGCTCGACAAAATCCCACTAGAATATACTTTTTTTTTTTGTTATTGTTTCGTATTATGTACTGACAGTGTGTTAATATTGTAGCAAACAATAATGTATAACTCTCCGGCAGAGACGGTATTTGAACTCCATCTTCCAAAGTAAAACCCACCCGTTAACTGTACGTTTGCTATATAACGTTAACTGTTCGGAGAAGAGGTGGATATATGAAACACATTCACAGTTCAAATAAAATTTCACAAGGGGTTAGATTCAGCCTTGACCGAATTTAACCTTGAACAAATCCCCCCTCTGTCAATGCCTACAAAAATATTCAGTATTTTATGTATGGTGGATTTCGGGTGTTGTATGCGTGTGACAGTTATGTGTGTGCTCTCTGTTAAGAATTCGGCTTCATAAAATAAAGCTTGTGCCCTTAGTCGAGTCGTCTTGAAAATTAGATTATTGAAAAAGTTTCAACGAGGTGAAACCAATTTCGCATTTAAACTTTTGAATGGCAAATTTATGGATGAATTGTCAGAGAATTTAAAATTCGATTTAAAATTCGACACGCCATGGGAGAAAGTAAAATTACCGCAGGTTGCAAGCTTATCGAAATCACCGTCCGTGTCAAAGTTAGAGATTAATTTTTCAGACAATCTAGCACAACACATCGTTCTCCTACACAAGATGCTTTCCTACATTTTTTGGTTAGATAGAGACAACAAAAATAGCTTGCACTGACTGGGCTAGTGTCGTTCACTTTATAGAATATTGGGGAGCCCGAATACACACAATGGCATGATTTGGGTTTGAAATTATATAATTACACATTCCTATAAAAGTTTCGCGCCACATGCGCCACTATGTATTAGGAGGGTGTATTATAATGATGTGAAAGCTAATAAAACTACCCATCCCACCGCTCAGAAATAAATGACAAGCCTTATTATTGTGCTTACCGTTGTAGAATGATTCTATAACGGAATGGATGATATGCTCAATTCAGCGTATCTATTTAAGGGAATAATATCGTTTTATTGCCTTGCAAATGAAAGTGATTCTATTTACAGGTTATTGTTACATGTATCTTGGTTAGTACGTCTTTGTGTCAAGCCATTCGTCATATTTTAAATTTTGTTCTGATGTGGGACCGCATAGGAGAATACGGCGAAGCTAGTGTGCCAGCAGAACTATTATGTTGACTAAAATTCTGTGAAATTCGCTAAAGATTTTTTCTTTAGAAAATGTCAGGTAACCAATCTTTTATAGCAAAATGTCTGTGTTTAAACTAATGAAACAATAGAAGTAGCAGATTTACTGACTACAGTGTGTAGTCATTAGACACTGAGAAAGTTTTAAATTTAAAATAGCTATTTTGCTAACTAGTTAGTAAATGGGGTTGTTTTGCGCAATTGATGTGAGATTGCCGATACGAGCCGAAGGCGATCCTAATTTTTACAAACGTCAATTTACGCATAAGTCTGTAAAAGATGAAAAATCGTAGACACTTCGATGATAGCTAATTAATATATTGCGCTCGAGCCATCTGGACTAAATTCTGGGAACACAATGCTTCACTCTGACTTGCATTTTTATTGCTAATGGACTATTAGTCCTAAAAACAAATAACATTTTCGAACACAAGTTATAGTGATTGATGTTAAGTACCATGTTAGATAACATCATGAGCCAAAATAAATAAATGAACACACACAGAACGTGTAATCGTCTAAAAATCTCGTAAAATCTGATTTTATTTTCCATACCCAATCCATATACCCACACAAAAACTGTGAACATAAAAGGGATGATAAAAATGTGTGGAACGACAACAGCAATAAATGGAAGAATATATATCGGAGCGATAGTCGAACACAAGCTCAATTTACTCGCATAGGCGATACACCACAGTTCACTAACAGGGTCAACGCGAGGCCACGGTTTAAACGCTTTCAAGGTGATAGTGTCTGCGCCTGCGTCAGCATACCTTAATAACAAAGGTACGTACAGATAGGATGTTGAATGTACAGTTCGAGGTCATATTCGGTTTGTGTAGAGGACATTTGATTAGAGGGAAGGTTAGATGTGAATGGGCGTTTGGAATGATATTTATGGTTCGTACTATATTTATATATGCTATGCTACATGTGCCGTCGTAGGCATTGGAATATATACGAATCAGAGAAATTTTCTTTTTATTAATTTTAGGATGTTAGAGGATTCGCTTATAACGGTTATGGATTGCTGTGGATTGATTGTGTTTGGTAGAGTTCATAATTTCGATGTAAATTTGTAGCCGAAATTCAATAAAAACTAAAGTAAATAAATTGTCGCCAAACATTTATGCGATAAATAGTTGATAAAAATACCCAAATATAGAGCTTTTATCATCAATTGGAATGAAGAAATAAATAAAAAAAAAATTTGTAATAAACTCCGAGAATTTAGCTGGTGATATAATACGTTCACATTTTTATATATTTGATATACATACACATACGAACGTGTATACACCATGATGATGGTTCATGTTCAGGGTTATTTGAAATTGCGCATCTCTCATATTCGGTGTAATGTTTATAAACTGATAGCGACTGTTTGCTAGGAATTTTTCGGCTTCAAGCTTTATATAGTCGAGATTTATAAATTGTTGAATGGAAAACGAGTGCGTACAATTATTACCAACGACGAACGGTATAACTATTTACAATACCACCAATCACATTTGCCGCATAAAATATTTAAAGGATGTTGGAATGGGTGGCATAACTATACTAAAGTTAGTTGAACATTTAAACGGAAACATTTGATTACCATTTTTATCGATGACATTATTAACCTGTCACAGACGGCAAGCAAATTAACAGTTTTACTATCTGATCTATTACTTCATTTGATCGAAGATTTTTAGATATTGATTTTAGAAATCTTTTACTTCATTTGTTTTCAACATGTTTTTGCTATATAAGACCGAATTAGTCTAGGCTTGTCGTTTATTATTGCTGACGTTGTCGATAACAGATGACATCCGTCTGTAACAGGTTAATAATCGTTCGGTAATTCAGTCTTGACACAGAAGCTTTTGTCAATGGAAATATGGACCTTGAGTAGTCCTCTTAAGCCGTTGTATAGCCAGTACATTTTTTGGCGCAGTCGGCTAATTTTTAAAATTGTGCTACAACAAATATTCATTTTGGGCTGCAAATGTTCATACTGGGTGCCACATGTTCAATTTGAACGTCAAATGTTCATTTTGAGCGCCAAATGAACAAGTCTTAGGTGTCTCAACAACCGGGTTTTTGGTAGTTCCGGCCGCGATTCATATATCAAACTCAAGCCTTAACCTTTCACAATAATAGCAAGGTGTATCGCGAGATAAATTGATTATGTTATTGCTGAGAACCTTTGGCCAGAGAATGTTATCATCAACGACGAAAGCAGCTCACTGCCCAGGCATGAGAACAGAATTAAAATAAGAGGTCTCCACGAAGCAGTAAACCAAAATCTCACACAAATTCAGTTTTTTATGTTGGTATTGGTCACTGCCTGCCTGTTATTGGAGTGCATTGATGGAAGTAAACCAAAAACCAAGTAAGGACCAAAAAATTTGTTTAAAAAAATACCCGAGCTCCCGGTGATGGAAGAGTTTTTCTTTTAAATAACAGCACCCGGCTTAAAGGTTACAACGAACATTTTGCACGACCCAACAATTGAGACATTTTTGAATGAACGTATTCAACATCCTTTTCGCTGGAAGTCTATTGAAGATCAAATCTCAATTTGTTTCCCATTGTGTTGTCTCTGAGTGAAAACTGAAGAGTCTTGACTATACATTAAATTTTGTATACTTGGATAAGAGATGCTATATAATAAACGAACATTATTAGAAAGACGCACACATATCACTCGTATCTGTTTTATTCTATAGAAATGAAACGCTTCACATCATCCCCGACAAGTGAATACTTATAACCTAAGAATAAATCTCATTTATCATTACAATGTAAGTTAATATATGAGAGTTCCAGTATAATATACAAAAACAGACGAATAAAGCCTTGACAATTGACCTTAAGTTCAATGTCAACGCTATCTGGAGACAATGAACGTATAATGAACAAATGTCTCTATCGCAGGGGACTATAGAGGGTGGATATCCTTGATAATGTAGTTCTAGTTCAGGTCAAAGTCAAATTTGTGTAGTGTGTACTCAACTCATGTACACGATAAGTAGTTTTAAGTTTTATGGTCTTGTAAATATTTTGATGTTATATACACGAAAAATGTTGTGCTGGACGATGTCGTTGCTATATAACGTTTATATTGAGCATAGATGCACCAATGCACATTTTATTTCACACGTGAATGTCATTTGCTCGGAATTTGTTTGACTGAAACAGAAGCATGTGTTTGTGGTTCAAGTTTCAACCTATGAACTGACCCACAATATAGTATATGGAGAGTTCTTGGACAACACTCTGTGAAATCGAGATGCCAACCTTTCAAAATGACTAACAGGAAGCGTGCCTGAAAGTTTTGGGCTCGCTTAACTCAGGTGTAGACTGAAACGATTTCTAAAGATTATTTTTCCACTTCTTAAGGCCAGGTTAAGGCACCTTAAACCTTTGCGATAGTAAACGCCTCGACCTGGCCTTAAATGAAAAAAAAACCTGGGCTTAGAAGATAGTCCTATTTACTCTGAAAATTTACATTTTGTTACTGTTGATATATGTAAATTACAAACCGAGCTGCAGACATAATAACGACCGACTACAACAACAGAAAACATTATTAATTTGAAAATGACAAATTTTTATTTAAAGTCACAGTACATTTACCCGGCCAAAGTAGCAAAAGTCAAGTTCAAAGAGAGGACGACCGATGACCAATTAATAGCTATTTAGCGACTTTCATATTTTGTGCGGTTGAATAAATTACCGTTTTATATTTGTTCATTTTTATCATATTTATACACACAATTTGTCTGCATAATATACGTGAGAGCTGAATATATATATATCGAAAATTGCATACTTTTGATTCATTCTTGCTCAATTTGTATACAAAACGTTGAATTAAATATGCAACGAGTTAACACTTCACGGACGGCTGTGTTATCATATATCGCCAGCGACGACAAAAATAGGCAACGAACTTATAATAGTAGAAGTAAAATGAGAAAATTTTAGCAGGAATCTAAAGTGATTGTTAACCTCGCTATCGGTTTGAACTAGGGAATGTAACTGGGAAATTAAAAACCGGGAAAAACCGGTTAACCGGTTTACCATTTCCCGGGATTTTTTTTTTTTCATTTACCGGTTAACCGACCTTCAAAAATTGAATGATTTTTACATTTTTCCTTTGCAATAATACCTTGAATTGAATTATTCTTCTAGTTGCATTACAGCATTACATCTGATTTGAACTCGTTGTGAACATTTTCATCACATTTTAATCGTAAATTGCACCTCAAGATCAGCCCTAGACTGAGAAAAAAGGATCAGTTTATTTTGCGTTGCTGAGCTGGGCAATCATGCTGTAATTTCTATTGTAATTGAATTTTCACCACAGTCCAAACAAAAGAAAATGCAGAATAATTGTCGATCTGCGCAACGCAAAATGTGTCATTTGTACTTAGCCTTAAGTTTGCAACTCTGAAATTGATGTTCTTTAGAAAGTCTACAGAATTCGAAGTTTAGAAGATCGTGTTACTACATCTTTAAGAAACCAATTGAAGCAACGTCCGTCAAAAATTCATGAAAACAGTTCAATAAGGAGCTTACCTTTCATTTATTTCCTTTCTCAGCATCTCGCTCAGCATAGTAAAAAATTCAATCTTTACACTGTCCAACAGAAACTTTGAAACTAGTTCACACGATCGATTTCCGATATTTCTGTTGAAATATGTAGATATGAAATTCTTTATCATCCTGAAAAATGCAAATAAAGGAACGGTAAACTCATTTCTGAAGGGCTTCGCGAGCACAATAAGCCACTTAGTAGGGGTAGGATAAAAGCATTTGTCATCGGTGCAAGTTACAAACTCCCAACTCATCCAAAAAAATGTCTAAACGAGTACAGAATGTAATATTCATTTCCCGGGAAATTTTTTCTCATTTACCGTTTTTCCCGGTTTTTCAAAATCGACGGTAAATGCATTCCCTAGTTTGAACAAACGTCGAATCGAAACGAAAATCCTCATTTTGTAAAGGTGTTGCAATGTATTGATGCTCCTCGCAGTATGGACAATTGGTAATTGGTTCAATCAATAAGGTCGTTGCCTTTTTGTTACCTTACCTTACCTCTTTGGTATAAAATGTTGTCTTTCACATTTTTCTCCATTTGGCTAAAAATATGTAATCATGGCTTCACGGTTAAAAATCGATTTTAAGAATGTTTAGGCCAAAAATTGACATTTTAGTGGTAAGGATTTATTCCCAGGTAACCTCGTTGTCTTTATGGCAAACTAAGTGGAGCCTCTAAAATTTTATCAATTACCTTCCTACCATTTCCGTATATAAGACTCTCACAGCCAATTATTAGCTTTCAATAATTTCTCTTGAAAAGCCATTTTATCTCAAAGACACACATTTCATTGGTGAAGTAGCCATTTTTCTTTTTCTCTTTTAAGGAACTTTTCAGCGGTTTTAACACAGCGTAAATCCTTAAACACTTCTAAAGCACCGTTTGCACTTTGTCTTGGATAATTTGTTCAACAAGCGTTATTCTGTACTCAAATATCATTTGAAGATTGGAATAGACCGTACAGTGGTTTAATTTTCCAGGGGCTACTTACGTTTGGAAATTTGTATTTATGCCTTGTGTGGGTGCTCTGTTGCATTCAGCTTGAGCTGCCAATGCCACACTTGGCAAAATGAAAAGTCCCAAACGAGGACTCAATCTACTGTTGCTTTCACGACAGAGTAAAACCTCTGCTGCGGCAAGATGTAGGCCAGTTTTCACGAGATATTTTCGTTGTACACCGTATCACAGAGCAATGTTCTGAAGTAAGACAGTTCTGAGTGAATCAAGTTGACTTTTGCAGCCACCCGCCTTCGTGTGAGTCTGAACCGGTTCTTTCAGAACCTTGGAATTATGTTCGCTGGTTGTGGTGTAGCCAGAAAAAATGAGAGGTAGTGAACACAGAAAAAAATATGGTTTTGACTCAAAAACATTAAATATTTTTCTGCAAAATTATTCGACGAGGTGAAATTTGAGAGTTATATTTTATCGCCACTTTGAAGGCTGTTCGTCCATGGAACCTGCTCGTCTTAGAATTATTTTTGTGGTATTGCCAGATTCACTACCGTTCGACTACATCATTCTGAACTTGGTATTAGAAAAAAAAAGTAATTTTGGCAACGGGTAGAGTAAGGTCACCTTGCTCAACTTCGCCGTAGAATTAATCAAAATTTTCAAAAAACTCATTTTTACTGTTAATTTCCAGGCTGAGCTTAATAAGGTTACTAAGGCTACCATTGAGATCTACCAAATGTTTGAAATAAAAGGAATGTCCCAATGATATCTCGAACCCATCAAGACTAAGCACCTAAGTCCACTCCTTGTATATAAAGAGTCACCAATATTTTCCACTGTCAACGTTAGAAGAGTGAAGAGAATGGTGGACTCAACTGCTTTTGATCAAACACTCTTCTAAAGAGGTAGTGTACTTACTCCATTCCACCTCATCGAATATTTCCTATAGATTCAAAATCTTTCACTTCATCTGTTTTTGGATCAATACATCAGCCAGGGATGTACCGCTTCGAAGACACAGTTATCTGTAAAATGAATGTTAATGCATCAAACATCACACAATGTAATAACACCACTTTGTCGCAACATTGCATTTATATATCGAAGGATTGCCCAATTACCAACTACAATTTTCATTGCCACGACGAAGAAAAGTGTAACCTTCGTTTACATAGAAAATTGCAATGAAAGTGGAAGAAACCGGCTGTAACCAGTTCGTTCATGTATACATCGACCAATATCCAATTCTTCATTTGAATATTACGAATGAAGTACCGTTCCTTATCTATCTAACTCTCTTATGCTGTGAGTTTAGTTAGTCAGATGCCGGATATAACTATACACAGGCGGAAATAGTATTCTTGAATCTTTTACTTCAAATGGTTGATGCTTCCGCAATTTAAGCATACCATTTGCCAGAATATGAGACATCCATTAGTCACCAACGATTCATCGAATATTTGATTCACCAATTGTAAGATATTAACAACACTAACTTGCAACATTCATCTCTGAATACACTGAATTGCTAATTTAGACATTTGAAGCATTTTCAGAACGTATTTTTCCAATGAAAATTATTATTTTTACGAAATGTTAGTTCCCAACTGTGTAACAAATGGATGACGTCATTTCACCGAGCTATATTTAAGTTCACGGTCAAGGTTGTCGGTATTTTGCTTATTCATTTTCCTATTTTGTAGTATTACATAGTATATGTGCATAGAGGCGATAAAAGTACCTTTGTGTTCATTCCAACCAGTAGCAAATAATAATAATATCGAGGAATTTTCATTCTGTAGAGAACGAAATTCGCGCACACACGGGCATACGAAAAATGCCCACATACTCTCACAGTATTTTGTATCAGAAAGTAATTCTTAGTTGCAACGTGCCGTGTGTCTGTATGGTGTACTTACAGTAGATATTACTCGGTTACAAAATGTTGCATCATCTCTTCTATTTCATTAGTTGCAGCAATTTTCTTAGAGGGGTAGGTCGTGCGCTCGATGCATTCGAGATAAGGTTGGTGCAGTCGTTTCTGGCAATTTGTCAATTGTAAGCACGTGGAAACATTATTTGAATCGAATGAATGCATGTCTTCTGTTATTGATAGCAAGTGAGGAATGAATATTAGGTGAAGAGCTGTTCGTGATACCCAGACACTGAAGATAATACGAACATTCTACGGATCACATTAATTACGAGTCTTACGTTCGAGTGAATTCGAGTACAGGGTTCACTTCATTCTGTACAGAGCTTACAATTTCCAAAGAAATGATGGAATGGGGTAAATGTGATAGGTCGAATGATGAAATAGCATTAAAATATTGACGGCGGGATTTCTCTTAGAAGCACTCAGTGGGAGATGCGGGAAAACAGGAAAAGTATCCCATTCAAAGACCTTTAGACACTCAAGTTGTGACAACAGCAACTTTCACATCGTTAACTATTTACAACAACTATTTCATCTGAAGATTTAAGTAAGAAAATTGCACAAAAAGTGGAAATCCGCTATTTTCCTGACTACTGGCTACTGTTCCACAAACCCGACTAGTCTCGCCAATACCTTACATTTGTCATATCGGCCATCATCTATGGTGAAAACCACAGTAAAACAAGCACTGTTTTGCTTGCTTTCTTGTCAATAACTACTGATTGACTAACACGATTTATCTGACGTTGAGGGATTCTTTTGAAAAACAGAATCTTGAAATCGGAAGCATTTTCCATTGGACTTTTTTATATGTGCCTGAATTGGTATTGGTCCCTAGAACCTAAAACCACTTTCAAAAAAATTCTTCGAATCTTGTGTGGCTAGTGGAAGGTGATCGAAAACTGAAAACATGCATTTTTCTTACAAAAATTTCTCCAGTTACACGAGCCGTACAGGGTCGTGTGGGGTGTCATTAGAAAGGTAATTGCATGTACTAATGGGAAAAATAGGGTCTTGTTGGGTTTAAAATTCATCCACACTGAGATATGTGCAGTTGAAGTTTTCAGCCGAAAAAAGACTGACAACTTGCACTTTTCTTACAGAAATTTCTCGAGGTACACGAAACGTACATGGTCGTGTGGGGTGTCATTTGAAAGGTAATTGCATGTACTTTTAGGAAAAATAGAGCTTACAGAAGTTTGGTAGCATCTTCGATGCAATATAAGCACTTAAACATTTCAACTTCACATAACTCATCGAAGATGCTACTAAACTTCTGTAAGCTCTATTTTTTCTAAAAGTACATGCAATTACCTTTCAAATGACACCCCACACGACCATGTACGTTTCGTGTACCTCGAGAAATTTCTGTAAGAAAAGTGTAAGTTGTCAGTCTTTTTTCGGTTGAAAACTTCAACTGCACATATCTCAGTGTGGATGAATTTTAAACCCAACAAGACCCTATTTTTCCCATTAGCACATGCAATTACCTTTCTAATGACACCCCACACGACCCTGTACGGCTCGTGTAACTGGAGAAATTTTTGTAAGAAAAGTGCATGTTTTCAGTTTTCGATCACCTCCCACCAGCCACACAAGATTCGAAGAATTTTTTTGAAAGTGGTTTTAGGTTCTAGGGACCAATACCAATTCAGGCACATATAAAAAAGTCCAATGGAAAATGCGTCCGATTTCAAGATTCTGTTTTTCAAAAGAATCCCTCGTTTGAATATTCTGATTCGTCTCGTCAATACCTTTTATTTGACTTCCAGAGATATGCTTGAAAAAATCGTGAAAAACAAATCAAAATAAAACAAACCAAAATCACTGTTCCTGAAACTTGACTCCAAACTTCTATTCCTGTTTTGGAGTACTTCCCGTTGATTAGCGACAACGTGATTACGCTAGAAAGTGAGGTGGGCACTAGGATGAATGGCCCCTGATCACGAACACAGCGCTCCCACAGTGTCCTACTTTCCTAGTTTGTCCTACTTTTTGGAAATTCGTCCTACTTGTCCTACTGTCCTGCATAGGACAAGTTTGTTAGTCAAATCCATGCTATTTCCATAGTCGAATGGATGTGCAACAGTTTACTATAGAAAGAGTAAATCTCGCGAGGAGAAGTCACCTCATCTGTATTTCTTTTACAACTCAAGTTTTTAAGAGACCTCCTCTTTTCCCTCTCATTTGAGTTGGATTTTTTAAGATCGTATTGGATGTTAAGTTCAATTCAATACCAAGAGGTTTTTAGCCCCGTACGAAGTACGAAGGGGCTTATAGGATTACGATGCCGTGTGTAATTGATGGAATTCGAAGCAGACGGTAAGGGCAAAGTGTTTGCCTATGTTCATAGATAACGAATCCGCAATAAAAATTTGGGCCGTCTGTCCGTCTGTCCGTCTGTCCGTCACGTCGATATCTTGAGTAAATCAAATCCGATTTCAAAAATTTTTTTTTCCCTGAAAGATAGTCAAAATAGTGAGGCTAAGTTCGAAGATGGGCATATTCGGGTCGGCCCTTCGTGAGTTAGGGCCACCTAAGTGATTTAAGGTCTTTTGGTGATATTTATGGCAAAATAAACGAAGGAAATGTAAATGACACGGCAAATGATAGGTATTGTCAATACCAATCCAGGAAATAAAAGTTTTTTAAAATCGGGTGAGTGGACCGTGAGTTAGGGTCTTAGAAGTGAAAAGCTACTAGGGCCCTATGTGTATTTTACATAGAACTCAAGTAAATTTCATTCGTTTTTCGTAATTTTTGTGTCATTTGGAAGGTAATCAAAAGCCGAATAGAATGTTGTTGAAAAAAAATTAAATTTGGGTCCTCGGACTAAGGCCGCTACTAGGGCCCTATGCGTATTTTACATACAACTCGAGTAAATTTCATCCGTTTTTCGTAATTTTTGTTTCATTTGAAAGATAATCGAACACCGAATAGAATGTTGTTGAAAAAAAAAAAATTGGGTCCTTGGACTAAGGCCGCTACTAGGGCCCTATGTGTATTTTACATATAGCTCGAGCAAATTTCATCCGTTTTTCGTAATTTTTGTTTCATTTGGAAGGTAATCAAAGGCCGAATAGAATGTTGTTGAAAAAAAAAAAAAATGGGTCCTCGGACTAAGGCCGCTACTAGGGCCCTATGCGTATTTTACATACAACTCGAGTAAATTTCATCCGTTTTTCGTATTTTTTGTTTCATTTGGAAGGTAATCGAACACCGAATAGAATGTAGTTAAAAAAAAATGAAATTTGGATCCTCGGACTGAGGCCGATACTAGGCCCTATGTGTATTTATACTCAATAAATTAAAATTTTAGGTCAATTCGAAATTTGTGTTACATTTAAAAGGAACGTCGTACGGGGCTTCGTAATTGCGCTATGCGCAATTTTTAAGACGTACACATTTCATAAGAATTTTACTTTACCGACGTTTACGGGCGCAGTAGGTTTACGGTAAGAGTAGGGCGACGGACGAACTTGGGTCACGTACGCAATAGATGTACGGGTTTGTACGGGGCTCAGTCGCAGCAAACGCTCCGACTGTTCTGACGGCTCGTTTGTGATCGACATAACATCACAAAGTTTCTCTACAACGAACACTATCATTCCAACGAACTAAATGCTTCCAAAACTTAATTCCAAAACCATAGCGAAACTCAAACATTTTAAACCTCTCATTGAACTTTGTATTCGTGTGAAATAAATAAATCTTCGGTTTCGACTATTTGGCGAGAGTAAGTACTAATTAGCGACCCAACAGTCAGAATGGATGGTGATATCGATCAATTTACCGCCTTCGAACGGAAAGAAAGGAATCTACGAACCTACGTTATACGTTCAATCGAAATAACAATGTTTCCGACATAGAAGTGATTGGACTTAACATTGGTACCAGAGGCACGATAAGTAAGAATTTGTTACATTTTTTGAAAAGATTAAAAGTTCCATAGAGATGATTGTTTCATCAGTTTTTAAGATCAGTAGTATGATATGCAAGCAACATTTGTGTTCTTGAATGATTTTCGTTCATTCATGATTTTTCCAACTCAATTGACTATCGTACCGATTGTCAAGAATACTGAGTCGTATTGATACTTTCGTTGAAACTGGTCAATAAAGTCTAATTTGATTTTTCAGACACAAATCAGCTTGAAAAGGGTTTTCTTTTTTTGTAAATAGTTGTGGTTCGTTTACAGAGTGTAGTCGCTTTGTATTGCTTTTGCAATAGTATAAAGTGTAGTTGACTCAAAATATAAATGAAAAATGAATGATAAAAAAATTATCCTACGTGTCTTACCACAGGACACGAAATTTTGAGTGAGACCTCAGCGAAAATAAAAATAAAAAATTGGAAGAGCGAGGCTCACCTCTGAAAACCGACTTTTTCGGTCACAAAACCATAGTGAGATCAATTAATTTGTTAAGTGTATATGATAATTATTCGTAGAGAGTGTGGCTTAAATTTAAAAAAAATCGACTCACCGATGAAAAATAGCAAAAAGGGCTTCCGACGATGACTTTTTCAGAATTTTTTTGGATTTAAAGCTGGTCATGACAAAGCTTTACATGGTCATGACAAAGGTGCACTGATGAGTCGTAAACGACGAAATCAGCTTGTTTTTTGTTTATGTGATGGAAATACTTTCTGATAAAGAGTGGAGTTGCGTTTTATTTTACGATGAAGGCCTGTTTCGGGCAGTAATCCGTGGATGATGCAGCGGTTGAAGAAATTTATTTTTCTTCGAGCGCAAATGTATCGAACCAAAATTGATTTTGAAAAGAAGTTTCTTTTCACATTTAATTTTTCCTTTAAATTTAAAGCTATCTGAAACTTAGACGAATTATTCGTCTAAGATCTAAAATGTGTGACTGGAGAGCAAAATAGTCGTGTCGTAGCTCATTTTAAAGGGAATTTCAAACGAATATAGACTCAACATAAAGTTTCACTGGGTTGCAGATTCATTGACCTTCTAATGTGTGGAAAATGGTACGAGAAAAACATTTTTTTAATTTACCACAGAATTTGTGCAAAAACGGTTCCAAATTGTTCTTAGACAAATTGCAGGCGTTGACAATCCTTCATCTATTCAATTTGCTACGTGATAAAGGATTTTGTCATCAAGCATCTCGATTCAAAGCCTTGACGTCTTAACAATGAAATTGTTTTATTTAGAGAAAATATTGGTTGTATATAAACGTACAGCATCGGTAACCGTCAAATCGAAACGAAATATTCACTTCACCGCTTCCTTCGACCTTTCGTTTTCTCCTTTGCAGCTGCAGCCCGTTTCTCTTTCTTCATTCGGGGATCAACCACTTTGAATCGACCTTTAACACCAGCTGGTCGACGAACACGTTTGCTGGCCAAATGTCTGCGTGTTACCACGTACGTAACTTCATTCTTTTTGTCGTCCTGCGCCTTTTTGTACAATCTGCGAATAAATAATGAGTTAGTGAATCAATGTCGATAAGAGGGCGGTTGATAAAACCGAAATTTGTTTTACTTACTTCTTGATCTGTCTCATCTTTTCCTGAGCACTGGAATCGGCACTTTCCAAAACTGCTTCGGCCTTCTTCTTAGCCTTTTCGAAACGTTTCATTGCACGACGCTTCTTGCGAGCCTTTGCTTCCATTACTTTTTTAATCGGTCTAACATTCAGCTCTTCCATCTTCTTGCGATACTCTTCGACCAGCTCCTTCGTGACAGGTGCCTCCTTCCGCATATGCACCATTTCGTCTTGTTTAAACCATTCCGGTAAATTGTCATCGTTGAACGTGTATCGATTCCATGCCGAATCGACAAGGTCTCGCTTTGTCTTTTGACTTTGTACCATTAGTGCACCCAGAGCCAGCTCTTCTTCGTTTAATTTGATTTTTTTCGGTTTCTGTTCGGACGACACGACATCGTAGCCATTTTGACCGCCAATTTTTTCAACAGTTTCGTGTTCGGTTGTATCATAATCGGAATCGGAATCGCTGTCACTGTCCTCTTTATCCTCTTTTGGACCGTGTCTAGCGCGTCGCTTGGCTTTTTTACCCAAAGGCATTTTCGGTTCCTCTTCTTCACCCAGTACACGAACACCTCTGCCTTTGTACTGATTGGTCAATTTATCCAAATCAAAATCCTCATCGGCTTCACCTTCCACATTTTTCAGATTATCCTTGGTGAACCACAGCTGAACTCGTTGATTTCGCTTGCTGTCCTTGTCTCTGGTATCCAAATCGGTTAAGAGAGGATTTTCGGCCTTCTTTTCGACTTTTTTGACCTTCGATTTCTTCCTACTGTCACGCTTGTCGTCCTCTTTTCCCAATCCCAAGCCAATCACACCCAGGTTATCACTGTCATCCGAATCGTTACCACTGTCCCGATCGCTATCCGAATTCGAATCGCCAGCATATTTACCGTCATCGTCTAAATGGAAGTCTCCTTTCTCGTACTTTTTGTACTTCGGTTTGAATTCATCGTCGGACTGTTGTTCTTCCAATATCATATCGGGCTCCTGATCTTGTAATTCATCCAATTCGGCCATGCTATGAATTTGCGTTAAGCTGAAGACCTCGTTGTCCTCCTCTTGCGGTCCCGCATCACCTTTGATGATCATTTTCAAATTCAACTTTTCGTTCAGCTTTTGTCTGGCCTTCTGAATTTTCTTTCGTTTACGTTTCACATCCTTAGCATCTTCCATTTCCATATCGGCAATGTGTTTCTCCAACTGTTCGTATTCCATTTCTTCCATCTCTTCCTTGGTCATTTCCGGTTTCTCTGGTTCAACTTTCTCAATGGTCAGTTTCTCTTTCGCAGGATATTTCTCGGCACGCAAGTGCTTCCACCAATTCAACAGCAGTCTCATGTCTTTGCGACCGAGCACTTTGATGTCCTTGCAACATTCCTGAATTTCCGGTGTCGTACGGACGTGATTCAATATTGTTTCATCGTCAAAGATAATTTGACCGATACCCTGAAGCGCATTGAGTCCGCTGGTGTGTGCGATGAACGCTGAGACCGCCAGTTCATGTCTTAATGAAAAATCGTTTTCTGAATAGCCCTCGGCCTTGATCCGTTTCTTTTCCGGATGCAGCAGACTGCCCTGTTGTGTTGCTTCCAAATCGAGTTCTTCGAACACATACTTCGGGTCCAGGAATTTCGGATCGATTTTCTCCGGCGCTATGTAGTATTGACATACAACGAATATTTCGGCAGATTCTTTACGGGAAGCTGATGGTTTAGTTGCATGCACTTTCTTGAACAGTTGCTTGAGCACCCACATTAAGGCATTGTAATCTTTCGAACGGAACACCTTCGTGATGAACCATCCTCCGCCGCGCAGAAAATTCGTTGCCAATTTGAGCGCATTCAAAGTCAAACAAATCTGCTGATGAGCGTCATACAACCAATTTTTACCAACATTTGGCGCACCATCGTGAAGAACGACATCAGCCTTCCATGTTTGCAATTCCTTCGAAATGGCCTGCTTGCACTTCTCTGTGGTAATGTCTTCGGTTAAACTAATACAGCCGGGTATGGGACGTATGGGATACAGATCGACGCCGACAACTATACTCGACACCGGCATATTCTGTTTTGCCACTTGCATCCACCCGCCTGGCGCTGCACAGAGATCGATGCATACTTGGGATTGTTGCAGGAAACTGAATTTCCGGTTGAGTTGAATTAATTTGAAGGCGGCACGGGAACGAAAACCTGTCATGGAAACAACGTTAGTTGAATGATTGTCTTGGGAAAAGGGATTCGTCATTCTCACCTGTTTCTTTAGCTAGCTTGTAGAACTTATCTTTCCGATCTTTTCCAACTTTGGTCTTTTTACCCATTCTGGCGACGACTAACTAACTTCATGCAATTTCTGAAATGGAAATTATTTTTCGGTAAGCGACATTGTCAAACTCTCTCTAGCAACTCAAACATCGGAGGTAATATTCGGAGTGTCATTTGTTCAGCAAAAGTATTTTGACTAGCTGGTAGCTGACATACTTGGGGACGGTATTTAATGCCATAGAGAACGAAAGGTGAAGTATCGTGATCATGCATGAGCGATGGGTAATTGAAGTCAAACAAATATTTGAAATGAAGGGAAAAACCTTGCACATGGCAGATTATTGCTGCTGTCATGTGGTTTATTTACACCAACATTTTAATGGAAAGGTTTACACCCGGGCAATTATTTCATTTCCACCTTTATACGTAAGTAGTTAGTTCCTTTAGGATCAGTTGGTGAATTACAAAGACTTTATAGTCAAAAAATAGAAACGTTCTCCAATGTGCAGCTAGTGCATGCTTTGAAATTTTTTGTCCGAACAGATTAATTGACATTCATAAAGGGGAACAGCTACAAACGATATTTGCAAGTGATACAAGTTATAATTGCAAAGTGTACTTACAAAACAACTTGAAGTGTGGACCTGATATTCTTAATTTTCGTGTTAAATTTGTGCTGCGATGATCTGCGATACTGTTGTTGACACGCACGTTTATTTTTTGAGGTTAGTTTCGAATTGATTGACATTTCTACCTATTTTCGAATCGAACAGTCGTGAGCACAATATAAGCTGTCGTTAGTATCGAGCAAAGTATAGATCAATGTTCTGAAAGAACAGGTTAAGACACTCACTTAGGCGGGTGAAACCAAATTTGTCAAATGCACTCATTACATTTACATATTGTTTGAAAAGTCAACTTCAAAATATTTTTTTTTTGTTACGCTGGAATCGTCATATAAAGTTTTCCAAACCTAGTTGGCGCCACAGGAAAATTTTGATGCTACAGCCTTCGTGATCAAGTGACAGTGACACACACCGTCATGCATAGGTCGTTTCCAATGCCATACGAATTGTCAAATTACGGTCAAATTTCATTAGAGACATAACCTCATCAATATTTGTATGAAAACCGATCTCTGTGGATGAAATTGTGTTCGTTCGGTCAAATTTAGTGTTTGCAGTTACTTGGAACAAATATATATAGGCCCGTTTCATTTTATGTTTTTCCGGACTCCGGATCTACTAAAACGTTTGATTTAATAGATTTCCAATGTTATATAGACGAAATAAAAAGTGAAATTATAATTATTTCTTGTCTGGCGTAAGCTCAATAGTTTACAAGAAAACCATGAAAACCTTTCAAATATTTTGTGCATCCGACAACTGAAATACGACCTATTTTGCCATGATTATTCATTAAGAAATGTCAGTTTTTCCCGAACTATATATCGTGCGGGAAAAAACTTCATTTCTTTACGATTTATAGTGCGGGAAAAGAATTACATGAATTTTTCTATGACTATACGATTGATTAAATTTAATATGGTGATTGGTGAATGTGAAGTGTGAATATTTTCAAGTAAATTGATGTGTTTTATCTACTTCAGTTGTCCGATGCACAAAACGTTGTTCGTACCTCGACAGGAAATGGATTTTTTCAGCACACGTCCTAATTTTCCTTACTCGCTTCGCTCGCACTTAGGACTGGTGCTGAAAAAATCGTCATTTCCTGTCTTGGTACAAAAAATACTATTGTTGTATTTTCAAACATGAACAAAGTGCTTGCTCATTTTCACCGTACATATTTTCAGGTTAGGGTGGATGATTTTTGATATTTTGAATAACCTTCGACTTGATCCAGATATATTTACAATTTTCTAGGTTTGTTCCAAGGCTAAATGAAACGTCAAATTTTTTCCGTTAAGATATAACCTAATCAATATTTATGTGAAAACCTATCTATATAGATTAAATCGTGCTAGTTCGGCTGCAAAAATTCGTGTTTATTCGGCAGTTGCTAAGTAGAGTACTATTTTGTATGAAATGGTTTTTTACAGTGTTTTTCAGTTGTGTGACAGTTTCTGTTGCTCGATTGAATAGCATAAACTTGCTTATTCGTAATACAGTTTCCTTGTTTATTGAAAATGTGGATTTTGTGAATATCATGAAATTTCCGGAATGGGTTGTGATTAAAGTTCATGGTTTGACCGTCGAAACTGATCGCCAGCGCCAATGTCAACATTTTCTTTTTGATTTTTCACTTCAATGATCTATTGAAATTGAGATATAGACTCAATAAACCAATTTATTCAACGTATACTACATGCCTGAAACATAAATAGTTTTACAAATTGTGTATTTACTGAGCGTCATAGACCTGAAACGTCATTCTTCTTCTTCCTAAAATGGCGAAAATCACAACACGTTTGTTAGATTTTCATTTCTCGAAAATAAACCTTGGCTTGCTTGGCTGCAAGCGAAACAAATGATAATGTTTAAAATAAATATATCGGCTCGGAAAGTTCGATGGCTCTGTATTTTCGAAAACCTTGAGCAAATGTCACAACTGTCACTGTTCTGCGTGTTTGTGTTTATAAAAATTTGTGTGATTTTGGTGAACTCGAATCGCATCCAAAACAAATTTTTTTTCCCTATTAACATGGCAAAACCACCATCTCGTTCAATCCTCAAAATGATTTTCACGAATTTCGTTAACTCATTTCGTCCTCGACAAATCAGTGGCACATTGAAGGGAGAGGACTATTTCGGTAATAAATATTACGAAATTGCTGCAGATCCATCCATCGGAAAAAGGAAACCGTCACGCTGGTTCGAACCCGCCAACAAGGAAGCTTTCGACCAAGAACGTACAGCCGAATGGGATGCATGGTTGCGAGGACGAAGGTATACGAATGAATTGAATATGAAATTTTGATTGAAATCAGCTGTTCAAATGCTCACGTCACTAAGCCAATTGTTGTGCCAAAATGTAAATTGCGATTGATTTCTAAAAAAAAAAATTGCCCGGAAGTTTCCTTTCATTGCAAGTACCGTCAATGTACAATCGATTTGAAAGATTACTCGTTGACCGCCCCACTCTCCTACTAATAGCTTTTAGAGACCTGACACTCGTAGTTCATTCTATCAAGCTATCAACTTAATGCCTTTATTTTCTCACTGTTACCGCACCAGCCTCGGCACTTACAGTTTCCGTTGTTTTGGATCTTGAATCTTTTGGCATATGATAGACTATCATTGATAGTATACTAGACGACTCAAATTAGGTTCCCTTGACCGTCTTGACCAATAAACCATGCCATGGACCATCAAACCTAATGAAAGTTAAATTTGAAACCGTTTTTCAGAGATGATCCACCAACGAAGGAAGAACTCAGCTACAATTTGTCGATCATCGAAATGAAACAGTCGAATGCCAAGAAAATTGATGAAAAATTCGGTACCAACCAAGACAACAAAATCGTGACCGGAATGGCATTTCCTTCGTATGATGAATATGAACGGGTGCCGGGTAAAAAACCTGGAGAGAAGTGAGACCACCAATTGATGCCGGTGATTTAGATAATTTTAATGTGCTCAGTCCATTGAGTGAGGACTCAGTCTTAGGCCACAAAATGTAAATAAATTTGGAAAATAAAAATACTTAAAACGTTTAATAGGTAGAAATCGGCTTGTCGTAGGTTTTATTAATAATCAACACGTTTTTTTGCTTTGCTTTTTTTTGTACAGAATCATTGGTTTCGCTTACGGTCACTAATTAACGCAATCACTCAATTGACCATTCATCCGGACAAGTCACCGTGATCGAATAACGCCTGATCGTACAACTCAGCCCGTACCAAACGACCGCCGAAGTATCGCCCATTCAATGCCTCCTTAGCCTTTTCCGTTTCCGATGCCAATGAAAATTCCACAAATATTTTCACAATCACATCGGCAGTGTCATCTTCCTCATTGTCAGTTTGTTTCTCATTGTAAATGATGACTCGTTCCACCACACCGAATTTGGTGCACTCGTCCTGGATTTCCTCCTTCAGCAAATCGTCCACGTCTTCCGGTCCAACCATATTACGCAAAATGACGACCCGGCTGTCCAACGGGCGACGCATCAGCCGTTGCATCACCAAATGTCTGGCATTTTGACCTTTGATGGACATGGTCTCTTGTTGTTGCAATGTTTGCGGTTCGACGTCTTCGAGTAGTTTCTTTTGCAATTCCTCTTGCTGTTTGTCGTGTGCTTTTTGCAGTACTTCAGCAGCGGTCAATTGTGGGGGAGGTGATGGCGGTCGAATTATTGTTGGTTTTACAGTTGTTAGGATTGGTGGCAAGGTGATCGGTTCGGATGTGACTTGTATGGTGCCTTGACTGCCTAATACTGCCGTAACGACTTGTGGTGGTTGAAGTGTGGTTTGTGCAATGGTTGGTGCGGGTGACAGTTGAGATACAGCATGGTCAGGTTGAGTCGGATGTTGGATTTGATTTTGAATTGGCGAACGAGTCGGAGAGATGTGCGTCTTTTCAATCGATGTTCTTGTGTCGATATCCCGAGATTTGACGATGTTTTCCAGACCAAGAACCGCATTGCTGGCAACAGCATCCATCGCTTGAATTTTTGCAGTTGCTGCTGCAGCGGCGACTGTTTAGATAGAACGAATTCTTCTTAGTAACTATCATTCGTGTCCGGTTCAAATGTCGAAAATCATACCTGCTGCCGCTGTTGGCATTGATGAATTTGCCGCTGGCCCCATCAATGCATTCGGCGGTGTGATTGCTCGTCCAACTCTGTGAAAAAGTTTAATACTCCGTGCATTAAGTGACACATTTTGTCTGTACAAACCTCAACAGTTGTCCGCCCAAATCGAACAAATTCATGCTAGATATTGCTTCGTCCATGGCGTTCTTAGTTGCGTACTCAATGAAACCGTATCCTTTGTGCGAATGCAACGAATTTCCCTGCGACAGTTTACAGAACAAAATCGGTCCGAACGCTTCGAAAACACTCTTAATGTCTTCTTCTGTTAAGTCTGGATGTATCGAAGCAATGAAAATCCGATTATAGTTCTTTGCCTCCTCCTGAATTTCGTCAATTACCTGTTGCGCTTGTGGCATGTTACTAGGTCTGCCTACCTGTAAGAAAGACACCCTAAAGTTTAAGGCTCTCCTTTGATGAAGGAGCTAATACATATGGAGGCACTCACCACTTTTATATTTCGGCCACCCATCATGGCACCGTTCATTTGTTCGAGAGCCAATTGAGCTCCCTCGGGTATTTCATATTCGACAAAAGCGAAACCCTTGTGCTTTTGCGTAATTGGATCCCAAGACATATTTATCGATTTTATTGGGCCGAATGGTAGGAATGCACCTCGTATCGTATCCTCCTTTAGCTCGAACGAAATACTGCCGACGTAGACGCTGCAAAGTTTCATTTTGGTTTTGTGTTTCAGTGAGACGTGCGACAGAGAGAGAGAATGTGAGACGGTTATCGAAATGGATATTTATGTTCTCGCGATGCTAGAGTTACACGCTGCCACCTCAGATCTTATTAGCTGCTTTTTATTGTCATTTATCGGACGGAATTCTCTGATGGGAATATCAGGACTCGACGTCCAATCATCCGTACTTGTCTGTCTCAAATAATTTATCATCACAGGCGAATCGAATCGTTTTTGCAAAATGCGAAAATTTTCGAAAAACTAGAGGGATCGAAGTTTCGTGACGAAACGAAAAATGCAACTGATCGCACAGAAGTTCCAAAAAATTTCAGCCAAATTTCACATTCGAATGACCGGGACTCCAATTCACCGAGAACTGAAACACACATCCAAATTAAGTGAGTCATTCACTACTTACCGACACATCAATGCAAGTGCCTGTTGCCGTTGGACTTGGGTGCGCTGACTAGCCAGCTGTTGTTGTTGATGTGCCAATGTTTGCTTCATCAGAACCATTTTGATGCTCTGTTCCATCGCATATTTCTTGGCCTTTGTTACCGTGTCTTGTTGTTCGCTTGATAGCCGTGGCAACGTACCGCCCAATAGTCCGAGCAATGCAGAACGCGCTCCAGGACCGAATTTCACTTCTCCGGATTGACGTAGATCGGTGACGGGAGCTGAGATGAATGGGATTTTTGGCTTCCAATCTGGAAGTTAGTTAAACATTGATTAGAATTGTGGCAGAGACGATGTGCTAGTGTTATTTTGAAGAAAGTTTCTGCATTTCGGAATGATGTGAGGGACATTAGGGGGACGAATATATAAGCTTACCGAAGTATCGAGCAGTTTTCGGAAAGCTACAGAAATTGAAATTGAATTTCGAGTGCTGAACTCAGTATAAAAACTGAATGCTTCTATGTACAGTACACATGAATCTTCAGTTGAAGGCTAGAGTGAGGCTTGAATGAGTCAAATCGGGACTTTGTATGCTGTCGAACAAATTCATTGCATTATTCAGTTGTCTCGAGCTGATATTTCTAGTAATCAGAAACACCCAGCAAAGGTTGAACCGTCTGCGCGTACCTCAATTGATTTATCGTCAATCGAAGCTAATCTACAAAATCGCAGGATGGAGACACAATTCGACTCTGGATCTTCGGCTGACGTAGTCAGAAAACGATGAAATCGGTAAGTTTAATAGAGAAGAATCTTTATCATGTCTGGAAGTCGTCAGACTCGTTTTACCGTCCTAATGTCCGATCTTTTATCCATCCAAAAATCAGAAACTTGCAAAACCAATGAAAAAAAAATTCTGTAAAAATTAGTGAAAGATGACTCCAAACTGGGACTGGATTATATAGTATGCAACTCAATATATAATTTTCGTAGGCCGTTCATGCTGTGTCCACCACAGATCGACGAGTGCAGTTTTTTTTTTTAAATATTTTAATTATTTTTTATTGGCAAGGCAATGAAGTGTGTTTTATAGTTGAAGGTAAGAAGAAGTCTCTCTGTTTTTATTGTTCTGAAAGTAAGAAACAAAACTCGGGACGCGTAGCATAATTTGGTTGTTGTTTGTAAGAATAAGAAAATATTAAAAAAATTAAAATTAAAAAATCAAAAAAAAAATTAAAAAATTCATCAAGTCCAAAATTCACAATTTTCCGGCTATAAAAGAAAAATCATTGAAAATGCGATGGTCGGAGCGAGGAACGATTTGGATCGAAAATTTGGATACGACGCCCCAATAAGTCATACAGCGTAGTGTATAATTGAGATTAGTTGATGATAATGCTCGGATTTTACATTTTTACAATTTTTTTTTTGTATTTTCTTTAAGCGCATTTTTGGCCAATGGCGCCAATGGTAACAGTCTGATATCAGTTCACAGTGTTTACTGTCACAGTTATTCTGAAACGACAAGCAAAATACAAACCCACAAAAAAAACGTAGCAGAGTTTCTTAAACATCTAGATGTATAATAAACAACACAATCCTTTTCAAATTTTTGCCTAAATATTTATGTGAGTGTGTGGTGTGGTACAGTGATAAACTCTCTAAATGACCGTCTTTTTCTAAATTTTTTATTTCTCTTACAGTGAACGACATCTCAAATGTCTCAATGTCATTTTTTTCAGAGAATGTCATTGTGAATTTGCAATGACACAATAAAATTCTCAGAAAAATTTGACAGTGAGACATTTGAGATGTCGGTCACTGTAATTCTCTCATTTCTCTATATATTCGTTATGGAGAAATGAGAGAAGTTGAAGAAATAAGCGATTTAGAAAAGAGCGGTCATTTAGAGAGTTTATCGCTGTAAGTGAATAACTGAATGAAATTCTTTAGTGTGTCATCTTGTACGTCAAATTTGAAATGTTATTTTCGTTCTTTTATTTTGTCTTCGTTTAAATGAAATTCAATGAGCTAAAAATGAGCTAAATTCGTTCGTATAAATAACTTCCAAATTTAAAACAAAAATTAAAAAATTTTGTGCCTCGATTTTTTTGACATTTTAAATTTTTTTTTGTTCTCTTTTTTTGTGGTTGGTTTTTTGTTTTGTTTGTTCTTTTGTTAGGTCATCACCTCTTTCCGCTTTAAACAGACACAATTGACTTCGTGTAACGTTGATCGCATTTTAATTCAATCGGTCATCGATAGTACAGCACCTTCATTTTATGGTCTGCAACATCTCAAGCAGAACAAAAACCGCCAAATTAGTTGGATTGACAAATGTTTGTTGATTATTATTTTTAAATATTCTTTGGACTGTTTTTTATAATTTTACAAACTAACTATGAGACCCTTGGTGCACGTACATCCAATGCAATAATAGTTACCTGATTTGAGTTTTGGCATTTTCGGCGCTGATGGACCATCGCAGATTGCTTCTTCGTTGGTGGTCGATGTTGTCATATTGTCGTTTGTTGACATAGTTGTATCGGATGTTACAGTTGCAGTATCGACTTCGCCCTATACACAAGAAAGAAGACCGAATTGAGACTATGAAATGGATCCTTCAATGATAAAAGAGTGGTGTAACGACGACGTGACTCCAACAACTACAATAGGCTTTTTAGAATTTCGAGTTCCTTTTCAATCGTAAGTCTACGTGTTCATATCATGAATTCGTAAC
Source organism: Bradysia coprophila (assembly GCF_014529535.1). NCBI lineage: Eukaryota > Metazoa > Arthropoda > Insecta > Diptera > Sciaridae > Bradysia > Bradysia coprophila. The sequence goes on from NC_050738.1 coordinate 1,578,545, forward strand.
GTTTGAGCAGTCGTAACACTGGGTGAGTCTGGAGATTTACAACTGTTGTAAGAGTTGTAACACCCAAGGCTTTCTAAATTTTCTATGAATTTTGGAACGAAAGTATTCCCATAAGTCTTGATTCTGAAGCAACTTTCGGAAACTCGCAATTCGTACCTCTCGAAAAATTGGTAAACTCTTTGGAGGTTGAATTATGTTTTCCCGGATATGGTTATTATGGGACAATAGGACTAGCGAGAAATGATTCCCGCTTGGTACCATTGCAGAAGGTGTGTTTTGTACCAATGGAATTTCTTTTTAATTGGAGCATTCTTGTACCGAACAACAACTAACATTTGCATGAAGCGCCTCCAGTGGAGGCCCTCCACCATGAATATGGTGACTTTCACATTATAACTTCATTGAAAATTTTCTGCCCACTGGAGAGTCTAGACAAATTTTTATTATGGCCGTGACGGTGCCGTATCGTCTAGCCCATAAATGATTTTTCCTCATTTTTTTACGAAATTAAAATTAATTAGAATTCGGTACAACATCCTAGCAAAAAAAACCATTCCGCCATTTTATTCGATCAAAAATCGATACGCTTCGCGAAAAAAAGCTACTCCGCCCCATCCGTAAAATCCAGGTGTTACGCAAACACTTACCATTTCAATTGAATCCTATTTTCACAAAAACATTCACGTTTTACCATTAACTATATTTTCACTGTTTCAAACGTTTTTTAATCACTTTGTTCAATCACTTTAGTAGATCACTTTTCACAACGCGTTTCCATCTAGATGTTCAGCATTTTTCGAGAATCAAAGTGACATTTCGAAAAGTTCCGTTTGGTGGAACGGGTCGAACGGGTGGAACACAATCGAATAAAGCCGAACAGTGACGCTACATGGGAAACGCTGGATTGGCGCGACTTTTCAAATGCTCTGATTTTTTAGATTTGAAATTATTTGTCACAAATAATTTGAATATATAGGGTGCGTTACACAGTGACAGATGATTACTCATTATGAATTTATTTCTTCTCTGTTCTTCAATTTTCTTTACAGTGATTTCCTCAACATCTGAAACTTGTTTCGGTTTCCTTATAATGAAATAGTAACTTCTTATTAATAACCAATTTACCACCTGCATCATAACCACACCTCTTTTGGTCAGTGTTTATGTAGTATTTTATATTCAGGCTGACCAAAGAGTCACATTCCGAATAGAACAACTAATTAATCTGAATATTACTTAGACGAATGGGTAGTGATGAAAGTTCATGGTTTGACCGTCGAAACTGATCGCCAGCGCCAATGTCAACATTTTCTTTATGATTTTTCACTTCAATGATCTATTGAAATTGAGATATAGACTCAATAAACCAATTTATTCAACGTATACTACATGCCTTAAACATAAATAGTTTCACAAATTGTGTATTTACTGAGCGTCATAGACCTGAAACGTCATTCTTCTTCTTCTTAAAATGGCGAAAATCACAACCCATTATTCCGATATAATTCCGACATAGATATAATTCCCCTATGGAATATTACACTGCGATATGACATGTGTGTCATTTTCGAGTTGATATATGTGAAATAAAGTAAAATTGACAGGACTTACACGGAAAAGTGGGAAGTAAGTGAGAGAAAGTTATTGTTTTGGGTGAGAGAACGTGACGTTTTTGGTCTACCTGAAAATAAAAATATTTCTTTTTTCTAAATTTTCAACACGAATTTAACTGTCATGGGTCATTTTTACACAATCATGTAAAAACGCGTGAGTGTGAGTTAGAGTAGGGGAAGAAAAGTTAACTGCCTACCCCATTCGAAAGTTGTATATAAGATTAGGCCTGTTCATTTTTGAGAAATAGTCTCAAATTCATCTGGCATGGTGTCTATCTGGTCCGGAAGGCTAAAATATTGGACCCGTATTTTTTTTAGAATTTTAAAAAATAGTTTAGATCTGCGGAGCGAAGCATTTGTTCAAATGTACGAAAGCGTTGGTTAGAAGAGAGGAGAATGATGGTGTATATCTTTTTTACTCTTCTAACCAACGCATTCGTACATATGAACAAATGCTTCGCTCCCCAGATCTAAACTATTTTTTAAAATTAAAAAAAAAATACGGGTCCAATATTTTAGCCTTCCGGACCAGATAGACACCATGCCAGATGAATTTGAGACTATTTCTCTAAAATGAACAGGCCTAATATTAGATAGCAATTTGCCCCCTGAGAAACTGATCGATTACATGTGGAATATTTATGTGAAATTCAACTTTCGCATGTTCCAAAAAATTGCCAAAAATTGCGAACGTCCAAAAACCGAATTTTTCCATAATTTCGAACGGTTTTGTCAACTCCTGAGCTCTCAATGATTTTGTTTAATTGTTGACGCTCTCATCTTTCAAATTAATCATGCTCGACTTTATTTGAAAGCTGATAGTGTCAAGAATCAAACAAAATAATTGAGAGTCAGCTAAAACGTTCGAAATGGTGGAAAAATCTGGTTTTCTACGTTCGCAGTTTTTGGAAATTTTTGGCAATTTTTTCTAAATTTTGGAAAAAATTTCCACAAAAATTTCAAAAAAATAGGCCCTGCATGTGGTAGTCATTAAAATTGGTATCTGCTACGTAATTCATGAATTCGGAAACAATTTTGTGATACTTGCAAACTCTCTCGTGTATTTTTGAGCAACTTACTTCGGTAACAGTTTTTCGACAAGTATAGTTGAGTACTCTGACCTGGCCTGGATACTAAGACTAATCATACATAGACTGGTATTTCGTACTATAAAATGTGGTCCAGACTCCAGTTTGTATAAGATAGGTACACATTTCATTGGAAGTTTGCTTTACCTCATGTAATGAAGTTCCACCATTTCTTGTTCTACACACGTTATGTGTCCATCTCAAATTAATTGTTATATATGACATCGAGTGCAAAGTACTTCAATTAGGATCTAGATGTGTAATTATGACACAAGGTTGCAGGACAACTGTCATAATACAATCAGCGTAATAAAGTGTGCTTTGCACCGAGATTCATATAACGATCTATGCAACAGAGGCATCTAAAGTTTGCAAATTTTGGACATTATGATGATGAGTTGCATGAAAGAATTTAAGTAGACTTCTCTGTGGGTATGACCACTAATATAGTTTTAGGTAAAAGACGCTACCAAAAATCCCTATATCTAACAACTGATTACCAAATGTTCTCTAGACACTTTTTCATTATTAATTCATATTTCATGACAATGATAAAATGCGAATTGTGTACTGCATGCTAGTCTAGACGTCCTTGAAAATTGTCACAAAACATTCCCATAAAAGGATCCATTAAATTCCATTTTCAATTTCTTATTATTCTCATAAAATGCTTAAAGGTTCAAAGATCTGATTGCATTTGATTTTTGATTTACATTATCGGTTTCAGTTAAAAATTGCACAACAAAATCGCAGCAAGTTGATGGAAAGAAACAAAAGAAATATGCGTTTTGGTATGCTGTTTTATACAGAGCGAATACCAAAAGGCACAATCCATCATGAATAATGGATGAGAAAGGAGGACGATTTAAAAAAAACATTTCTCAGCAAAAATTATGATGACGATCAACAGAACGGAGAGGTTCATCAAAATGAAATGATTTTTTTCCTTTTATTTATAGGATACATCTCTCTGGATTGGCTCAAGTCGTTGTTGGAATCGATTTAAGTTCACAATAGGTCGACGTGAACACAGGTGAATGAATTAATAAAAATCAATTCTAACACATATCGTATGCATGTGTTACAATCCACCAAACGTTACTTTTACAATAAATTATATTGTTGACGACAGGGCACGTGCAATAATTAGTTATTGTAAATGTTTCCTCTTCCGTTTTATTTGTCATGTTGCCTCATATGTTACGAGCGAAGAGTGTCACGTTGTGTTTAAACAGTATGTTGATGAAATATCAAATTTTAATAAATCGAAACAATGTGCAATGAAATTTACAGTTAATATGTTTTCCGGACATTAAACACAAAGAAATATTTTATGCAACACGAAATCTTGGCCGATAGGGTGTTAGTGTCCTGAAACTGCTTCTAGACAGACCATTGAGTCAATGTTTCGGTTTGTGTTCACTCCTGTTCAAAAATTCAATTTATGACGAAGATAAAGGTTTTTCTATGATTTTAAGAGGATTTTCTTTACCATTTTTGATGGATTTTTACCGATTTAATTCAATGAATTAGGTATTTTACGGAATGATATGTTTTAAAGGAACTTCTTTTCTTCTTCTTCTTTTTCAGCCTGTTTCTGTCCACTGCTGGACGTAGGCCTCCCCAATTCTCTTCCATTCCAAACGATTAGTTGCCACTTGTTGCCAATTTGCGCCTGCAATTCTCTTTATACCATTATTCCATCTCTCTGGTGGTCTACCTCTAGGTCGAGTTTTAGGTGGTCTCCAGTTCATGATCTTTTTGGTCCAACGTTCGTCCGTCCTTCTTGCTATATGTCTCGCCCAACTCCACTTTAAAGATGCTATTCTTTCCATGACATCAACGACTTTCGTTTGTTGTCGAATCCATTGATTTGTCAATCTATCTCTGAGCGTAATTCCAAGCATACTCCGTTCCATGGCTCTTTGTGCCACTCTTAGTTTATTTTCGGAAGCTTTTGTTAACGGTAACGTTTCCGCTCCATATGTAAGCACAGGAAGGACACACGTTTAAAGGAACACACCATTTAAATTACACCAAATTTAAATTTTTATTGGTTACGTTTCGGTCTATATGGGTAATTCCATGGTAAGTTGCGTTCGAGGTTGCGTTACAAATTTCGTTATCTGTGAGTCATAAAGTTATTTGTGTTGGCTACACAGTGCTTTCATACCAACACGAATTGGAATTTTTAGCCTGCGAAGTATGGCTTGTATGATCGCAAAAGTCGGCGGTTAGTTGCGTTACACGTTTGTGACTTTTCGAAATATTTTCGCCAAATAAAAACTGATTTCGGTAAACTTTTTTTTCCTTGAAAGCTAAGGTCAAGACGCGCAGTTTAAGCCCAATATGAGGTTGGTAACCCAAAATTGGGAGAGATGTCTATAAAAGTGATATTTTTCGGTGGTCATTAATAGCCAGCAATTTTTTTTCGCAATTGGTGGTTGTTACCCCACAGAAAATGTTGCTTTGGGTCAGAACCGTTTAAAAAAATGGTTACAAAATGGTTAATCTCGACGAGTTAAAATTCGAGGATGACTTTTATCACCACTGGGAGGCTGTTTTCTCCTACTTTACTCACCCAACTAACCTGATTGACTCAAAGTTATTTTTCTCGTTAAGTCAAATGCTGTAGCTTTCGAATGGCACCGATCTTCAGTTTTTATTTGAAAAAATGTAATTTCGCTTGGGTCGAAGTGATTTTACCTTACTTCAAAGCAGAATGAACCAAAAATTTTCAAAAAAAATTAATTTCGTATCATTTGGAGCAATTGTGGAATTTAAGCGTTCATATCTACAGGAAAGCAAATTTACAAAAATCATTTGAGATGGTATCTCCCAGAGATTTTTGGCCTAATATGGGGCTTAAACGACGCGTCTGGTCAACAGCTTTCAAGGAAATCGCTTGCTGAAATCGCATTTCAATTGGTGAAAATATATCGAACAGTCACAAATTAGTTGGAATTACCCATATACGACCATTATCAAGCCTATGATTCCTTTAAACTAATAGTGTTTGTTGCATCTCTTCGGCTAAATACACTCCTTTGATCAATAGAAAAACATCGATTCTATTATAAGAATGATTTAACTAGTTTTCAAAAATTTTCAAAAGATTTTCCAAAGACTTTTACTTAGGTTGGTTGAGAGGTTTTCTAGTTTATTATCAGCTTTCACACTCTAGACATAATAGTGAAAGCTTTATTTATCATTATTGTTACTGGAAGTTGACAGTGTTCTTGTTTTTTAGTCTATGGACGTACGAAAAGAAACCATTGCTTAATACAAAAATGACTAATCTTGTGGGTCTTCAACTTTTAACGAAACAAGAGTAGAGCCATTCGATCTGTCTGTTAGTTCTTTTATTTAAAGCATCGCTTTGTGTTTGAAATAAAATCTTTTACTTCATTAGTTTCACCATACACTTTACTACATATACAACGGCATCAGCCAGAGTACATCGCTTATTCTAGTCTTTGATGTTGCTAACAGCTAGCCTAGCTAAGCCAGAATATATAGCTCACTCGATCTATTCTCAACCCTCACAATTTTACCGTCTTCAGTTTTACATTCACTCGTAAGTGGTTGTTGATCTTGGAACATTTTTATTTTACCTTCTGCTGACGGTTATCGACAACGACGACAGACAAGATCTCAGAAATTTGAGAAGTAAGAGATTCGCACAATTTTACTGCTGATATGTTTGCTCTATGTGAAAGGTTAGTTTATTTTTATTAAAAAATCGGAAGTAATTTTTCGAAGATGGAAAGGCCACTTTTGGTCGATTATGCCTAATCTAGCTAGCTGAAGATTTTAAGGTATGATGGGCAATCTTAACCACAAGCAACGTCATCGTCCCAGACCAGAATTGTGATCAAAGTAATGCTTAGTCGCTTATAATGAATGTGTTTTCTTCACATTCAATTTTTGTGTATTTTTTCATGTCTAAACATTCAAGACTGCAATTGTGCATACAATTTCAACTAAACGAATCATCTGAAATGATTTTAGATTTGTGTCTTTACAAAGGAAGTGACACGGTTCCTTCGTATTAGAAGCTCTGGTCGGGCTGTCTATGAAGAAAAGCGCTCTATTCGAGCATTAAGCCGAAACGCATGGTTCCCCGTGATAATGACTCTAGTCGAGTTGTTCGTTTATTTTAGTGTCACAGAAGTGACTAATTGTGTGGACTGTACATGGAATTCATATTCTTTGTTGGTCCAATGCGTAATATTTATTGAACTGAAAAGTAATTACTGAAGCGAAATTGCGTAAAAAGTAAGAAAAATGAATTAGTGCATTACGTTTTCTCGAAAACGTAACGTGAAGTCCGCTGGCATCTAATTCCAACGCTCTATAGCTTATGGGAAGTGTACAATGTCAATTGGGACTATGATTCTTGTTGATCATTCCTAATTTCGGAATTCACAACGTATGGACGTTTAACGTTCGATTTGTAAATTCGCAGAGCTGGGAGTGGGATGAAGTCAAATCCACTAATTCCTGATTTATACGATAGTACAACATGATTATGCCCAAGGCCTGACAAACAAACAAACATAATGAATGAATGTGAAGGAAATCTTAGGAAAATTGTTTGTGTTTTGCTGGGGAAATTCGGATTTTCTCAGTCTTCTAATTTTGTCACGGTGTCATAATTGGTAAATTAAAAAATTCCTCAGGAAGACAAAATTTTCGTAAGACTTAAGCCATGAGGCCCTAACGACGATATAGTATCAACCTATCCAGATCGAAAATTAAATTTTATGCCTCCTCGCTATTACAAATGTAAAAATGCAATGCTCATCTTAAAAATTCCTGATTTTATACTTTGAAATGAAAACATTACCTGTTTCATTTCACAACGCTAATTAATTGCAAAACAAACAAAAAACACAGAAGCAAACGATACCAGAGAACTTTCTGCAAAATTCATGTATATGATGCGACTATATCCATCCATTGCGCATAAAATTGTGAAACAATTTCCAACGAAGCCATCGGTCGAATGGAAGTAAAAATCCCAGGCTTTGAAATGCAGTGACAGACTTACTGTCTCGTGCATCTGCAAAATATAAAATGCAAGAGACCATTCGCTTAAATATTCTGTGAAACAGAGAATTATATGTGGTTGTTACTGAAGACTCTGGTAACATTTTTGTCGTTTCTTTTTTTTCGTTGTTGTTTGTTTTAACTCACATTATTGATGGATTATAAAGAAGAAGTTAAACAAGAAAAAAGTATATAACAGATAGATGACCGCGTGCGTGCTCTGCATTCGATATTTAATTTATATGTTGTTGGAATTGGATTCTTTATTCGATTCGGAATTCGTAATATTTAATTTGTTTCTAGTGCTCTGGTAATAGCGTTGCATCGTTGCATTATGTGGAGTGTATGAAGTTATAGTTTGGCATTTCGTTGATAGTAAATATTTTTCAGGAATAGGTTATTGTTGGTGCGGAGCGGGTTTCAAAAGTGAAAATTTAGATTATAAATGGCAAAGAAAGAGCAAAACTACCTTTAGATGTTTTACTTCTTTTGTTTAAATAGCGCCAAAAATCTTTTACTTCACTAGCCTTAACGTGCATTTCTATATAAGTGAATACTATTAAGAGAGGTCGGTGCTTGTTTGCGACAGCAGATGAACGTTGTGCTATATTTCACAGTTATAAGTTACTGGATTGAAAGATTTAATTAGATTGTTACTCTCCATTTAATGGATTCGGGCAAAATATTTGATTCTTGATTACTCCAAATATCATAAGTACTCACCTTCAAAAAATGAACAATAAAAATGTTTTTGCTCACTGCCTTTACCGACCGCAAGCTTGCTGCCAGTGGAATTATTTAGGTTATTACTTAATTCGATCTAAATGTATCCGAAAATCTTCTACTTTGTTAGTTTTAACATGTACCTGTACCTGCTTTAGTCAGTCAAAATCATTTATCAAATATAATTTCGTTGCTTTAGACAACATGAGGATAGCCGCAACGGGAAATCAACGGCTTGTGCTGATACGTCGGTTCAGTGTTATTGTCCAACTAAAGTTTCTAAAGTAAAAGCTTTCCAGAGAAGCATTTTTTTTGCAGAAATGTTTTATTGTAAAAAGTTATCAAACTTAGAGCTAATTTCAAATGAGTATGAGTTTTAGTTACAAAACATTTTACAGCAGAAAAACCTAGCACAGAAAGATTTATCTGATTTTTTTCCCGTTTCTGTTCAGCCCACAAACATTATTTCAAAGAGTTGATAACAGATGCAGTCTGCACCAGCGTGAGGAAACAACGCCATCTGTTGACATCTCTCTACATTATTCACATAAATTGTGTCAGCATGAAAGTACTGTGGGATACTATGTAAATGCCAAATCTGAAGTACTTGACGTTAACTCTAAGAAACATAAGTTAATGTGGATTGAACTTATGAAATTTGTCAAAAATGAGAAACGTTTTATGATCACATTAAATAAAAGTTCTATTTCAAAGACGATCGCTCGAAGTCAGAGAAATGATGAGAGATGGCGTTACTGCCTCATCACCGGATAGAATGCGTATGAAGACATTTTTGAAAAAAATTGAAACCCATGGTCCCGGCTGTCAAAAAAATGTGGTTATGTCATCATGTATGAAATAATAAAAAATAATTAATTTTCGACTTGAATCCGTCATCAAGCCAAACAAAGTGTCATTCTTTTTTTCTCCATGTCAAACTGACCGTAACGATATTTTTTCACCAATTGGACCCATATTGACCTGACCGAAATATGAAATTTGAAAAATTTTGCGAAGATTTTCAAACATTGATATCTTTTATAATAATCATCCAATCAAATCAGGAAAAAAATTATCTTGCGTTCAGTTTCACAGGGGGAAAAACGAATTACACTTTGCTTGACTTCGATCCGTTGAGTCGAAAATTAATTATTTTGCTTGTTGGTATTAGTGAGCCACCAATGTCCATGTAAACGCAAAGTAAATTTGATATTTCACCCATTGTATGAAAAGTGCCGTCACACTCATTCTATCCGGCTGGACCGGTGCAGCACCATCTGTTATTATTTCTCTGCTCAAAATACTCATTCTCGCACAAGTGCAGCAACAGATGATTTTTGGCAAAGATTCGCGAAAAATCAAAATTTTCCCCAATTTTATCAAAATCGATTTTCGCAATTTTCAGCACTTTCAGTCGATTGCAGTAATTGTTGTTGACGATGTTCTGTAAAATTTTCTCCGACACCACACCAATACCAAGTTCGAGATGTTGAAGCCGGAGATTTTTGATAATCAGGTCAATTATTTCATTTGAAACTTTACCGTAGTCCCGTTTGACAACAAGCTTTGTGATTGACCTCAGATTCGAGACAATGTTCTTCCAGCCGAAAAATTTTATATCAAAATCGATAAAATCGAGAACCAATGTGTGAAGTATGCAATCAAGTGTTTGGAGATTGGAAAAATTTGAATCTGCAGCTCGAGATGTAAAACCGGGTATATGCAACTCTTCCAGTTTACATAACGTGGAGAGTATGTCGAATAAATATTTTTCTCCGATGGGTGTTCCACCGACGAGGCACAGCCGCACAACATTGGGAAACATTTTGATGAAATTAACGAAAACGGGTAGATTTTCGAATGCGAAATTCCCGTGGACGATCAATTGGGTGACTGTCCTATTGACGAAGTTATGACGATGGAAGATCAAAAGGTCTCGGATATCCAAATGCAGTTCATTAATGTCATGGGCCAAGATTTGTCGATAGGTGCACATGATGTCAGATGATGTTCGAATCGGAGTGTTTAGTATCTTCAGTAGCTTTAATTTTCGTTGTTGCTTGACCATGTCCACCAAAATTTTCTTCTGATTAATATCGCTGACGACACAATTTTCTATCTCAAGTAGATCGAGTTGACTAACCGCCAAATGGCCATGGTAAAAAATGTCACAGTTATCAGCGATTCCTTTCAGTTTCAACTCTTTTAATTTGGTCTGCTGTTTGAGTGTCGCAATAAAATCGTTATACTGGAAATTGGATGAGTCAGACACTTCCAATCTTATCGCTCTCAGCTGTGTATCTTCATTGATGTCAAACAATGAAAATATTTTTGGATCGGAATTTGAGGAAAAAATGTTGCGCAGTTCACGTAAAGAGAGCTTAGGAACTTGGACGATTGAATTTAAAATTTTATTTTCGGCTCGTTGAAATGTTACGTTTGTCACTGTCAGAGTTTTCAGTTTCAGTAAAAAGCGAAGGATGATCCTCAACTGATCGATTGTTTCAAATGTGTAGTCGGCAATTTCCAAGCTCGTTATTGTGTTCCCGAATTTCTGAAATATTCCCAAATATTTCATAATTTTCTCATTCTTCAGCCGAACGATCACTCTACGGACTTTCCGCCTCGAATACATTAATGGTTCTAACTCACGCTCAAATTCACGGCTAAAATCACTCATATCCGTTACATACAGCGGTAACTTATACATAAGAGCAGGTGAATGTTCAATTATCGTTTTTGCGTAACTATCAACTAGCATCATTGATGCGATGTCGCACGGCGATAAGTATCGACAAACATTTTCAAATAGTTCGTCTGGAAGTAACTCCATTTTAAGCAATTGTCACAGACTCGGTATAATATAGTTAGACGAACTGTCACGCCGTAATAGATGTTTAAAACTAAAAATTATAAAATGATAATGCACACAACAGGTTATGAATTGGCGAATTCTCAGTGTTATCTTACAAGAGATAAGAAGCTTTTATTGTACGGCAATTTGGAACTGCAGCGCAATTATGAACTCAACACTTTTCAGTTTGGTTTAATGGTTGGCAAAGAATAATTTAAAATGAGAAACAAACGGAGATTATCAAAATACATTTTCTAAATAAAAAATGTCTTTCGACCATTCAGTTTAATCGGCGAGGCTTCTAACCCTTTACAAATTTTAGGCCGAGTTGTAGTCCAAGTTCGAAAGTCTCATTTTTACAAGATAATTAGTACTTACTTAACCTGTTACAGACGGCTGTCATCTGTTATCGACAACGACAGCAATAATAAACGACAAGATCTGACTACTCAGGTCTTATATAGCAAGAAGTATGTTCAAAACAAATGAAGTAAAAGACAAGGTTAATAAATCAAAATTGCTTAGAAACCAGGACCATATGTTTTGTGATAGGCACAACATTTTGTGAAACACAAGCAAATCATAGTCAACCATTTTAAAAAAAGATGTCAGTGGCAACGAACTATATTGTGCTAGGCCGCGCCCATATATTTACCTTGGTAAAAGATTTCTGAAATCAATCTAGGAAAATCTTCGCTCAAATGAAGTAATAGATCAGATAGTAAAACTTTACTATTCTTGCCGTCTGTGACAGGTTAAATCTGCAACGCTAAATTGTAGCCTAGATTTGTGCGAACATCATTTGTCATTGAAAGCTAACACATCTTGACACAAAACGATGGTCTTTTTTTTCAGAAATCGAAAATAATTTTTTTTTGCACAAATTTAGGCTGCAATTTAGCGTTATGTCGATTCGTCTTAACTTGTAAACAGAAATATTTGAATTTAAGCTCCGTATACACTATACACATCCAACAAAAATTCAGTAAAGCCTTAGAAATGTTTGAGACTGTGAGTGGATCTTGCTGAATTTATTAAAAAAGGATACAGAAATACTCAATCTCCCAAAATCTACGAAAAACGACATAAAATGAGCCATTACTTCTTTGACATATGAACCATACCAAGGCATACAAACGCATGTAAAGGGACTTCGCGAGTAATTGACGTAACTGTGCAATCACACAATACAAGGTTTAAATTGTAACCTTGTATTGTGTGATTGCATCCCTTGTCTTCGGATCGGGATACAATCCTCTCATTTGACAAAAATAAGATCCATACCATGACGTAATCTATTATAAATTGTTGACCGAGTTCGTTGACATCGAAAAATTAGGTGAGTAATATCTTAAACTTACAAAACCCGGAGCTTGGAAGTTGAATAGAATGTGGAGTTTCAATCATCTGTTATCGACAACGAAGGCCAACACAATAGCTCTTGGCTCTTATTGTCTTCTATAGAAAAAAGCGTGGTTAAACCAGTGAAGTAAGAGATGCATCAAACACTGGACAATCCTTTAACAAACGAAGTAACTGATTTGATCAGAACATATCGAAATACGCATCACTCTTGGTAAAGGTTAAACAAAATCGCTGTTCGCTAATTAGTTCTTGATGACGAGGAACATATTAAATCGAGTAGGAAGATAAAGCAATAAAACTGTCGATATTAACACAAAACACAAATGAGGTATATAAATGTGAATAAAAAAAAGAAGAAGAAAAAGACGAGCTACTGTCCCAAACAATATTGCACACACATTCCTTGTGCGGATTCGATACCTTACAATTATGCTCAGGTGGAAATGGTAAATTTGGGTGGGATATACTCTCAAATAAGGTCCGATTGACCATATATGGTTTTGGTGAGGCGTGTTTCGAAAGAGATCGATGAGTGTATTATTGAACGATCAGAAACAGATAGTTTCGTCGTTTTCTACATCATACTTGGACTAACCGAAACGAAAATGATTTTGAATTCTTCTTTTTCTTTTTTTTTATTTCATCTATTTTCAGCGTTCATCTAAACTTAGAACTTATTTTAGAATATGATCAAGTTTCGATCGTACATCGCATGCGTGAACACGATCGATTTAGCTTTATCTCTTTCATTAATCGACAAAAAAAGCACAACCGTGGGGCGTGAGTAATATTATGGCAATCGAACACGAACCGGCAATGGTCTCTTTCTATTTAAGTCCATAAAAGTTGCATCGAATTCTTGTTTTTGGTTTTGATTTCATTCTCTCTTGACACTCGTCAGAGTAAAGTTTAGCAAATAAAAATCGTTTGAAAAGCGGTATACATCAGCATTGAACGAACAACAAAAATTTAACTCTACGAAAAACCATATGGTTTTGTCGACTTTGTATTTTGACAGCACCGATAGTACCACTATACTCATACAAAACGCGAGACGAAACAAATTCTCAGTATGTGATTTGTGTTCGCGTAGCGCGTATTTAATGTGAGAATTCGACTTTATTTTTCCTGAACCGTATGTGTGTTTATAGCTCTATTTTTATCATTTATTTCCTATAAATAAAAATTGTGACTTGATCTACGGTGAATCTGGTGTGTGAAAAGTGAGTTAAAAATAAATAAAAAATATTACAGTGACCGATACGGCTGGTATTTCGGTTTAAAAAAAAACACTTGTCCTCCTGTGTTTTCCTACATTGAAATAAAATCCGAAACCGAAATGGATCCGTCTGGAGGGCGCGACTCACGCTATAATCTAAATTATAGCATGAGTATTGGTTTGTCGATGAGTGAAAATCCGGATATGTATGGTAATCAAAATGCCACACTAGTACGACCTCCCAGCGGTCTAGGCCAGTCAATGAATCGCAGTGGTGGTCTGATGGGACCGAATACACAATGTAATAATATGTCAAATAGTCGTGGTATTAAAAGGACTAGTTCGGATTGTTTTGATGATCGGGCAATGGGTTCACAAAGTTTAACGTTAGACGGTTGTACGGGCAATGTTAACGATGTCGTCGATGACGGATTCACATCGCTGCAGAAGAAATCACCGCCAGCAAATGGAAAGAAAACAAAGGGCCGTGTTAAAATCAAAATGGAATACATCGACAATAAGCTGCGCCGATATACAACATTTTCCAAACGGAAGACTGGAATTATGAAGAAGGTAAATCAATGTGAATGCATGCAAATCCCTGTGAAATTTATCTGTAAACGAATCAACAACGGGATGACATAACCTTTATCACTATTTATGTTCCTACGTTTCTCTCACAATTTTCCGTCTTCTGGATTGTTAATGTCAAAATTCGGTATAATATCCGACTGCATATCGAGCGTATATCGAGTGCTTGTGGTCGTTGTATTATGGTTGAAAATGTTATGGTGTGTGGCGATGTAGTTGCGCTACATCAATGCCCACCAGTGATACGTACTTCGAAAATGCATAGAACAGCGGGATTTTTCATTTATTTAATTGTAAATTTTTATCAGTTTTTGTGCAATGACTCATAGATTACGGTATACAAATTGTTTGCATACATGATGACACAAAGTTAATTACTTTATCTTGCCGTTATGGTATGAAAATCCCATGCAACAAAATAAATTCCTGGAGAAACAATTTGGAGCAGAAATTTGTTTGTTTCAAAAATTCTGAACAGGAAATAAGTCGATTCCTCTTCTGAAGACTCTTCAGTCTTCAGTGAAGACCCAAACTTCATTCCAGTCTCTTTTTTCGAAATTTCCTGAACCTAATCCCTCAAATGACAAGACAAAATTAAATTAAATAAAATTCTGATAAATCAAACCCCTTCAATTGGGACAGTATTTTGGGATGATCCTCAATCCTCAATCTTCCTCATTACTTTTTCCTTTTGTTATAACCGCCAATGTTAAACCTTTCACTTCTGAAGAGAGCTAAATTTTCTCATCTTCAGCTAGTGCATCATTTTTATGCAACTTTAATTATTACGATTCAGCAATGAACTCGTCTTGCTTCTGCTATGTCAGAAGTAGTCAAGGATTTTTTTACTGCATTGGAAAACGTCAAACTGAGTCATTTTTTGTGAAAAGTAAGCTTGAGTGCAGGCTTGACTTGGTGGCATCAAGTGGTAATTCCTTCGAAAATTCTTCGATTTTGTGTGGAACTGAGAGCAATGACTTTGGTATCATTGTGACTACTCATTAGCATTTCTTTGAAGGCTTGACATGATTCTCCAAAGTCAATTACCCGTTACAATTCTCTTGAGAAGTAAATTAATCGAAATCTTTCGGAAAACATTTTTTTCGTCGCGTTGGTAACTACTAAATACATCAACTATTTTCTAAACTTTGTGATTTTTTGGATGATTTTCAGAAATAATGTTTTCTTCCTATTCCAAGTAACCAAAGGAAAATGTCCGGCGAACCAAATATTTTAAAACTATCTTCCGGATTACTGACAAAAAAGATTTCCAAATTGCACATTTTGCAGGTAACTTTGTAGTATTTTACATCTGTACCCCCTCCCGCAAAACATGCAGTTTTGGTACAAAGTGTAGATTACCTGGAGACAAAGCAGTGTCGATTCGTTTGACAAACACTAGCCCGAAAACACACAAGCAATTTTGCGTCGATGGGATCGACAATTATCCTGCGTTTTCCATTGTAATAAGATATTCACACCACAAGCTAAACAATGGAAAACGCTGCATGATTGTTGATCAAATCAACGCAAAATTGCTTGTGTGTTTTCTGCTTTTGATTTTCCGTCAAGACGAACGTACACATGTCTAAATTGTTGCCTACATTTCGAGGCAAAATTATTATTATTTTGGACTCGCATCCTTTTTCGAAAAAGTACGACCATCGTTAGGTGTTAAAATGTGTTAGTTTTCAGCAAACATTTAAATGTTTGTGGTGATGTAACCTAACTCCGAGAATACTCAAAATATGTGTCAATGTGGAAAACGCAGCATAATTATCGATAACATTGACGAGATATCGTGTGTTTTCGGCCTAAATCTTTCGATTTTCAGTCTTTAATTTACTGCGCTTCCTGCTTCATTAATCCTGCGCTTAAGTAATCGTTTTTCCTTAAAAGGATCGTGGGAAAACGCGAACAATAATCCACATTAATTTGATCTACATCCGTAATCTGCACAAATACGTAAAAAAACTTAAATTTCTTTGAATTCATTTAGTTTCAAATCGAAATCTCTTTGATCTATTTTTAAAGGCTCGATTTTAATTGATGAAAAGTTCATGATTTTCCATTGTTGTTGTTGTGGACGCGATCAACAATGGCTATGTGGAGTATTGATCTTCTAAATCAATTCTTTTCTCCTTTAATCCATTCCACCGTGTCAATAGCTTTTCAAACATCTCATTATAACAGTAGTTTGATCTATTAAGCACTCATCTACGGTTCATTTATTCAAATATCTGTAATTATACAAATTGACTTGACTTAAAAAAATACACACCAATGGTCCTAGATAATGGCCGAGAATTATAATTTAAATAAGAAAGTAAGAAATTAAATCAATAAAAAAATCAAAATATCATCCACAAAAATAATGGTAAAAAACCCATCCATAACCTTCTGCCATGCATACCAAATAACAACCCAGCAGAAGACGGAGAAGAAGAAGAAAAAACATCCATTTTAATAACAGTGTTGATGCTTGTCTTCGTTCTGATTTCCACTACAGAATTCGGTATTACCAGTATACATACACGATCAATGCCAGTCATTAGCATTATAGCAAACACAAGATCCGTCAAAAATCAATCTCATCATACCTCTTTTAACGTACTAATTATTTAATTTTCTACATATCAGAGAGACGAGTCAGCAAGATTCTTTTGAATTACAACCAAAAAAAAAAATTAAATTTCTTTTCGTATAATTTGTTTTTGTGCGTCCGATAATACACATTAACACAACCAGCCAGCCAGCTTATAAAATTTATATTATGTTGAAATCGCTTTCCTTTTACGGGATAACAGATGTTTGCACAAAGCCTTAAATAAACACTTTACCGAACACCTATCGGTACGTATATCGGCCACGGCGGTTATTTAATCGAGAACTATTAAATCCATCTGAATGCCATAAATCACGGAAGCCTACGTCTTCATAAAACAATAACTTAACCGGACATTTGCAAAGGCTTTTTGTCGGATGAGCAAATGTTTTGCGTGTTTGTTTTTTTGCCGTATATCTTCTCTCCAAAAGTCTTAACCCGCGGCGCCTATCAATATAGGTTTCTATAACATTTACCTCTGGTTCTCTGTTTTCTTGTTGCACCGTTGTTGTTGTTGTGCGCCTTTTTTTTAGTGTATTTTGATATCAACCGTTTTTGATCGCAATGCTTTTTTGTTTATTCTTTTTTTTTTCCTGCATCATCATCATCATGTACGCATATAAAATACATATATTCGAGGTGTATGTTAGGAAGGAATAATAAAAAAAAGCGACAACACACACTCGTTACAATTTTACCATTTAACTAACCGTCTCTGTTCCGAGATTATCTTTCAAGGAAGAGAACATTCATGTTACTAAACAATTTTTTCTTCCATTGTTTCTGCTTCAATATTTTAAAGTCTGAAAATATTTTGTATTTGTTCAACAGTCGATACGATATACACAGAACAAATAATTCCGAATTAACTTCGGTACAGCATCATTTTGTTTCTTTGGCGTATTTTTGTTGTTGTTGTTGTGGATGCAATATTGATGGCAAGAAAGATGTGTATAATGTGCTTGGTGCAATACAGCGATAAACAGGGATTTTAGTAAAATAATTACTTCGATAACAATGTGGAATTAGGTCAGCTCGTTTTCAATTTATCTAACCGTTTCACAGACTATGGTGCAGAAAAAGTGCTTAATATCGCCTGTCTATGCAATAATAGTAAATTTAGTGTCCATGGGCAAAAGGATGGAAAATCGATATGAGGGTGATTGTGTTACCGAGCCCTGGGAAAAGAACAAATTCCATCCTAATCCCATAGAGCTCTATTTTACTGAACAAAATATAAACAAATTCTGACTCAGCATGAAACAATGTCCTTTTATCGTCCTAGGGAAACACTGCCTTGAGGAAATAAACATTTGTCCTGGATTGACTGATAATTTAATTGAAAGCAAATCAGCTCATCTTGTCTTGTGCGAACTGGGATAATTTAAGTGGCTCAGAATTAACTAGTAGAATTTTGCCTTGAATTATGTCTTGAAACGGCACACTGAGTCAAGGAGTTCTAATTTTATTTTGATGCCTTGGAAATTAATTTCAAAATTTGTATCGTAAATTAGCACCCAGGATGAAACGTATGAAACGAAAGTTGTACACGTATCTGTTGTGGACCGTTTATTTTAACGATTTTGCGGGTTGTAGCCCGAGAGAAGTGTGATATGTATGTTCTAAGGAATAGATGGACAATCTTTCACTCAACAATTCTTTCAAAAATTCAATAAAAAGCAAAACTCTCAAGAGATATTTACTTCTGCGAGCTTGTTAGAGTTTAATAACTTATGATTAGGAAATTCGAATTTTCACTGTACTATGAAACATAAAAATCCAACCAGATTTTTAATTGAAAAGCTCTGTACATGCCATAAACTGCAGAGGTACAGAATCCAATACTGAACGAATCATTCACCAAAATACTTTTTCGTGTTACAGGTTGCAGCCCTAACCGAGTAATTGTTTTTGTTGTAATGGAAATGATAGTTAGAGAGCAATGAACCCTTTGCAAATTTGATGGTTTATCTGAACCAAAATCAAAAATGTGTTACTTTTGAAGGAAACATTGATTTGTGGGTGATAACTTATTCCACTTGGAGAAACCTTTGCAGATCGTGTAAATTTATGTAATCTGCACAGTTTTCTCCAAGTGGGGTTGTGGGGTATGACTCACAAACCAATGAATCATAAAACTTACTTACATATTCCTGGCCAAGACATTCTTTAAATCGATTTTTCACCATGAAGCCATGATGGCTCATTTTTGGCCAAATGGAGAAAAATATAGATCTGGTCGTGGTCTACATTCTTCTCCATTTGACCAAAAATGAGCGATCATGCCTTCATGATGAAAAATCGATTTAAAGAATGTCTTGGCCAGGAATATGTAAGTAAGTTTTATGATTCTCCTTTAAAAGTAACACATTTTTGCGGGCTTTAAAGGATTTAATTTTTCAAAAAAAAAGGATTTTGGTTTAGAGAAATCATCATAAAACACATAATTTTCCGCCAAAATGTAGGCTACAAATTTGCAAAGGGATTCTACACATGGCTGAATTGTTGCCTGCATTTCGGGGCAAAATTATTATTATTATGATGACAATTTTTGATTCGAAGCTTTTTTCGAAAAAGTACGACCATCGTTTGGTGTTAAAATGAGTTAGCTTTCAGCAAAAATTTTAATGTTTGTGGTGATGTAACCTCAGTCCGAGAAAACTCAAAATATGTGTCGATTTCCGTGAAATACTGAGTTTTCTCGGACTGAGGTTTCATCACCACAAACATTAAAATTTTTGCTGAAAGCTACCAATAAAAATTTTGCCCCGAAATGTAGGCAACAATTTAGCCATGTGTAGATTCGTCTTAATGAGAAATCAATCTGATTCTTACTGACACTAAATATTTTCACTTGAACCAATTTGGAACTTCATTCTAGCTCAAGGAAATGAATAGTCGTTGAAAGCTTTTTTCAGTTTTTTCTGGGTTGATACTTGAAAGTTTAAAGTAAATTTGAACGTCTGAAAAAACCATATTTTATAGCTCGCTAAGAATAACAAGGTGAACCCCTTCGGTTCTTCTTAGGAGGAAGCAGCGTACGCTTCTGTCCTACATAATAATCACAGAAATGTGATAAGATTTTCCATGCTGCGAGCGAAAATCCCATAAACGGATAAAATCGATAGATTCAAACGAAACATCAAATACAAATACTCGAATTACAAACACACCATAAATTGGAAAGTACAATTTTTTGTTTGTTTGTTTGTTCGTTATCCGTCATCACTTCGGAACCGATTAACACAATTCAGTTTGAAAGACAAATTTTCTGAAACAATCAAAAAGCTTAAAATATTATATTTATCTTCGTTGAACGTAACATCTATACAGACATATAGGTATACACTCAACGAATGCGGCTTCTTCACATAAAAAGATATCATCGACCGTATCATGCTGGTTACACATGCCATTTATCTATAAAGGTATAAAATGCTTCATTGTGCAGATCGTTCGCGTTTTACTATTTATTTAAGAAATTTCCAATATTTCCCACGCCAATAATAATCTCGTACACTCTATTCGTTTTATATTTATTTAACAATTTTTCATTGTAGATTGTGTGTTCCTCGTTTTCGATTCATTCATAAATATTGTAGAACCGAAACGGCACAGAAAAACACCTTTTAGTGTTGTTGTATGCACCGCACTGGTGTTATTACGTTAATGTAAATAAAGGCGATGATAAACAAAGTTGCGTATTATTTACACAAAATGCGGATTATTCAGTCGCGTGGTTGAACAACTCAAAAGTGGATTTTTCTTTAAGTGATACGTCATTAAGTTGTTAATATGTTTATTGTGAAATTTTCTTTAAAACGCCTCCCTACGTTTCATATAGGTTTTTATAGATTTTTTTTTACTACATTTTAATGCTCGCATATCAGCTGGTAATAGGTGGGTAGAAAGGTTATAACCAATTCTTTTTTTTATTCTTCTTAAATGAAAAACAAGTAGAAAAAGCCTTGAATGATCTCATGCATTACATGACAATTTTTTCATGTTTTTTTTTCTTCTCTTCGACGAGTAGTTTTTAAATTATTGGTTTTTATGTTGTAAACGCGAACAGTTAATCGAACTTTTCAAGCTATAACATCGTGTATAGATGTGGATTGATGGAGATGATAATTAATTAGATAATTTTTATTTCGATTTTTTTTTTCTTCTTTACTTCAAATTTAGTTATTCTATTGACAATACAGGCGCCAATAGGTGTCGATGAGTCAACAATATTTTATTAGCTACCGTTTAAAATTGAGAAATTTAATTCGGACTCTCGTGCTTATTGTTGTTTACAGAAAAAAAAAATTCGTGTTCGATGTGGATTTTGTGTACAGTCTGTGGCCTAAGTAAATTTATCACTTCATTATGTCAGCCCCAGATGTTAATTGCTTAAGTATATTTGCTGTACGCGATCTGTGACATTGATGATGACTCAATTCCCAAGAAGAGAATGACAACAGAATTCTTATGTCTACTTGCATAGAGATTCGGAACATCATCAGTTTGTCGTAAATGGATTGAATATCTTTCATAGGACATGTACATATGTTCGGCGAAACATTATTTGTTGTTAGAATCGCTGAATTTATGCGATTCCGATTTGTTTCCAATC
Organism: Bradysia coprophila; assembly: GCF_014529535.1. Taxonomy (NCBI): domain Eukaryota; kingdom Metazoa; phylum Arthropoda; class Insecta; order Diptera; family Sciaridae; genus Bradysia; species Bradysia coprophila. Next base: position 1,600,273 of record NC_050738.1, read on the forward strand.
GGAATAGATTTCAAGGACTTATCGAACATTAAAATTTTTAAATTAACATTCGTGGGTGTGGCACGATCGTACGATTAGCGAAAAATGGTCAAGCATCTCATTGACTTTATTTGTCGATTTTAATTAACCTTATCGTTCGATACAAGCCGGTCAAAATTTGCCCACTGAAAAGATGAGCAGATTATCTCTGGTAAAAGATGTTGATGCCATACTTATAGCAGTTTTAACAGTTTTGATCAAACAATTTCGTTGTCTGACCACAATATAGTGGGAAATTAGCAATTGGTGAAGCAGCGGAACAGCTACTAAAAGAGGTTCCACTTTGAATTCCAAAGGAAAAATTCAATTCTAGTTATAGTGTAGGTCTCCTCTGCACACTCTGTCATAAATAAAAACCGATTAAACCTGTTACAGACGGCTGTCATCTGTTATCGACAAAGACAGCAAGAATAAACAACAATCTCATACTGCTGAGGTGTTATATAGCAAAAATCATGTTCGAAACAAATGAAGTAAAAGATTTCTGAAACCAATCTCTATAAATCTTCGATCAAATGAAGTAATAGTTTGAATAGTAAAACTGCTGATATGCTTGCCGTCTGTGACAGGTTAATTAATTATTGCTCGGTTAAGAGGTCCAAATGCTGAATGTATCTATGACGGACGATTCCGTCTAAAAATACATTTCTCTAGTGCAAACATACCTCACGACATCGTACCGCGAATGTCTACAATGTAACAAATTTCCATTTCGGCTCAACGCTAACATTTGCTTAGCTAAAATTAATGCAATTTTTAATTATAATATACGTGACAGTCATAAAATATGCGGTCGACGCCAAGTCGACTTATTTCGTTACGAAAGCAATTAACTTTGGTTACCAACACCGCCTGAATTGATGTGTTAATTTCAATGCGAACACTTTTTTCTCAATTACCGAATTGCCTGGCATGTTAAACGTAATGATCCCTTTGTCTAACCCATTTTTCTTCACTTTTCTGTCCTCCACTTCAATATTGCATCCCACACGTGCCAACAACGTTACCAACTGGCATACTAATTAAACCGTTTCAATGGGCGATGAACCCTTCCGCATTGCTATATATACCGGCATCCCTACACACAACGTTGTTAAAAATATGAATTTCAAAATAATAATATTTAACATTTCATTAAAACATTGTAATTTAAATGCTCAAATCATAAATTAATGACTACAAGATGATGATCACCCATTTACCATAATTTAAAATATATGATAACAAACCGCACGAGTTAAGCTAACAGCCGTGGTAGAAATAATCGCTAGAAAATTATGCATTGAGCAGCCACTTACCATATCTCATTGAAATATTTTTATGTAAGAAGATGTGGAGAAAAGGAAAGCAACGAAAATGCCAAGACCAAGTCGTTGCTGTAAACGAAGCGGAGAGAAGGAATACGAAAGAAGAAGAGAAAAAACCGTAAAAAACGATAAAAATCGACATATTTCGCTTCCTATGGCTATAAATTTATATTTCATTTGGTGTAACACGTTCCGTGCGTTTATTAAATGGCGCGATACATAAAACAAGCGAGGTGAAAGGATTAGATTAATCAGAGCGGCGATATTATGTTTCAGTTAATTGATTATATATTGGGCATTGTATTTATTGTGCATGCACGGGGAGAGTCAAGAGTCGAGAGTGTTTATTGGTTTTAAAATGTTCCAAATTACTTTTCTTGCTTGAGAAATTTATTATCCCAGGTTCGCTTCAAGACGTTCTACCCGTGCATGCATAAAGGCAGAGACAGAAGCCAACCGATTTTTTTATGCATGACGTCTTTTAAAGGGAGCCCCAATGGAATAAAAGGGTTTTTGAATATTTGTTGTCAGTCCCGAGAGACCAGTTTTTGTCATCGAAAACAAAATTTTATGAACCGACATAGCTTTCTATGTCTGTTTTTTTGCATTCGTATATGAAGACATCCAGTAATGATTCTAAAAAAAACTCAATGAAACAAACAACCTTCTCAAACTATTAAATCAACCAAAGCGCTGCTACTTTATTTAATGAAACACGAAATTGCCTTCGATGCCAAATTACTTTACATCCAGTAATTTGCATAGAAAACTACTAAATTTCGTCGTTATAATGTGAGAAACGACTGGCAAAAACGTAGGAAATAACAAGCAAAAGTCTCCAAGAATAAATGTGAAAATTACATTCTTTTGCTGGAGCGACAAATCATTTTCTTGACTGTTTTTACTACTGTAACAGTTCAGATACAGGCTGTGAAGCTGAGAGCTTGCATGCATATCATTTCCTCTATATCATACATATCATCGTACATTCCAGTAGTGACACTATCTTAGAAGAAGAATATTTATTCTGTCACATCTGCTTGCCAATGGCTGAGGTATGCCCAGCGGAATACCTCACATCCATTGTAGAAAAGTCTGAATAGTGTAAAAATGAAGAGATTTGTGGCAAATGATGAATGAAGTTTCCAAATAAAATTTTGATTGAGTCAAGTTAAAGATGAGACTTGTCCAGGCTCCACCGGCCTTTGAATAAAAATTTTGCTTCTAATCTTCCTTTTTTATGGTCATCAATAGGTAGTGTAACCATATGCCATTAATTTCATAGATTTCAAATAGATTTCTGATGCGCACTCGGTGTAGTGGCGTTTGTCTGGTAATTCTATTTTAATTAATTTCTGTTTTACCTCATGCCTATAGTGAAATCGGTAACATATGTGTAACCCCAACGAACGGATTGAACCAGATGTGTATTTTTTGTCTTTTTTGTTTGAGCGAAATGATCAATTTCCGAAAATTTCTATGACTGACTGTCCGCTGATTGTTCGTCTCGTTGCAAACGAATTATCCGAATTAAAATGTTCCTGAACGCTGTAAATGCAAAGTTGTTAATTTTGTAAACCGAGGGTTTTAATGGTCATCATTGCTGCAGGGATTTTTTGTTGTTGTTGTTGTTAATCAATCGCAATTGTTATAAATCCACTGGTAAAATATGCAGCGCATTTTATATTTAAATCTCATAAATTATTCCAACCACGTGTACTCCATTTTCCAATGTAAAACAAAACCGAACAACGAAAAAACATTATGTTTTGCTCAACGAAAAACATAAAAATAAATTCAATCTGGCATTTTGCACCAAACCCTCGCCTTTTTACAATGAGAAAAATCCGCACCACATTCTATATTCACATCATTTACAGCTTTGTTTTCGCACTATCTGGTTGTCGTTGTTTAACAAAACTAATAAAAGATGTGAAAATAAAATGAAAAAAACAAAATTGAAAACACACTTTTAAAGAAGGTCGCCAATTGGGCTATACGGAGCGCGGCTTTTATCTCTTATTCTTGTGTATGTTGTTCTTGTATGCATAAAGCAGAGCATTTATTACGTATTCTGATAGTTTGTTGCTCCTGTTGGTTGGTGTCACCTTTACCTACCTTATCGAGTTTAGTAAAAACATGAGTCGAAATAAAAAGTGTAAAAGAAAAGCAAATAATTGCAAACAGACAAAAGTCCTTTGCTTAAAGGTGTTTCGTTCGACGGTAAATAAAGCTTTGAAACAATAGGCATTTATTATGCGATTTCGGTGGTGTGAATTCATGTTTTAACACATGTTTCACTGAATGCTATAAATAAAATTAAAATCAACAACATCCATGGGACAAAAACAACAACAACAATGGCGACAAGTTTTAGATGAAGAAACGTTGGACGAAAATGTTTTTAACATTAAAAACTGTATCATGGGAAAGCATTTACAGCGTCAACTTTTGGACTCGCATGACCTACAAGTTGACGATCGTACAGAGAGATGCCACAAATTTCCTTAAAATGTTTTCTATACTTGGATCAAAAATGATTCGTGGGACAAAAGAATAATTAAATGCAGCAAGAGAACATGTCGCATTAGCGAATTATAAGAAAAATGAAAGCTGCATTTTTCCTGCTGTTACCGTCCCGAACGTCTTCTAGATACATCGTGTGTAAAAGCCTTTAAAAAGGCAGCAAAAATTTTTGATTTTCATTTTTCTTATAATTCGCTAATGTATCACGTCCTCTTTCTACATTTAACTACTCAACAACTCATCCTTTATTTACACGTCCAGTTACTAGCGTAGTTACTACTACACGTCCAGCGATTTTCAGTTATAAATTAGTACAGTCAAAGGCAGTCAATTTTCAGCATAAATTAGCTTCAGCTGTTTTTCAGCTGATCCATACAAACAATCACAACCGTTTATACGTCTTTGTCCGGTTTTACCACTATCATGCGCTTGCGTGTAGCAGCTTCAACCGTATGAACAAGGAAAACCAGTTTTGATTGTGTGTGTAGATCAACTGAAAAACAGCTGAAGCAAATTTATGCTGAAAATTGACTGCCTTTGACTGTATATTATGGATTAGTAGATCGTTACGCAACCTTTGCAGGGTTTGTGTGGATTTCTGTAAATTGTTATTCTCTATTTTAGTAAGAACCTAATTGGAGAATAACATAGTCAGGAAAACTCACATTACTCTGGTAAAAATGGACTAACCGTTTACATCTTAATTTTTGATCCTAAGAAAGGCTCCCTTAATAGCTGACAAGAAATCTTGTGGAACAGGATACACTAAAAACTTAGCTGCAAATGTTCGATGTATTTCTGTCCTCATCTACCACACTACATTGGTATCATAGATTTAAACTTTCTTGTGACCACAAAGAATCAACGGTGTGAAAGTCGTACTTAATCTCATTAATACCTGCAGTACACTTTTGCGTCTTCGAAAGCATGAAGAGATTGTAATTTTTGTGTGGAGCCGAGACAAGCGGTCCTTTCTTTTGATATTTGAACCTATTACGTGCCAATTGAAATCATGGCAAAAACCTAACCCGATCTTGCATAATATTTAAAAGCACAAAATTGTGGAAATGGATAAAATACAAAACCGAAAAATCGAACAAAATGTATATACGTATGATGTCGGTGCTTATTGAGCAGTCCACATGTTACACATGCATCTGATGCAGCATGCATATTTCGTTTTTTTTTTTTGTTTCTTTGCATTGTACAATTTTTCGTTTATACATATGCGCTCCCGAGGAGTTAAATAAGTAGCATCTCTTTTCTGCTTCAATTTTATTTCGATTTGAATAAATATTGTGTCGTGTTGTTGTGTCGCCTCAAGCATTATTAAATGAAAGGAACTCTGCACCGAATACGTTGCAACAAGTGCATGAACGATAATCGATTCCAATTATGAATGGTGTGAGCGCTGTGCTGAACTACATAATCAAATCGGCGTGATGCATTTTATAAATATGAAACAAAATACACAATGGCTATCCGTAAAGTGTGTGTATAAATATTGTTAGCGCTCGCTTTTTGTATGATGTGATAAAAAAATCAAAATTAATATTTTATAGTCGCGCTGGATTTATCGTTCTGTTATCGGTGTTTTTAGTTTAAGACGTTTCTGGAAATTTTCATAAATTAAAGGCCAGTTATTTTGAATTGGTATTTTATTCAGAAACGAAAGGTGGCAATTAAAATTGAATTTGTCAGCCGAACGGGACAACATAAATTTTAATCGTTTTGTTTGGCACTCCATTTATTAGGGCATTGTTGATATTAATTAATTTGATTAATCTGTTTAATACTTAACCTGCTCGGCTACGAACTGATAGAACAGCATTCATTAGATCACTTTAATATTTTCACGTTTTACGTAAGAGGCTGCAAAGTCGGTATCAGTATCGGTGTCGGTATCGGTTTACTGTTTAAATTAAAATCATGTTCTGTGTCTTGTAATTCACATTCTGCCTATAAATTATCGTCAATATCTTAATCGGACACCATCTCCTACGGTTCGTAGCAGTTGTATGACTGTCATTTGGTTAAATCTGGTCATCTGTTAAAAGTGAGGAGCTGAGGAACTTGTCTGCGTTGAGTTACTTTAGTTAGTCAGTTTAGTTGAATTGATTTCGTTTCCAATTTGGTCACGTTATCTGAAACTATTCTCAGTTTTTTAAGGCTTAGAACTCTGAAAAGAGTCCTTTGGGATCAAAAGTAGGTCTATTTCATCTGTCAAAGTGACGTTTTAAACGTCAAACATTTTAAACTCTTTAAAACGGTCGGTAATTTCGTTAATTTTTCCTTATTTTTTTAAAAAACAATTTAAAAAAAATCAACGAAATTACTGACTACTTAAAAGATTTCTTATGTTTTACGTTTAAAACGTCACTTTGACAGGTGAAATAGACCTACTTTTGATCCCAACGGAATCAAGAGACATCTCAACTTGATCTACACATTTCAGTGATTCGATTTCAGGTTGAGTCTCAGGTCAGTCTTACTTAGAAACAGCAACGTATTGCTGTAATTTCCTGATAATGATTTAAAAAAACGAAGAAAACTGGAAGCCTGTATGATAATTCCACTCACTGAATGCAAAACAATCAGACTCTCTTATTTTACTTCATGTCATGCACAACCCAGAACCTAAATTAACTCAATTTTATCTTTACCTTCCAGGCATACGAACTATCAACATTGACTGGTACACAAGTGATGTTACTAGTAGCATCCGAAACCGGTCACGTGTACACATTCGCAACGCGAAAACTGCAGCCAATGATCACATCAGAGGCCGGCAAGCAACTAATTCAAACCTGCCTAAATTCACCCGATCCACCGAGTGGTGCAACAACGGGCGATCAACGTATGTCTGCCACCGGCTTCGAAGAGACCGAACTCAGCTACAACATCGGCGACGAGGATTCAAAAGTAAGACAATTAATTTATAGTCACGGTCATCATGGGCATGCTCATTTAGGTCATCCGCAGGCCGGCCATTACGGCATCGATCAGGGTTTAATGCAACAGAGTTACGGTGGACAGGCTTCACCACTGTCGCATACACAAGGTTATCCACCGCACGGTGGCCATACGCATCATCATGTGCCGCACTCGCATACGGCACAGATGAGTCATGCGCATGCACATCGGTAGTTAGAATTGAGATTTTGAAAGTTTTTTTTTTAATGAATATGTTTTTCGTGTGGCAAAATTATGAATGGACGTTTTAGTTGTGCGCTTTCCGATAATAATGTTTTTCGTTAGTGTGTTATTGCGGTAGTAATAGTGGTCGTTTGGACGGAAAGGACAAATAACTCGGGTTTAAACATTTTAGTTAAATTAAATTAATGAGTTTGAAACTAGTCGTTAGTTCATAAAATGTATTTTTGTTTAGCCACTTCGATAGCAATAATGAAAATGTTTATTGTACATATACAACGAATATTTATGCGTGATTATTTATTCATTTTTATATTTTATTTTATAAAGGGAAAAAGAAAATGATCCAACGAATTTGTTGTCTTTCTAAAAAAAAAACTGATCCAGGTCCGCGAAATGAGCAAATGAGCATGTCCGCTGCAATATATAGAGAGAGTTGTTGGTTGGTTTTGTTTTCGTAAAATATTTTGTGTTGATGTTAAACGTTTTTGTTTCTTATTGGGAATGCAATTAAATTTATTTTGAATGATGTGTGGCCATATTTAAAGTTTTGAATTTTCAAGTTCAATAATTTATTTATGTAATTAAGCGTGCGCTAGAGCTTAAGTTTTGTTTGTTGTTATGTTGTAGAATTGAATAATAATTTAAGTAAGAAATTTTCAAAAGTAAAAAATTTAAACAATTTAAATTAAAACGAAATTCTAAGTTATTTGTTGTATTTTGTACTTGTTTAGTTTAAAATATTTTTTTTGTCGTAGTTTCTGTTTGTTTTTCGTTTTTTTTTTCTTTTATTTTAAAGCAATGATCTCATTCACATCGTTTTAAGCACTTTAGTTGATGAAGTGTAGAATGAATGCTACCAATAGCAAATTTTGCTTTCATTTAAATTTATAAAAAAAATCTTTAATTAGTAACTAATACCACGACTGGCGATTATGTCAATTGAACGTGGCCGGTGGACAAAACTAATTTAGAAAATACAAAGTGTTCGCTGGAAATTAATCTCCTAATTTACATTTTTTTGCAATAAAAATTAATTTAAAGGAATCACAAAAGACAAAATAACCCATATTAAGGCCATAACGGTCTAGTTAATGGCACTAAAGGAATATTCCATCGGAACATATGATGATCCGGTCTTTTTTAATTGTTAAGTCTACACAAACAGCAATTAAATATCATTATCGAATCTGTTCCTTCAGTTTATCAATAAGAAATGGAGACAAAATCTTTTACGCAAGACAAGTACCTACTTTTGGGAACTTAATTTGTTGAAACTTACCGAAATTTGCTAAAAATTTCAGAATTTTACCTGAAATTTACTGAAATTTCCCGTAATTTCTAAAATTTCCCGAGATTTCCCGAAACTTGATGAAATTTCCCGCAATTTCCCGCAATGAGACGGGATGGCTCAGTGGTTACGTACTAGCCACCAAAATGATCCGGGTTCGATTCCCGTGACAGACAAATTCCGCATGGAATTTTTCTAGCGATTATATCGCATTGGTAACGTCCTAAGTTCACTCAAGCTTCATAATTTGGGTAGATGCGGTGTGTTTGGTGGCTGCAACGATGTACACACTGAATGAAACGTATGACGTAACCCAAATACGATGAATTTGTGTACATATGTCTAGCCTACATTAAGGCGAGATATCAATTTCGTACCTAACTTTCCTCAGAGAGTAATTACATACTTCGAGGCGTGGTTCGGAAGTCACGTAAAGCCGGTGGTCCAGACTGAACTTGTAATTGGCTGTAAAAGGCTGTTAGAACGGTCTCAAAACCAACTAATAAATTTACTAAAAAGATTCCCGAAATCTCCTAAGATTCACTTGAATTTTCTAAACTTTACCATCGTGAAGTCTTTCTATCAGAGACTTGTGAGTCATGGATGGTAATAACTTTTTCGAGGGCTTTAAGAACTCCAAAACATGCAGCCTTCGCGTGTATTAGTAAATTCTCCAGACCTAATTACTGCGAAAATTACGGGAGATGTCTTTTTCATCTTTTTCATTAGCCATCTAGATGATTTCTGAGTTTGTTTATGACACTAAGAAATGGGTTATTTTCCGAGATAAGGTCCCATATAAGCAGACTATGTTTACTGGTGCAGTAACACTAAAATTCGTGTTTGTTATGTTGAACTATTCATAAAATTTGTGTCGGTAATGTTGGTCACATGACAACAATCAATGCTTAATGTGCATGTGCAACAACATTACCAACTATAAATTTTTCGCTGACTGCCCCAGTACTCCACGTAATCTGATTATGTAAGACCTTGGGTATAGCCATCAACTCATAACCTTCCGTCGTTAAACGGTTGCAGTGCAACGTTTACGTTTAATTGGCAATCGAAATCGGTTACACAGAAGTCAATTTTCGCAATTCCGTTGAACGGGATCATGAAACGATTTGATGTGCGTGGTTTAGAAGAAAACATTTTAAGTTTTAGTGATCAATTTGAGAAGATTGTTTTTTTTTCATTTCATTTCATTCCGCTCTCCCCTCCCCCCATTTAGTATGAAATTCATAAACATTCCATTGTAAGTGATATTGCAATTAATGTTCCATAAAAAGACAACATTCCTGTGCTAAATTGCACGTTGATTTAATAAATAATTATGATCGATGTGCATGCGCATGTGTGTGACTTTATAGCCAAGTAAATGAAATATGGTACTTAACGTCATCTGGTATACTCTCTGTTTATGAAGAGAAAAAAAAAGGTTTTCAAATTTTTCCATGTCTCGATTAGAAAAATAGCTGAAATTTAATAGTGCGATTATATGACCAATTTCTCATGTGTGCTGCCATCAAAATAGTCGTTCGATTAAAAATATTTTCTTCTATTTCGCATTGGCTTTGGAAGGCACTGTGTCCATTGTCCATCGTTCATATGGCTTCAGTAAGAAATTATCATAATCAAACGAAACAATGATCCATCTCTGCAGGTCATCGTCTTGCAATTAAATTAACTTGCAGTTACAGGCCAATTCATTATTCATACAAAACAACAATCATTTTATTATGTGACATATATCGCCCAAAAGCGCAGCGGGTGAGATTCAAGCTGCGTTTCAAAGTTGGTTTTTTGTTTGTTTGTTCTTTCGTTCCTTTCGGTTTTGACTATGAAATCATCCATCCATTGCACATGGTAAAAATATAATTCGTTTGTCGGACTCTTGTACGCTTGCGTGGGGTGTTTTGTAAAAATATTTTTCGATTTTATGTTTTGAACATTGTTTAGAACGATAAAGGGAATTAAAAATTCAAAAAAGAAATATTTAATTTCTTACGCTTTCCTTTGAATAATCGTCACAACGCCTTAGCCGTCGAAAAGCGAATGGTGATATATGTGGCTGATAATAAAAAAAAACTTTATCACTGCAACTAGAAGCACACCGTTCAATTTCGGATTATAAATCATTTATTAGAGCCCTGAGGAGTTGTAAATCATTCCCAGTAACACTCATCAACAATGGCAGTTCCTAATGTCTTTACAATCGAATTTATTGCTTCGAATCGTTTGGTGTGCATTAGTGAAATTATGTTTACCATCAAATTCAGAAAATCTTCCGAAATTGGTGTCATGTGTTGAACAGTTAAAAGTAAAGGAACGAATCTTTTCAAATTTTCTTTCCATAAATCTCCTGTTCTACTTCTACTGCCTGATCCATATTTTCATTTTTTTTATATTTGGATCGTGTTGTTTGTTTCATTTGCATAAAAATAATTTTCATTTTTCTATTTCTATTCCTTTCCCTGTATTTTTGGCAAGAGATTTTTTTAGCACACAAAACCGACTCACCAAAATACAAAAAAAAAACGAGATTCAATTGCCTGCCGCTTACTGCTTCCAAATACTACACCGATATTTTCCGTTAAAAAAAATTTAACTACAAAAAATAGAAACCAAACACATAACAATTAACCCAATTTTCATCGCGCTATCGCCAGTGTAGAACATTTATTTAAATAAGTAAATTTTGTGTGAAAACATCTAAAAACTTACCATAATCTCTCCCACATAGCACACTCATATCTATTGAATTCGGATAGAATTCACACTCATACATTCCGAACTGTGTGTAGCTAGCTTAAGATACACACACGGTTTTCGGGTTAGCGCATATGGAATATTGAAAGAAATAAAAAACATTTTTGTTTAGTTGAAACAAAATTTTATTTTTGGCATTTGTTTGAAAATGGAATCTTTACCCATCGCACGATCGCCATATTTGTAATGCTCGAGAATTTTGTGGCTATTTATACGGGAAAGCTATAATATAAATCTATTTCGGGAATTATTTTCTTGGGAGATTAAATGAATGTTTTATTTCCTATATGTGCGTGTGATTAATTTCGACGAATTTATTTAGAGCTGCATTTTTCGTTAGCACACCAGAATCGCCATTTTTACATCGACCAAAAGAAAGAAAGAAATTCGGAATCCAACAAAAAGTGAAAAGGAAAAATGTTGTAATCGCCGATGTGGTCCAAGAAAATTTCTCCATTTTAGCTGGAATAACAATCTCATTTGAGCTTCACTTACTTCTATTAAAGGCAATACTTTCCAATTTAAGTAAAAGATGATTCCTTTAGTTGGGAATACACTTACCATTCAACACAAATAGCACAAATGTACGCAGTTGCGATGGCTGCCAATGTAAATTCAATTAGTAGAGTGATCAGTTTAACTCAACTTCGTCTTAGTTGTGAACCATCAACTGCTGTATTGAGTATGGTACATTTGCTGACTTTATCAACTTAACAAGAATCTCACGTGAGTGGCCTGACACGAGTGGGAAATCACTTAGATTGATCAAAAACTTGATACTGACAAATCATCGAATATTTGGTGATTAACCTCGAGGAGTAAGACGACAGATGATGAACCGCGATTTCTAGTTATTCCTTGTTGATTTAACGTGATTACTAACTGACCTGCTATGAATGACTTAGTTTGAACCTTGTTGATCACTTGATTTTATGCTTTGGAATATAATGTAAGTGGTTTTCCGTTTTCCCTTCGGCCTAACGTTAATTCAATGCTGCCTCTCAACGATTAAGTGACCAGATTTTGATTGTCTTTTGTTAAAATTAGGATGTGCTTCTATGCTCAAGATATCATTGCTCTGAAAACGAAATTTACGCAGTCGAACCAGACTGGAGAGCCGCCAAAACGACTCGCCGCCGCCGCCGGAGATTTTGGTTGGCTAATTGCAGCTAGCCGCCGTAAGCCGCCGCCAGAGGTTTAGGTCGGCTAACTCGGCGGCTGGTCCAAAAAAGATGACACAAACCAACAAAATTAAATTCATTTTTTGGGACAGTACCGTCACTTGAGAATGTACCCCTACTTTTAATGTCCCTTGCTATGACTATCTTTAAGATATTTTCTACTTTGATTTTCGTAAGTTTTTTATTTTTTCTTCAAAACAACATTCCAAGAAAAATTGAGAAATTTAAGAAAATTTTCAAGAATTTGTAGAAAATATTGTCGATGGACATGGTCTTTTGTTTGTGAAAATCCCAAATTTTATGAAAATCGTAAAAATTCGTAAAAATTGCGAAAATTCGATTCGTAAAAGATTTGAAATTTCATGAAAAGCGCAAAAATTCGTTAAAAGCGTAAAAATTCGTTAAAAGCGCGAAAACTTGTGAACAGAGCGAAAATTCGTAAAAAATCGCAGAAATTCGTGAAAATTACAAAAATTTGTCATCCAGCCGCCGCCAGCCGACCTTTTTGGTCGGCGGCTAGGTCCAGTCGCTGCCTGAACTTTTTTAACGGCTAAGCCGTACTTAGCCGCCGCCGCCACACCTTTTTTGGACGGCTAACGCCGCCGGCGTTTATTTTTCGGCTCTCCACTCTGAGTCGAACGCAGGCAATTTAGTATTATTTTTACTCAAAAAACCTTGCTCATGCACAATGATTCCTCAAGAAAATCATTTAGAAATAAGCTGCACCATTAGATCAGTAATGTCCATGTGATCTCCATCATATCTTCATAATGAACAGAAACTACCAGGTATGGTCTCCGATTTTAAAAACCGATTCAAACGCACTCATTTTCATATTTTTGCTGACACGAATAATGAAAACATTCAAGATAACCGATTTTAAAGAATCGGTCATACGTGGTACATATGTACATTCATTGCATCTAAGCAGATTTAAGCTCTGATGGATCCATCAATCCACAGTCTTACGACACGCACCTCGTAATTGAAGTCAAATCTTCTGTTCTTTTAGTTGGAATTTCTTCTTTACCTACACTAATCACTCAGACATCAATCGCAATTAAAATCCATAAATCAATTAAAACTGAAATTTAAGAACAAAGAAAAAAAAAATCTCATGTCTGAAGGAAGGCCGCCGCGCTATTCGCATATGGTAGAAAAACCTACACACACACCATTCGGTTCGAGAAAATTTATTTTTCTTTTCGAAAATATAAAAAAAAAATCCAAAAATTAACAGGCAACACCGATGTTAGTTGTATTCTATTCCCAATAAAACAATTAATTAATTTGTGTTTGACAATATGTAGGTATTAATATTGATTTGTTTGAATGATAGAAAAGTAATTTTATGAAATCGAAAAAAAATCTTGATTTTTATTCAAAGAAAACGACACCAAAACCGAAATTAATTCAGTTAATGGTGTATGTGCGAGATTCTAATAATACAGAGTTTTTCGATCAGTGGTGTTAACCTGGAATAATACGTAGTCGTTCGTGGCTCTGGCGTATATCGTACATCTTAAAACAAAAACCGAAAAAATTCCAGTTAGTGTTTTGTGTATAAATAACCAATTCGATTGTTACAAAAATAAATATTAACAAATTTAGTGGGACGACGACAGATTTTTTTTTTCTTCTTCTCCTTCGTTCGATGTTTTTATGTTATAATTATGCTAATTGAAAACAATTAAAAACAAATAAATGATCGAACTTCTGAACTGAAATGCTGAAGATGTTATATCCGTTACACACTTCGTAGCAATAGAATTCAATTGCATTCATAATGGTGTTGACAATTAACTGAAGAAAGGTAGAGAGGAAGAAAAAAAACTTAGACAAAAGAATACACGAACTTCTGTTGCGTTAAAGTTTGTTTTTTGAAAAGGCAGAAAACTTAAATTTTGACTCGATTTTTTCTCTTCGTCTACTCGTATGTAACTTCGCCCACCCGCACACTTTAGTCGCGGTCATATAATCGCATAAACATATTCCAAAACCCACTCCGATATTTTATTTTTTTTCTTTATATAATTTACCATTAGGCTCTCTTCTTGTAATGGATTCAGATATTTTAAAATGCGTAATAAAAAATGTATTTTCTCTTTTGTCATCTTTATTTGTTTGTATTTAAATATAATATGTGTTTCTGTGACGTCATCGAGGCATTCGAAATTTTTTACTTTTATTAAAATTAATAATTTCAAGTTTGGCCCGCTTCAAATATTTGTTTGTTTTTTCTTCGTCTTACCTACCTAAACTCTCTCATCATCATAAAATCATTGAACACGTGCCACTCCATTCTCCATGATTACCATGATTTAAAAATCGATTATTAATCAAATCAAATCCATTACACATCTCAATCACTTAATTCCCTCCAAATTACGTTCGGATATCGAAATGAATTAGCCCAGAGAAAATCATAAATTCTTTCCACTTTAAGCGCACACACCACTATTACATTGTCTCATTAGCGCGTCCAATTATATATCCCTACAGCCACAATTATATATCGAAAAAAAAATCTTAGAAGAGGTTTTACCTGGTACGTACGTACATAATGCATATAATGAGCCACAGTGAGTGGAGTAAAAAAAAATTATAAATTAAATTAAGTCATTTATTGTGTTGTGTATCACCACAAAGAGAAGAAAAAAAAATGAGAATAAAAAACCGATTTTATTCACCGAGCTTTTTTTGCTTCATCATGTTTTATGGTTTCTTCTGGATTTTGGTAAAATTTATGGTTATTACAGTCATATCCAAATTAGGATGGTGCCCCCATTATTTCATCAGTTTTAGGTTTTGAGATTTTGATTTGAGAGAAATTTTTGTTCGTTTTTTTTTTCGTTACTAAGCTCAACAGTTTATGGTTTGCAGCTAGTTTAACGAAATTCACAGTCTCAAATTCCCTACAATTATACTCCCAAAATTAGAATTAGGGCATTAGACATTACAAAAACAATTTTTTTTGTGGTTATTAAATTAGAGATTAATCTTGCGAATTGATAAAAAAAAATGAATTGCACACACAGTGCGAGCATAAATTATTTAAAATTGAAATTATATATTTCTAGTCAAAAATTAAATTTGATTAATGAAAGAGTAACGTAAAATAATTTAATTTAATTAAAAAAGAATATTTTTCTAATTTAAATCGATGACTATGAGACAATAATAAAATGAAAGAAACGCAAAGAGTATAACGAGGACAAAAGAAAGATGGAAAAATATAATTTTGGATATTTATTCCAATGAAAACGAATACATATATTAGAGAGTACACTTGAAACATTCTAGCATAATACACTGATAATTAAACACATAAATTAAGTATCTAGGCATTAAGCTTTAGCCAATTAAGTAAAAGAATATTATTATAAAAAAAACAATAAAATGCGAATTTAACGAACAGATTTGTCGTCTTGTATTTTTGTTTTGGTGCAGTTTTACTAAAAAGAAACCAAAACTAACAAATTAACTAAATTTTTGATTGAAATTAATATTTTATTGCCTGCCCCATACGAAAGTTGACCATTACATGGCAGTTTGTCCCCTGAGAAATCGGTCCATTACATAGAAAATATTTTTGGTTCATTTTACGTGAATTCCTTTGTGATAATCAACTTTTACATTGGGTAGGCAATAAATCAGAATACATTGGGTGCTGCTGCGTAGTTCAACAATTCGGTTACATTTTTGTGATACTCACACACTCACTCGTATGTTTTGGAACAACTTGCCTATCGACTGTTTCTCGACAAGTAAAGTTGTATAATGTACACCTCGCTATCGGCTCGGATATACAAACTCTTCACTTGTCACAAAACTGGTACCTTATGTATTGAATCACTATCGCACCAGGCACCATCCAATGTAAGCTAATGTACTATTGTTTAGTGAGCTTAGTGTGCACATAAAAGAAAATATTTTTGATGCGTGCATTTGCTCGAATATAATTTTTAACTAATTGAACTAACTGAGTTCGTATTCGCTTCAATGTCCTGATTGTAAAATCTTCTTCCCAGATCGTTGGATTGCATTTATCCATTTGACTTCGTTCGCTCTGCATTTGATAGACATTTCCGTCAATTCGCACTGGTATTTGCGGAATTTACCGGCGATCACAAGCATTTCCCTCACATTGACTCTGTGACCTACCCAATTTTATAGCGAATTGGCGAAAGCTCGGAAACTAAGTTGAATCATCGTGTGAAAAGCATAGTGAACTGGTCAGTAACTTTTTGTTCCCTAAATCGCTTCCGTAGTGACTATCTGCGAGGAAAACTGTTCAACTTATAAGTTAAAATATTCTACCTGAAATTTCCATGTTATACAGATAGTTTTTATGGTAACAGAGATATATGCAACCCAAAGCCATTGATATCAATTAACAACCGTGTGATTTACGCCCACCGTCGTTTCCTTTCAAATGATGATTGAATTTATTTCCTAAGACAAAAATTGACATGTTTCGATCTACTTACTTTACCCTGTGTTCTGTGACATCATTTATCCCATTTGTCTGCTCCTCCGATCAGTTTCTCATAGTCTCCCTACATATCTGATACTCACAATAAAGCAATTTTGAACCGATTAAGATTTCAAAGTTTGTGTGGTCTTATCGAAGTCGTTTTTCTTCCTAAAGCTTATTTCTGTGCCGAAGAATTCTCGATTTCCTGATTTCTTTTGATGTGTCATCTTGATTTCGTATTTTTAGTAATTTCACAGGGCCTATTGCCGATCGTTATCTCATTCTTTTCAATGAGACCGGTCGTCTCGTTCAAAAAAACTTCCCTTACTGTCCACTACTCAGACTTACGATGTAAAATCCTAACCATCCGAAATGGCAAACTTAATCAAATCTACTGATTTTTGATTGTTTCTTTTTGAAAACATTTTAAAATCCGATATACGAAAAAATATATCGAGACAATGCCAAAATTTTCAACAAGAATTCGGCCAATCATCGAGAATTCCAGTTCTGTAAGTAATCATCTGAACGCGATGTGAAAATCGTAAAAAAATTCTCTTAATTTGCAACCAAATACAAATGAATTCCTCAAATACTGAAATGTATGTCCTTATATCGATTGAACTGCAGTTTATACATAACTGCCGAAAACAAAATCGAAATTTTCTTCTGTTCGTTTAAACCTAATGGAATACCTAACTTGTTAATGAAAAGAAACGAAAATATTTTTTGAGAAATGAGAAGTAAAAAAAATGCATACGCCATGGCACGCGCGGTCATTTATATGTTTCACCTCTTTTATAGGAGGTATAGAAGCTTCACTCTAGCATATCCCTTTATACTCGTTATCGGCGTTAATTCCTTTTTACTTACCTACGGTTTGACGATCACATCATCTAATCTATTCTTACAATCTTTCAGCATTCCACACTTCATTCGACTCCTTTTTTGTTTTACAGCGAAAACTCGTAAAGTTATTCAATAAAATCTGTTTTTTTTCTGTTCTTTTTCAATTGTCTCGTAAATTCGTAAAAGAAATCAGGTCGGTTCGTTGCTCACAACACTGCGTATGAAGTCAAAGTGGAAGGAATTGTTTTAGGAATTAAAAAGTATTTATAGTTGGGACGGTTAACTTGATGATTACGGGACGATAATACTTTCCACCTGAGCGCCTTTCCATAATTTGCTAGACTTATACACTTTTTTACAGGGTCGGACTGGTTCAAAAAGTCTTTCAGGCGAAGAAAATTTGAAAAAGGCGTTTCATTGCTCTTCACCATAAAAAAGTCGAAAAGCCCTTTGGAAAGCCCGAAGTGATATTAAAACCACTGTCCGGTAATATTTTCCGCCAGCTCCTTACCAAGATTTCTTAGACTTTTATACAGGGCTAAACTGGTTCGAATAAGCCCTTCGGGCGATGTATAAAGAAATTTTCAAAAAAGCCAGAGGGTTTTTTTTTGAAAGTGAAGATTTTTTTAGCGAAGCTTTGTTTATATGCCCATATTGCCCTTGGCCCCAATAGTCTAAAACCTCAGTCGTTCAATTTTAATATTCTTTTATTGGCTAGTGAACTTCCAACAAAAGTCGAAAAATGGTGTTGCCCCTGATTTGCTGTCGCTACAGGCTATGAACACACATGTGTGGGGGTTCATTGAATAGGTATTGTCTAGGAGATACTGTTCTGTAACCATTGTTCGAAATAAACAAAAATAATGTTTCAGTCAAAGGCAGGAAATTTTGATGAACTTCGAACGGTGATGTCTTGCATCTAGCGAAAATTTAACTTTAGAACTTTAGATCAGTCGATGAGGATTAACCCAGTTTTACAATGATACCCACTTGCCATGGAAGTGCCAGATTCAGAAAACTTTTTTTTGGGTAGAAAGTTAATATGTTCCGTTCCTTCACTCATAAGCAAAATATTAGTTTTCGAAATATTAATGAATCATGCTGTTTTTGTCTGTTTACACTGATCTAAACATATCCCGTAAAAACCAGTGAACAAGTCTTGGCCGTAAATAGTACCAAAAGAATATCCCATTAAATTTACAAAAAGCTTAAGTACACGAGTTCAGCTCAAGTCGTTCATGTCGTTCATAAATTAAGTTGCGTAAAAGTCGACCTTTATAACTATTGGTTCTCTTCCTAACTTTCCGATATAAATTTCGAATATTTCGCCTTGAGCTGGAATCGTTATTTTCTGCTGTTTTTTTTACTTTAATCTTTCTTTATATTTTTAAGAGACACGAAATAGAAAATCTGTTACTTCAATTGTTTCATCATGTCACTTTCTATATAAGACGGCATTAACCAGACCCCATTATTTTGTTCTGTCGTTGCTGTTGCTAACAGATGAAAATTTCAGAGCAAGATCTTATTAAAACCACACTATTGGTGATTCTACAGTGGGTCTTTTAAGGTTTCAACATATTTGAGATTTTGTAGAGTTTTAAAAGTCCCCTATGGAAACCGATGTTTCCAATGTTGCCGATGTTGCTAAGGCGTATTCCAATTTTGCGCCAAAATACCATAAACTGAGAAGAGCTTTTAGGGACTTAACTCCAAGCTTAACTCTACAATTTCTTTTTTCTAATGTGAACATACAAACTAAAAACAATCCCTCACTTGCAATTCAATAAAAATATCGGAACGTTTTGATTATTCCGTTGCCACACAAAGCGTCGCTTATTATCGTGACAGCATAATTTGTTCTAATTAACAGAGGTGTCACAGAATTTCTTTTAAACTCCAAATGCCACCAGAGCAAACCAGATTATTAACAAGCTTCGCACAGAAAAAAATATTGAAAATATTTCTAAGATCTCTCCAGTTCTCTTGACGATTTATCTATATAAATATACTTCGAATGGGAAATTAAATGAATTTTTTTTGTTGCCTGCTGAACTGATTTGATTCACTTTGCTATTATATTATACGAACGGAATCTGCGAATCGAATACTCTACATCTTACATTTAATTTAATTTATTTAAAATATTAAATTTATTTACAGTAAACGACATCTCAAATGTCTCACTGTTAAATTTTTCTGAGAATTTTATTGTGTCATTGCAAATTCACAATGACATTCCCTGAAAAAAATGACAGTGAGACATTTGAGATGTCGTTCACTGTATAAGTTTGTTATAAAATTGTAGTTAATATTTATTGAGATATTTTTATTGCAATTTTTGTTGAGTTGTTGCTGTTGTTGTTTTTGTTGTTGCATGGAACGTTCAGTAAAACACAAGACATGATGGAAATAAATTTTATTTAATATTATTACACATATCCACTGTAATGTAGTCTGATAAATAGTTTGTAGAGTGTGCTATAAGTTTTTACCACAGAAAATAAATAAAACACAAAAAATAATTTATAATTTAAGTTAATAAGATTTTATAGATTTGCTATGGAGATTATTTGTTTAAATCTTTAGTTTTTAAAGGATTGTTGTGTCACTTAGAAAATTTATCGCTTTCAGTGCACTTTCAATTTGATCAAATTCACTACCGTTTTGTGAACATATATATTAACTGACCAGTGACCAGCCACGTTATTGATTATTTACTTGATCCTAACCAATATAGCTTGATGTTCGAGCCGAAACTCACTGGAAAATTGTGTTACAGTTTGAAAGAGGGCTTAGTTTTTGCTCGGATCTTTGTCTTTCAATCAATTTTATTATTTTCTGCTTTTTGTCCGTCAGATCTGTCTGTTCTTTAAATTGGGATTTAATTTTTTTTATTGTTGCTGCGGATTACAGTCATCGACTTATCGTATATGTTGATCGAAACAACAGTTAGGTTTCCTGTTTTTAAGCATAGAATATTAATATTTTACAAATGACCATGTATTGTCATTGTCACATAATCAGTTACTTCTATTGTTAAAATTTATTTTGTTGTCAAATCTTTTACTTCATAGCATATATTGCTATAATAGAACATACTATCTAGAAATCATTGCTTATTTGGTCACCTTTGTCGATAACAGATGACAAGACAAAAAACTATCCATATCAAACCGCTTTTCCGATTACACGTATCGGTATCGGAGTGCGGTGCTCAATCACCTCCGGATACCACTGCAGTCAAGGCACAAAATTTAGAAAATTAAGGGATCGGGATGGGTGAAGCTGCAATAGATGGTGTGATATTCAAACAAAAGTCCATAGGGCATGGAACTTGTTGACGTTTTCACCACTTGTCAGCAAGTTTTTTTTCAGTTGAATGCGAGGGGTTGCTCACTCTTTTTGATTAACCTGATTCACCATAGATTTACCATGATTAACCAGTGATTAATCATTGATTAACCAAGTCAAACATCGTAACTTAGCTAGAAATCGTGATAACTCAATGAAAAATTTAATGGCAAGTTTTTTATATCGCCGGTAAACTAGGATGGAACGGTGAATTTCCATGGTAATCACATGGAGCGTTAAACGTAATTCGACAATTTTGGCATTTTACATGTAGGGCAGTGCACCACATCATTTCACTGGTGATTGTTGTTCCTTGACCTTGACAGTTTAGGACAGTTGAATAGTCCGACTATTTTTTTGTAACGTGAACTTACAATTATTAAAAGTTTCCTATGTGCAGAATGAGCATCAGCTGAATATCAACAGCTAGATCTACTAACACATAAAGTGTTTTGGTTTGTACACCAGTTGGTGATATTCAGTTGGTGCTCATTCTGCACATAGGAAACCTTTAGCAATTGTACTAAATAAAATTATATGAATTCTATTCTAGAGAAGCATCATTGCTTCTCCAACTATCACGCCATTTATTACAAATTTCGTTCAACTGTAAGTGTAGGAAATAACAACACACTTTGTGCGTGTAAGCGAATTCAATGATCCAATTAGGACAAGTCTCTCTGTGTCTGTGGCGTAAGTTCAAAGTTTTTTTTTTTAAATCCGAATTTACTGTCATCTTTTGCCATTGATCTCATACATTCATATTCACATTGAACGCAACCATTTGATGTTTCAACATCACAGACCACAGAGTGGACAGACGGTAAAAACATATTCAAATGTAAAAACAACCAGAAGAACTTCCTTGACAATAATCGTCTACGAAATTGATTGAAAAATTGTATAATCAATTAATCTGTGCCATTAGATCAGCAGTTCATCCCACATTATAGCCTCCGATATATAATATTGCGTGTAGGTTTTAATTTAACTAGCTCTTCTGTAGTCGCCATCATCACCAATACGAAATTTCTGAAAGAATTTAAAAAAAAAATTCATGAATTAATTGAGCTAAACATTAACTGTTAATAAAAACGAATTAATCTAATTTATTCACAACAAACTGATCGACAAAAAATTTTTATTCGAAAATAAGAATAAAAAAAAATTGTTCAGAAATTGGTTCTCATCAAAACCAACAATAAAAAGTCATCATCACCGAAAATGACAAACAGTTTTTCTTGTTTTGTGTCGTCTCTACGAAATCCACAAAAGAGATCTTAATCATATAAATCACTAACAAAATAGCATACAATAACGTTGCTGCCTTGCATCGTAACATCTCTTTTTAACAGTTTTATTTCAAAAATTTTTCTTTTTAACTTCGATTATAATTGAAGAGCGAAACATTTAAGTAAGAAAAAAATTTTATTACAAATAATTAGCCTGGAATGTTCAACAATCTTAAATTTATCAAACCAATTTGACTACGATGATTCTGTTTTTTATATGTTCATAAAATCTCTCGGTTGAAAAAGTACCGCAAATTTAAATGTTCGACTCGATGTTCAACCAAAGTCTATGTATCCATCGATTTTAGCTGGGGTATTTGGGTGAGCATTGCGAACCTATCCAATTGAAACGTTCAATTAAATTTGCTCAGAAAATGCCAATTTATGTTGTCACAGGTTTCGGTCTTTTGTATCATCATCAAATCGTATCCAACGAAATTGGGAAAATTAAGAGCTTTTTAATGGTACCAGTGTACCACGTACTTAATTAGGATGTTTGATGAAAATGTAATTGAAATTTTAGTACCCGACGATGTCACACATTTCTTGGTCAATATTTTTTGCTGATGTCCCGGAAAATGAAAATTGAAAATGGACCAAAAATGTTGACATTTTCAACTGTTTTGGTACACAAATTCTGGATGGAATTGCAGTCAGAGGCAGTGAAATTTCAGCCTGAATTTTCTTCAGCTGTTTTTCTGCTGATCCACACATCCAATCAAAACGGTTTATATGGTTGAAGCTACGCACGCACTTGTTAGTTGTAAAACCGTATAAAGACGATTAAACAGTTTTGATTTTTTGTGTGGATCAGCTAAAAAACAGCTGAAGCAAATTCATACTGAAATTTCACTATCTCTAACTGTATGAACTAAAGCGAAGTTATCGGTCACTACCCCAGTGTTTTGAACGACCCTAATTGACATATTATGCAGTTTACATTCTCTTCCGGATCTTTAGCCAGAAATGTGACCGTAAGAAACTCCTCATTTCCATTTTTTTCGAAGACAGTGCAAGAATGGTACTTAAGACTATATTTGTCGTTTCCCAGCCATATTAGTATTCCTAAAAAGTTATTTCGGAAAATTCTTCACGAGTGGTCGGTAGAGTCCCTTCACATTGGAAAATTGTTACCCGATACCATTATGTTGAAATAATTATTTTCCTAACACATACTAAAAGGTTTTTTTTAGCAGATGAGAGGTTTTTCGACTCCGGTTCGAACTGGAATCGAATTCGGTAAAAAGGCTTTTAACATAAGTTAGGAACAACTTGTTTCCTAAACGATGAATTCGCGATATTTCCACACTAGTTAGGAAAAGGTATTTAGTTCAGCATCTAAAACAAGGATCAATTTATTCGCCGAACGGTTTCCATATTGCTTAATTCACATTTAAAAATCGCAAGATAACGAAAACGAAAATCCAACAAGTACGCTAAACAACCATAAGATGATGTGGCAGAGGACAGGAGTATAACTGTGACCCAAAAGTTTTTCGCTTTTTCACAACACTGCCGTTACACAATCAGTCAAACTGTTCACCGTTAGCAATGATTTTTCTGCGAAAACCGTAAATTTATAAAATTGATTAATGACGAGAGAGTACTAAAAGTCCATTACTAATTCCAATTGAATGAAACTTCCTGATCAGCCATCACTTATGCAAAGATCACCTTAGCGACCCCATAAACAACGCAATCATGATTATGTTATGGATGGTATATACATAAACCCAACCGCATGTTCTCGCTTAAGTGTGTTAAAACAACAACTTTTCTACATTATAGAATTCAATAACAACAATGTCCAACATTTTTGTACACATTATGAACTACACACACGCGGGCATTTACTTTTTTTTCGAATTTTGTTTTTTTTTATTAAACTTTTTTTTCTTCCTTTACATAATCGTGTATAACCAATGCATTCTGTGTATACGATTTTAATGTATCATATATGTATAGACATAATACCGCGCTGATCTTTTGTATTTCCCAACAACAACAACAAAAAACTAAACAGCAAGTCCAACATACATTTTAAGACCATTGAATGTATATTATATGAAAACGAAACGAAAATGATGTTCCCAAAGTCACTCCATATGTGACTTTGTCTCAAAATTAAACTAATAACCGCTGCCACCAATGAAATATGGAATGCAAATTTGATTTGTTTTTTATCGAAAATATGACACAATGAAAATGCCGAATTGATAAGGGTATCGCATGACGTCGTATTGCACCCGTATTTAACCATGTGCATCCTTATTTGGAAGGTTGTTATGGGCATATAATACTACGAACAATATTATATGTACACACCGAGAGAGCGAAAGATTCTTTTTTTTATATTCGAAACATTTGTTGGTGTATAATATGCCGCTATGAAATCATATGTGTATAACCATCAGCTTGATTTTGTGTATTATATATCGGAGAGACCAGTGAAATTATATTTTTTTTTGTACAAAAGAAATATATATTCGACGAAATCAACTGAACTTTTGAAGTTTAGTAGAAGATTGGTAAAATTGTTTCGTCTTTTTGTCCCGTATTATCTTCTTTTACTTCGAGTATTTAGTGCCGAATAAGCTACGTATATATGAAGAAGAAGAAAAAACGGTGCATTTCGTATTATATGTAATACGTTACACTCTGTGGAAATGATTTTAATGATCGATAAGTGGACTATGACATGAAAGATCGGAGGAACATGTTCTTCATTTTATCCACAATTTTTTTTTTGTATTTTGTGTTTTTGTTTTATATGTTTTTATTCCACTTGATATGATTTAATTATGATCGTAATGGAATTTTTTTATTTCTTCGCTTCATCGTTTTTTTTAGGTGTACGTATGAATGTCTGTCTATAAACATAAAAGGTTTAACATTATTTTTTAAAGACCAGGAGCAATGGTTTTTGTTGATTATTTATGATTTTTTTCTCTTGTAATATTTTGTAGCTTGTCACTCTGATGTTTGTGTTGTAATGAGTTGTGTAAGATGAGATATATATACGTCGGGATTGTTGTTGGTGGTTTTTTTTTTCTCTTATGCTTCTCCACTTCATCGTTGTGTGAACGCCGCCAATAAAAGGTTTTTTTTTAAATATTGAAAGCTTTCATTTGGAAATTTAATATTGAGATTTTTGATTGTCATGTACCAAAAGTCTTTTGGGCTCATTTGATCTATGATTTGTACAGGCAAATGCTATATCTTTAACATATGGGAAGGCCTACTTTTCGATTGTCGTTTGATAGTTTTCCCATTACAATTGGAATGTCGTACAAAAATTTGTTTGACCAGCGACAACTACTTGTTGAGACGAAATGTTTGATCTTTATATGGTTGGACGTATTGGATAATTTTGATTAGCGGCAAACTCTATCGTTTTACTGTAAAACTATCGTGGTTATCATCCTTAATTTAGGGATTTAAGATTAAATTAGACTAAATTTAGTAGTTAAAGGGCGTTCACAAATGACGTCACGCTATTTTACAGAATTTTTGACACGACTCCTCACGCCAAAAAGGTCAAAATTTAACCAAATCCGAGACCAAATCTGTCATAACCGTCATGCTTTCTTGATCATCTCCTCCCCTTAACGCCGTGACCTCATTTTTGATCAATTTCTTGGTGGTATAATATCCGGTTTCTGAACAGAAGGTATCAGGTCGTGCAAAATGTGAATTGTTAAAATAACAATGTCGACGGACCTTCTCTTCCATGACAAACCTTCAATACTGACAGTCCAGTCCGAAGATAAAATTCTTATATAACTCAATGAAACACTCCCTGCGCATATACCAATCATTTCCTATTTGACATCCACTCTCTAATTATTCTTTCTACCGAGATATTTCAATTTTACTAAAATATGACTGCTGCCAATCATTGAGTTGAGAAACCTAATTTTACACTGCCTTTTGCCACCGATCCAATAAACCGATTTTTGATAAATGTTGTTTCTGATTACTTTTGTCAGTACCTTCAATGAACTTTATTTAAAATGATTTGTAACATACTCTACCAAGACCACTCTCTTACAAAGATTCTTAGAATTCAATGACATATTTTAACCGAGACATTCTTCAAAGGATGTGGATTATCATAGAAAAAAATACATTTGAAGACTCTACGAGTCTTTGTTAGTCTGCATCCAATAAATATTTTTCCTTAAATTGCTAATTCTTGTGGCATAAAACATGATTTGTAGCTTTTCACAAAAGAAAGTCTTATGATGGTTTTATCATTCAGTCCGTTATGTCTTTGCTTAAAATATGTATTGCCTAATCTTTAATACAAAATCTATTACTTCAATGGATTTAACGTACGATTTCCTATATAACCGCAGTCACAGTTCATCGTTAATTTTCAACATCGGTGCCGATAACAGCTGGGTTAATAAATATTTCCTTAGAATTGAATCATCGACCATTTTTGTACAATGTTCTAATATCTCAAGTTAAAGTTTCAATATGGTTTCTATGACCAATTTATCCGACGATCAAGCATACTGACCAACTTAAAGCTAACCAACGACGCGCCTTATTAATTCAACGTTTAGACATTTATTATCATCGTGATTATTTACAGTCACAAATATCAAAGAATTTTCCTAATGATCACGATACGGATGAACATGATTGCTGGATAAATGGCCAAATAATAACGAGCCAGGGAAATAAAGATCTCCAAACATTATTCACCATTCCACTTCCACTCACAATCTCGTTGAAAGCATAATTTATTGAAAATGAAATAAGCTTTGCATATGTTCTTATATGGCCGCGCCACTCATTATTCATTCACCAGCTCGCCGAGCTCTAAAGTATCTAAAGTGACCTAAACTATTGGATTTTTGTTACGAACGTAATGTGCTTTGCATATGTACAACACCGTATGTTTGTACATTGTACACACGAATTCAGTTGAAAGTTTTTGAATGACCTCACACAACAATGATATATTAACCAAAAATTCTATTATTTTGTTGTAATTTAATACGACGAATAATCAAAGGAGAAAAAAGTTTTCAAATTTATTTTTTTCGTTGAGTGTGTTAATTTCCAAGCGGACATAAATTATGCGTTAAATATTGTCCACCCAACATGTTAATTTCTTATTCGTATTTTCGCTATCTCCGGTCAAAGAGTTTTTTTTATGAATGGAAATAAAGAATTAAATTTTGCGTGATTCATATTTCCGATGTGAGTTGAGTAAACTTTTACATAAACATGTCGGATGTATTCTAGATTCTGTTATTCAAAACAACAATCGACGCCTAATATCAAAGAATTATTTTTTGAAATTCCACTAAATTTAGTGACTATTAGTAAATCGATTCTAGAATAAAAAAAACATTGAATCCGATAGTGTCTTGAAGTGATGCTACAGATGTTTAATTTAATAAACATTGAAATACTTTTGTTCTGTAACAGAGGAAGAGGTGAATTTCCTACAAGAAATTAGAGTCTGATTAAATATTATATCGACCGGATATTCTGTGTCACACAAGTTCCCATGCCCCTTTCACAGTATCATGTGAAGTCAACATTTTCATTATACTCCAACTCCATAGCATTATACTCCAAAGAATTCATTAAAAATTCCTGAAATGTGGTTTTGAATTTTTTTTTGAATTTTTTCGAAATAATTTAGCTCTTTCGTCGCCGATCATTGCTTCATTAAGAAGTCTATAATTTACGTTGCTGTTCTGGAAGAGTTAGACCTTAAGCCCGAGAAACCTTTGACAGACGACAAACAAGCCACTAATATTGAATCTGCTACTTCTCTTGTTCGTGCCAGTTTTAACAGATTCTCTTGTTCGTGTCAGTTTTAACAGACTTGCATAGAATGATAGAATCTTGTACTTCATAAGCTTTAACGTAAATTTGGTTATAAAAGACCACATTTGCTGGAGCTTACGTATCTTTTTGTCGATGCCGTCGATAACAGATGATCTTTCCTATGACATGACTCAATTTCGTGATGTCCAACAACCCTTTTCTTTTCTCCACAAAAAGCTTTCAATTGAAATAATTCAGAAAAAATGTCTCCAACGAAGTCGCAACACAGTTTGTTGTTGCATTGTCCCCGGTGAAGACGCATAAAACATGCAAAAAACTATATTAATTCGCTCAACAGTTTTATTGAATGTAAATTTTCTCGAACGCAAAGAATTAATGTCATTTTGATAGTTCTATTCGATTGACTGTAATATTACAATAATCGCAACCGATCATTACAAACCCGCTCATGAAGAGCAATCTTCGTCGCAACGACATATCTTTACATTGCACAAAACATTACATTAAATCCGAGAATAAACATAAAATCAAAGCTAATAATTTTCATAAAATGTAAATTGAGTTATTAAATTCCTTTATGTTTTCTGTCCACCGATTTATAATTTCCATTCGACGTTATGTATATCGCTTGTGTGTTTAATGGAGGCAAAGATTCTTTTCGTTCATTTCGTTTATAGCGTGCGGGTAAATTATTCCGACAGTTTTCTCTGCACTTTAATAACATTAGGTCTTTTAATGGCTTTCGTATAGACTGGTGCGCCAAACAATTTATGTCAATACGATTATTTCGTTATTGTTTTCCTATATAAATTATTATTTTTTTTACTCCACCGCACATAAATACCTGCGAATAGCATCCGATGCATAAATGCATACACAACACTCTCTCTCCGCACTCTCCAGCGAGTGCATACATAAATGCAATTTTTATCTGACATCCATTATTATACAGAGGAATCATCTTTTTTCCTAATAATAATGTTGTTGTGGAAAAAATAAGCATCAGAGCTGAAGAAGAAGAAGTAAAAAAAAAACCGACGAAGAATATTGAAAAGAATCTTCGACTTTAAAATGCTATATGGTTGCTTGCTGCGCCAGATACATATATATGCCATCGCCGAAGGAATATATTGGATAATAAACATAATGCATGGCTCCAATCATTTATACATATATTCGATTTCAAATCAAATGTTTGCTTTTTATGATGCGTAAATGAATAAATCACTTAACGCAGATAAATAATGGATGAATTATGCTGTGAGTTGCATTTTATTTTATTCCATCCATGCAAGAAGTTTATGGTAAAAGTGATCATAAACATTAAATTTAATGCTGGGCGACCTACGGTGGTTTGAATCCGAAACCGTATGAAGATTCGGTTTAATATGGAGCATTGGAACACACAACTTGATTTCCATTGTGATTCAATTCGGTTTTTGTTTTAAGTTAATCAGATAAAAAGGAAGACTTTTACGGGGAACGACACCTTACATAATTAGCAGTCGCATTCCGATTCGTTTCCATAGTTTTTTTTAGACGGTAGATTGGAACGCCCCATCGGGAACATTTGGCTTATCCTGTAGTTGGAGTGCAAGATTTGCTGTATTTTTTAGGAAAATATTTCTCATTAACTCTGCTCTAACCCAACCTATATAATCGTTAGAAATTCTTAGAAAACTGTACCGATGCATTGCGACATTTACATGAAACAAGATCTGCAGTCCTAATGATTGTTGTGAAATTTTGCGAATTTTAGCGAATTTTCACAATTTCTTGAAATATTCATAATTTGTGGAATTCGAAAAAAATCACGAAAATATTATCCCGAATACAGGCCTGGCCTGGACTCCCTAAAGTCTCATTAAAATTATTTCGCTGGCGTAGACATTAGTTTGCTTTCGCCTCAATCTTATGCATTTTAACAAAAGACATCAACAGACGACGAACCTCTGTAAACTTAAACTTCAGCTCAAAATTTAGTTTCTTTTTATAATCATTTTTGCAGATCATCTTTGCTACAATTACAAAAACTCAACCACTCGTTCCGAAACGAAAAATCCAAAT
Organism: Bradysia coprophila; assembly: GCF_014529535.1. NCBI lineage: Eukaryota > Metazoa > Arthropoda > Insecta > Diptera > Sciaridae > Bradysia > Bradysia coprophila. Next base: position 1,630,395 of record NC_050738.1, read on the forward strand.
GGTCTACCAAGAAAAGTATAGCGCAACAAAGTCGAATTGTTATTTAATCATATTCGCAACATGTTCCTTATTGACATGCCGTATGGTTGAAATTAATACCAGAACTCGTTATTTAAAACTGTTGCTCATCTCGACACAAAGTAAATAGCGTACAACATTTCAACGAAACAATACATTCCATCTTTAAACCCATTATCTATGTAGTATATCAATAGAAGGACTGCATTAAAGACTCTTCTTCGGTCGTTTTTTTTTCGCCAAGTAGCATTTGAAAAAGTTTAATTCTGTTTTTATCTTGTGTGTGTACACAAATAAACCACTATGCGTAATACTTGTCCGGATTACCGGTTCACAGTTTTGTTATAATATAGAAGTTGTGGGAACTGTGCACAAGATCGTTTTGTTTTAATCATAAGACGAAAAAAAAAATTCTTCTTTTCATCCACAACAATAATCGAGTATCGTTCAGAATTTTAAATTGCACCGAGGGATATATGTGCATACAGTTGGGTATACACACAGCTTCTTGTATTTTATATTTTATTTATTTTTACATTTTTATTTTTATTTCTCATTTTCTCGAAAAAGATGCATTATCGATGGTTACTGTCCGCAGCAATCGTCATCGTCTTTTCTCTCGTCTTCATACCACATATTGTTTATATACGTTACGCGTAATATATTGCCAATAAATAAATAATAATGCGTGCACGTTTTTATTTACGAGCATTTTTGCGTACGTTAAACTCGTTACATGATGAACTTTGGTTTCGATCTTTTTTTCCCCGTTTACCCGATCGAGTTCCAAGTGAATATTGAGAACTTTTCTTTAACAATTCTTTGTAGATGATTGGTTTTAAGGTAATAATTTATCTGAATAGCTGAGTGCTGAGGCTATTTTCTTTAGGCTCACTTACAGTTTAATTAGTGACATCATGCACACGTCATGTCCACAACATACAATCGCTGAAGTTTTTTTACAACGAACTTACTGAACCTTCGGTAACAGTTCATTACATATCTATGATCTGTTTTCCTTGACCCAGGGTATTTGTGTACGTTAGTGATCTAAAACTCTTACCAATGGCAATCATATCACCATATTATCGTTAGATCTGTTACTTCTTTTGTTTAAAGTGTTTACTGCAAAATCTATTACTTCATTATTTTTAACATGCATAGTGCTATATTATGAAGCATAAAAACTTATCGCTTATTCTTGCTGTCTTTGTCGATAACAGATGAATAGTCTATTAGATAGATAATATTGATAGATAATAGATAGATAATATTGATATCGGTCGATATTCCCCCAAGTAACTAGTACGTGTTTATTAAAAACAAGTGATTGACCAGTCAGGGTACCATTTAGTCGACCTTTTTCTCTTCTCTCCTTTTGTACAATATTTTCCGTTCCTGTCGATCTTTATTTCTGTTAAATACAAATAACGTCGAATCGCTTATAACAATTTCGTTTTTACTTTGAGATCAATTTTCGGTATGTCTGTGTAGATATGTCTTCGGAAAAATTCAATTGTTGATCTATATAAAATCTGAAATTTATTTGCGACGAATCACCTTTGTTTGGTGTATATGAACGGCATTTCTTTTGATTCTTTTTTGGTGAATCTCTGATGTTATTTTTCTGGTGCTTTATTTTATTGACTTTGGTTTTTAGAACCGAAAACCGAACATATGAAATAATGGTCTGGTGTTCACAGTCCATCAACACAATGGACTAACTTTCATATTAAATATAACAAAAAAAACAAATTGTTTAAAAATTCAGAACTCGTTGAATTATATTTTTGTTATAAAATCAAAATCAAATGATGTGTGGTTAACAACCATTTTATCATATTTTCTTAGAGTAAAAACTAAATTTCATCATTTCATTATTTCACGTCTCACGAAGTGAAACACTTTTTTATTCAGAGATTAATTTAATTTTCTTTTCTCTTTTTTTTCCTCCATCATGTACATTTATAACCTCAATAGCATGTCAATGTCCCATGTCTCATTAATTCAATGCAATGATAGGGCACAGACAGCCATTATTAGTTTTGATTATTATGTATTATGTCAATAAATTTCAAATGAAAAAGAACATTTTGTAACATTTTCCCAATTAAATGTTTCAGTTTTATCTTTTTGCCATTACACGTATGGGTTTTTATCCCGAGAGAGATCAAGATGTAGAAAATATAATTCGGTTTCTGGTATCCGCGCAACAACGGTATTTGCGAGAGGAGAAAAAAAAAACCTTTAGATTATGTGCTTCGTTATGGGGTTTTATTGCATCTGGTGCATCTGGTGCATCTGGTAAAAATATATTAAATATCAGGATCAGATTGTACCAGCTAATCAAAATTTTATTTCCATCCCGAGATTTATGATTATTTTTTGTAAATCGGTTATGGATGAACCTGAGCCATTTTAGTACTACAACAGTCTTTCCGACACCAAATCGATAATTGAGTTCTTGCAATCTTAAAATTGAATCGTGTTGCCGTGACCAAATTACGGACGTTGATTTTCGAAACATGAGTTTCCCATTACGTGTTCAATTTCTAACAAGCATTCTGCTTATAATTGGTATCAAGTGTGGTACAGAAAATATTGAGCGACCTACGTTACATGGGGACATTTTCCAGGGACTATATTTTCCCCCATTTTATTATATTTTTCTTATCTTAAAATGAGTAAAAATTCAGAAAAATAGGAGAAATAGTTTTCTTAAAATGGTCTCTGACAGTTTCGCAGTTCGAAACAGGGTCAAAATTTTTTTAAATCCATTGGTAAATTTTTTGGAAATTTATTTTAAAAGTTTGTTTTCTCGTTGACTCGGCGTTTTGGAAATTTGAAGAGGAAAAAAAAAGTATCAAAAATAGGCCCTGGTCCCAAATACCATCGGCTGTTGAGAGTTGACCTTGTACAAATACTTCAAAATTCGAAATGGCCGCCGAAAGCCTTGTACAAAACTTGGTAAAAGAAAAACTTTCGTTCAAGTTTGTAAGTAAAGTTTAGCATTTCCGAGTCCTTATCTCAATTAATTTTATTGTATTGTGTAGGGATGCTCGATAAGCGGAAATTGTTAAGTCACCAGCTCCTTTTCTTCATACAATTTAAGGTGGAGTCTCAAATAACAATGAAAATTTAGGTTTAGCTTAGGACTCATGTTGACAAGATCAACCTTGTGCACCTTGGTATATTATTATACCACCGATACACACGCTGATTGTTTAAAGATGAATATTCCGTTGTATATCAATTAGGGTCTTGCTAGTGTGAGGCGCTAAAAACACAATCTTGTACCTTGTCAATAAATTTAAAGCGTACAAAACTAGAAACAAATATTCGAAATAACACAACGAAAAACAAACACAATTTTACTGCTCACCTTGTAGAATTGTTAATTATCTATCTGAACAGCTGTACAAAATGTACTGCTATCATTTTATGCGACCATCCACATAAACATTGCTATTAATAAATAATTAATTAAAGCAAATATGAGATAAAAAACCAGAGCAAAAAAAAGTGCTCAACATTTTTATCCATTTTTCCATTAAATTCTATTAATTTCCAGTTCATTGCTAATGTATTCCGAACACAAACCATTGTAGAATATCAAATTAAAATTAAAATTAATGACACATAGCGTTTAGATAATTTTCCCACACACAGCACTCTCTCGTTCTCGAGGAGGGTACCGTGCATATGGTACAGAAACCAGTAGCTCCGTCAGTGGATCAGTTTTATAAAAGCTTTCGATAGAAAAAAAAACAAAACTTACAGCTTCAATCCTCTGTGGTATTCGCAATCATTTGTACAATATTGATTTAAAAACTATAACTGCGAAGAAAAAGCAATTCGGTGCAACTTTTTATGCGTTTTAAAAATGTGTTGCACAGAAGCTGCTATTTTATCACGAATTGTTGCGTTTTTAATATTTTATTCTCGACAACAACAACAAGAAAAACTAAGAAATCCGTGATATAAATGCATTCACAATAAACGCGTACATTAACGTATCTCTACGTTACTCTACACACATATCACATATATATTGATATTGAGAGTATGCATTTGTACAATTGTACATTTTATGCACCGTTGTTGTAACGCATTTGTTACCAGTGATACACACAGGCCGAACGAACGGATAGTGTTACATACATTCGGTCTGCAGTAATGTTTCTAAAGATTATTTATTTTATGAGTTTATATGTATGATCGATCATAACTTATTATTACATCCGATCAGTTCACACGCTTATGTTTGATCAGTTTTGTCACGATCGGATAAGCATAAATGCTCTGCAAAAGTATTTTTCATGTCGAATGCACAAATCCACATTGATAATTTATTTCAACGATTTTTAACCGAATGATAAATTTATGTTTTCGTGTGCATATATATGACAAGTAACTGTCAATTTAAACAATAATTTGCTGGATAAAGATATGATTATGAGTTTATGAGCAATCGATTAACGAGATATTGTTTATGTGTGTTATGCACTGCGCATACGTTGAATTTTGAAAAATTTACATGAAATGGTAAATTATGCTGGTCAGGTGCTGGTTTGGGTGCTTTGACACTTTTTTTTCTGTCAGGAAGTATTTGTGTTGGAAGTAAATGTTCAAAATTCAAAAATAAATTTGAAAGAGAAGTCTGTAGGACCTACAGTGTAGGTCTCGCAGATTTAAATTTTTTTTTTTCTGTTATTTATATCTTTTGTGCCGCTTAAAATGACGACCATTCCAGTAATTGGGGCAAATTGGGGCAACCATCCTCCTCATCGTGTAAAATCCTAAAATCTATTATATAACTCGTGATAGAAATCTAAACACGTATAGCGATCATTAAATCTACTACTTCGTTTATTTAAGGTATCGGCTTATGATTGGCACAGTTCTACTACTTTACTGTTTCAACATTAACATTGCTCTATATAAGTGATTACTAGGTACACTTCGTTGCCTGTTTTGTCGTCGATGTCGATAGCAGATGAACAGTATTTTACAAACAGCAATTCAATTGTTATGGGTCTTGTTATACCCCGTTACGTAACAGTGACCTGAACTGAATATATCACCTGAACCTGCTTGAAACTTAATGACTCTGAAGCTCATGGCGGTGGGAAAGTTCATTCCTAATCTTACTACTGTTCTACCTTTCGCTCTAGCAGGGATAACTCTTGTGGAAAGTTAAACCACCCATCAAAGCAACAGTTTCTCATCAAGACTGTACAGTATTTTTCATGTGTACGTTGTGAACAACCCTTTTTTCGCTAGTCAAATGTTTCGTGAACATGACGATAATATGACTGATAACAGTTCAGGTGGGCAAATATTTACTTACTGAACTCTTTTTCTCCCATGGGTGGGCAATAGAAATTTTCTCACGTGATTTTTCATTTCTTTTTGGTTTTTGAAAATGTTATAACAAATGAAATAGATATTTACATGCTTTTGTTTTCCCTAGGGTTGAAAGTGGCTTATTACACACCTAGGGAAAACAAGAAATTTGGTATGAGGGATTCTTTTGAAAATCCACCTATCAAAATCGGACCCATTTCGTCTGGGATGGATATATACATGGTTTGAACGGTCTTTGCCAGTAGACCTCAAAACAGGCCTCACACAGTCTCGAGCCACACCTGGTTGCTGGTTTGGCCGTTATAAATGATCATTCCAAATCCAAATCTCGCCAGCAATCACCAGCACTGCATATGAGGTATCAATGAAAAGCTTAGACAATGTATGTTACGACTAGCATCTTAGGTTCACATTAAGCGTCATCAGTACCAGCCCAGACCTGTCTAAAGTTCACACAGATTTTGAAAAAAATTTCTTGCAAATTTTTGCAAACATATATCAATGAATCTAATCAAACTAGGCATGACCCGAAAGTACTGAAGCACAGCTTTCCAACGAGCCCACTCTCACTTGGAATGATCATTTTTAACGGCCAAAAAATTCGGAGGCCTGTGAGACCTGTTTTGAGGTCTACTGGCAAAGACCTTTCAAACCATGTATATATCCATCCCAGACGAAATGGGTCCGATTTTGATAGGTGGATTTTCAAAAGAATCCCTCTATAAGTTTCGAAAGCATGTAAAACCCATTATATAACTAGATATAAAAGTAAAAAAGAAAATTTTTCGTGTGAATTGTGTTGATCCGAGGCGAAGCCGAGGTAAACACACTAAAACTAGACTTTTCAACTTTTTATCCCTTGTTATGTAAATGTATGTAAACTATCTCCACCGAGGGGAAAAATGGGAAAGTTCATATCGACAGTGAATGAAATTTCCTACCTTCTTCCCGAGCTGAGGTGAGAGAATGACTATTTTCTCGCCTGCGTTGTAAAAATTTTCATTCATAATATGCAGATATAAAAATTTATGTTTTCAAATCTGGGAGAATATCGGAAGTTCCACCTTGAGCGAAACTTTGCTCTTAATTTCGTTTTTTCTAGCCCCAGTAAACAAATAATTATTTCGTGTCTGCAGTCAGAAAATGCAATACAATTTCTGGTCGCAAGAACTAGTTCTCATTCAAATCGGAAAAATCTAAAGATATTTTGCCTCTATTCTCTAATTTCTAATAAAAACACAGTAGAGACCAAATTTTGATTACCGACTCAATGACGAATCGGACTAGATACTCTTATTTAATAAAAAGAAAACCAAGAGACTATCAGCTCCAGTTCTGTTGCATTGCAACAGTGTTGCAATATTCAATTTTACAAAAATTCAATGAAAACTTTGAAAACCGCCTGAATCTACATTGAGGTGCACTGAAAATATTTCGCATGTCTTGCTGTGGCAACGTAAATTCGTACTATTTCAAATGAGCATTTTTAAGGCCATTGAACATTGCATTTATAGATTATTTTCGTTGAATGAACATTTCAGAATTTGTAATTTTTCTAGCGTATTTTTGCCACACTAATTATCAATTAAGGACATCAACTTGAAATAATAAGCCCATTAATGGGAGCACACACTTGGAATAGTAAATACAAAATGTCTACTGCTCTCTGGCAGTCTGTGATATTCGAAGAATCTCTAATCAAAATCCGAACCAAATACGGTGAAATATCGTTGAAAAAAGAATGTAATTCTAATTAGTAACAAGTTAATTGTATTAATTTAAAGGAAAAAAACAACAACAAACTATGATCGAAATAACTATGCTGCCAGCATTAAACCAGTCTGCATACCAAAATGCAACAAATCGCTGCACTGTTCAAGGAATGAACTTCGTTCGAAAATATTTTTCTGTGAAAATTTTCATAAATACTCCCGTCTCACACCTCAACAGTTTCATTAGAAATGTGCGATGAAAAAAATAAGCTAATTTATAAACACCATTTCCTCATTAGCTAAAATTTTAATGAGCTCCGTGCAATAAATCACAGATCATCTAAACCATTCGTTAATTCAAACATACAATTTTAACCAGAAAAACTGGACACTCAACGGCAAACCGAGGTGAAAAGAGATCTTTTTATGGCATATACAGAGTGCGATACTTAAAATCGCAATTATTTTCGAGAGAATGCAATGTTCTGTTTATCGTAAGCGATTATTTCTTTCTCGTATTTATTTTGTAAAATTATCCATGATGCATGAGATAATATTTATGAATTCTTCAGTCGCGCCAGTTCCAATCAGATATTACGATCGAATACACACGATAGGTCAGATAGATGCTAATTGCTAAATAGTTTTACATTTGACTATGCAGAAGAGGCGCTTAAGACGCCCAAATTATCTCTTACTGAAAATGTTGCACACGAGCCTCTACTACGCCCACACCCACATGTTGTGCATCATAATCGAATCCGAAAGGGAACCCCAAAGTTCTTAAAGAATGTAAACACCGAAGGAGATAACACCTACAGCAGATCGAAAAAAAATTACAGGACTTTATTCAGTCGGGTGAACTAGACTGAAGGGCTTCCTTCATTGTAGCATTTAGAGTATCTAGACCGTGGTTGAAAAGCTAAATTGATTTGAAACCTTTCAGGGTAGGTTTCGCGACACCTCACATTTCTGTAAGAAAAATAGAGTTTCCTGTCAGGTGTGACCTGATTACTAGATATATTCGGTCTCCAGGTTACATCAGGTTTGGCTCTAAATATATACCGGTACTTTTAGGTCTGATTGTTAGAGCCTGAAAACTTTTTAATAGAAATTTGAAATGCGCTGAGCTTGATGCCTGCAAATTGGCACAGTCCAAGTTATAACACGAACACCTTTCCTCAGATACCATTCACATTATCTCCTTCATCTCCATTATCTCCTCTTCTTTTCAACAAGAAAATCCTAGTTCACGAGACCAAGTTGACTCTAAAACAATCCTTCTTAGCCATCCAACTAGCTTTAATGAACCCAGTCAATGTCGGGTGAACGCTTGTCTAGATACATAAAATGTAAAGCAAAGCAATATATATTCGACCATGTTCAGCATGTTGTACATAACGTAAAACAGTAGGAAGTGAAGAAATGTAACAGCCACAACACGTACCTAAATAGAAGTAATTATTCATTTGACCATAGCACAGAACGGCGTTGAATACAAACAAAAAATTGTTTAGTATTTTGAAGTGTAGACAATTTAACGCGTATACAAGCTACAAGCACAACAACCAACAACACAACACGCTTAAAATCCAGTTGTGCCTATTCGTGAGACTTATAAATTCACAGCATGATAGCAATTAAAAATTTGTTGCATTTCTAATGACAATATCATTTATTGGTTTTATGCGATGTTCATCGGTGATAAAAGCCTTGTGTCGAGTGTACAAATTTATTAGTATTCAAAACAAGTGAAATTTTCACATAAAACGTACATAAATTAATCGGAAGCAGAAAGGAAAGAAAAAAAGAACAAAACAGTTGAACATCCTCTACTGGTTGGATTACTCATTCGATTTGTTTTTCATCGGAACAATGAACCTTTCTCGTTACATTTTAATTTGTCGTAAATAATTTTCGGGAAGGGAAGCAGTGAATAATCGAAACTTTGAAATGTGATAATATTGACAAAGGGCACCATTGTAATTTCAATGAACAAAATTTTGTTTGCTTCTTTTGTAATTAAAAATTAATTTTTTTTCTTTCTTTTTTTCAGGTAAGTTTCACTTGGCTGTTGAAAAGACATTCAATTTGTGGTAAGAGATTTTTTTCTTTGATAATTTTAAGTAAAAATAATGAAACTACAAAAAGCGTATCGACAAAAAATCGAATAAATTTATCCGATCATAACGCACAATTATTTAACGTTCGATGGAGTGTAATATCAAATTAAATGTGTCAACAATAATATACGATTCAATTGCGGTTACATTGTTTATTTAATGAATTTTCATGTGAGTTTAATTAACACATTTACTTCGAATCGATAAATAAATTCAATTTGAACAATTCTCCAGTGCTTTTGTCTCAGTTCGAGCAATTTTTTTCGTTATTTCTTTTTCTTATTTTTCAAAAAAAGGCCAAGGTTCTTTCAGCTTTGTTTACTTTTGATTCGCGGTTGATTATTGCTTTTTAATTTGGTCTTAAGTCGACAGAATATTTTTTGTTTAAAAAAAAGTATGAAATTTTATCGGCATTATTGACACTTGGTCTCTCAGGGAATACAACCTAATGTCTGCGAACTGTGACTATTAAAAACTCGTTAATATCTGCTCAACTGGACGACTGCGAAGAAATAGTACATTACTTACCAATGGGGCGAATGATGGAAATGGTACTTCTTGTGTGAAATTTACCGATCGAGGCATAGAGGTCGGTAAACACACAAGAAGTACCATTTCCATCATTCGCACCATTTCCAAGAAAGGTATTTTATTCAAAAACTTGAGGTAAAGTTTTGGCTCCGTCAAGTAAAGGTAACTTTACCTCACGACTTCTTACTTTTATTTAACTGACGACTAGTACATTTATCGAATCTATTACCTCTTTTAGTCGAAGTTATTCCAATCTATTTATACGAAATCTTCTACTTCGTTAGTTTCACCATACATTTTCCTAAATAAGACCACATCACCCAATGATTAACGCTTATTTTTGTTGCAATCTGTCGATAACAGATGAAAACACTCTAAGTGACATGACACTTTGATTTTGACAGCTCAGTCAAATTGAGTCACAAATTTGGATGTAGTCACAGACGGCATGCTGTTAATACAAGTTTTACTACTCAAACTACTACTTCACTTGATCGAAGATTTTCAGAGATTGATTACAGAAATCTTTTACTTCAATTGTTTTGAACATGCTTATTGCTATATAAGACCGCATTAGTCAGAGCTTGTCCATTATGATTGCTGGCGTTGTCGAAAACAGATGACAGCCGTGTGTAACATGTTAAGCGTTGTCGGCATTTTTTTTTTTACATTTCATATAAAATGTGGCATAAATGAAAGAACACTTCTATGGATCATGAATTATTTTAGTGACTTAAATTTTGTGAAAATTTCTTTCAGAACTGTTATGGATTAATTAGCAAACTGCGGATAATGGTGAAAGAGCCAAAATTCAGATTGATAAAAAATCTATTACTTCATTATATTTGTAATATGATCATTTTGATGTAAAGGACCGAAAATGTCATAGTCAAAGTCAAAGTCTAAGTGACGGAAGAAGACTAAACCTAACGCGTCTTTCTTATTTGCAAAAACGACATACAAACAAAGACCCTCTTGTCCATATTTAACCATTCAGTTCTTAAAATCGAGGCGCTTCCAGTACATTGATTCCTATCAGAAGTTCATTGCATCGTACCGCTCATACGGCGCAAATATTGAAAATTAGTTTTTTCAGCATGCAATAATGTCAAACGCTTGATAATAGCTTTTTACCATGATATTCTGCGTATAATGACCATGCACACATATCTATGTCACGTTAGTCTGATAGTTTAGACGTAGCAAAAAATTTATGACTTCCAGTGTGGCTTGTCTCATGTAAATAAATTTATTGATTTTAAAAATCAATACTTCGAGAGAAATGTGTGTGTGTGTCTAGTCTACACCACCTCGGAAATATTTGTATATCCGGCGAAGACCTGATGCACAGCAGATTTATACGCGATAAAACAATTTTCTTCATTTCGATCATGTTATTAAACCGCAGTCTTTATAACACTTTTCGCTTAATTTGTGGTGTGAAAATGACATGTCGATTAACATAAGATTAAGTGAGCATATAAATATTACTTAATGACACGACTCTTGATAATTGAACATCATAGTTAATAGGTTTTTTTTTCAGTCTATCGGATTTTTTTTCATTTAATTTTATGTATCTAATGGTTTCGATAAAGTGACGAGAGGGGAAATATGAAATAAAAAAAAAATCGAGAAAAATAATCGTGAGCGGTTCATTGACTCGGTACTATTGGTTTTATAATTGTGGTTTTATAAAACTGAGTCAAATTAGATCTTTACAATATCAGATTTATCGATCAATCTTAAGTCAAAATATAATACAATAAAAAAATGATGATAAACGAAAAAAGAATTAAATGAACGTAAGAAAAAAACTCACCTCGAAATTTCAAAATTTCACAATTACAATGGCGCCAATCGAAAACTTCAACCACATGCTACTAAAATCCCCGATTTTACGTTAAAATTCAAATTTATTTCCAAATTTTTTTCAAGACTATTATTCAATCAAGCCAAAATTTTCTTCCATTAAATTTTCTTTTAACATTTTCCCAGAAATTTCCCTGATCTTTATGCAAATTATCTAAAATTCAATAACGAAAAATTGAGAACACGAATTTCAATCGAATGTAACACAAAACTTTCCAAACATGATCTGCACACAGTGATGATCGAACACTAACTGACCGAGAGGTATATATGTGACTTTTGTCAAGCCGCATGGATAGCTGCATGTTTTTTATTCCTTTATACCATTCATACGTCTTACACAAACTTACAGAAGAAACACAGCAAGACGTTTCAACTTATCGCGATGGTAAGAATATCGGAATTTATGTGCCTCTCTTTTGTTTGTTTGTTTTGTTAGGTGAGGTGGAAAATTTGATCAACACCGATCAGCGCGTTTCTCGTTTATACACCTGTAAATGGATTGTATTTTTGATTCGGATTTTATGATATTTGTTGTAATTTTGCGGAGTGGTTACTTGGACGGTGGAGTGGAGTGTGGGCGTGTTCCATTTGTATGTTTATCTCTTTTGTTTATTTTGTTTAATTGATTAGTCTTAATTGTTGTTGAATCATCGGAAACGAAACATTTTGTTTGTTAACTTTTTGTGGATGAAGTTTGAAATCTTAGGACAAATAATCACAAGCACCTTATTGTCGTAGTAAAATAATGAACATTTTCAGAACAACTTGATTTTGATCGAAAATAATATAAAAACTTGCAAGCTTACAGCAATTAGTATACGATGTGTAAGTTGTTAAGTAAAAGATTCAATTTGGAATCAAGCATATCGTTTTCGTAATGCTTAGACAAGTCTAAGATGCGCTATCAGAAATGGACACATATTCCGGGGCGTTGGAGCACGTCAATTAATTTAATCAAACGAAATCGAACAAACCACTAGCAAATGTACTTGATCTTTGTCCTTTCAAAGAGAAATCAAATATTTATAACAAATTAATAAAAGATCATTTCTATTGAAAAGTGTTCCGTCGCGTCGATACATGAAATACTTTACTCTGAACTGCTGGATTCATTTGTGTTTTAATGATTGAAAACTGTGTCTAGTCGAAGAAATATGTTCACATGTGCCTTAAGGGCAATTCCATTTTACATAAAGCGTATTTAAAGCGACATTTTCCTGTACTACTTAAGGAAAGTGAGTAATTTAGTAGTGGAACCGAGTTTTAGTAAATAATTTCATAAGAAATGAACAGCGGATAGGTTGAACGAACCTTTTCTTCTCACATAGCTTACTCATACCTGGATCCTATCTAGTAGCAATGTTCGAGAGGTGTCAAGTTCTATTAAATTGTTTATGAATTTAATATGATGTCCGCGCTTGTCTTCTTAAGGCCCGTCATTGGGAAATGACAGGACAGTTTCCCGAAAATGTATGGAAAATTTTATCACAAAAATTCACCGAAAAAATTCAAAGAAACTCACCTCTTATGCTTTCAATTGTATTCGGGCATAGTCTCTTATGGTCGCCAAGGCATATTTGAACACTAAAACACTTTTTACTCGATGCAAAAACAAAAAGTTTTTTTTTGTTTTGTCGCGACAAAAACACAGAAAATATTTCGACACAACTGTGACACTCCGCTACTATAAGTACTAGAATCAATGTTTGCTGTGTTCACTTCGGCGGTAAAATATTTTCATTCAAAAAAGTGTCGGACATTTAAAAACAATCATCAAACGGTTGACAAAGGGTAGCGTGTACATTAATGCTCATCGACCATTTTTTAAAGCTTTACGAGAGCTCAGCGGACATTCTCTCAACGATGGGAGAGCATTTATTAAAAATTTAGCCTCTCGTAAGACTGCGCTGAGCGTAAATAAAGGTTCGTTCCTCTTTAGTAAGCTAAGAAGACTTCGCGAAGTCTAATTATGCCACCTCTTTGAATAAAAATATCGGCTGAGTTCTAATAATTCTTCGCTGAGCTTTAACTCACCTCCGCTGAGCTCTAATAATTCTCCGCTAGGCTTCAGGAAGTGTCCGTTAGGCCTAAGCAAGTTGCAGGAAGGCTTAATGGAGCGAATCGGACACTCAGCGGAGATCTGCCAAAGCCAAGTGGAGTCTTATTAAATCATAGCAACAATTATTAGGTATCCGCTGATGCTTATTGCGTGTTCGCTTAGCTTCATTGCCTTACTACAACGTGCTAAGGTCTGACGGACTCTTACTGAAGCCTTGCGGAGAATTATTAGAACTCATTAGAGGTTTGTCAAAGCTCAGCGGAGAATTATTCGACCTCAGCCGATATTTTTGTTCGAAGAGGTGGCATAATTAGACTCAGCGAAGTCTTGTTAGCTTACTAAAGAAGTGGGAGAGGTTACAATTTTAATAAATGTCTACCATCGTTGAAGTGTCGGACACTCCTTTATGAATCACGCAGAAATCATTTATTAGTCGTCGTTGTCGATAACAGATGATTAAGAATATTCCTTGCAATCACAGGTTCTATGGGCACACGAAATAGGAGTCAACATAAACCTTGCTAGCCAATTGTTGCTAACCGAAATTTTAATGTCTATATTTGGTAGACTTGTTTCATGGAGGACGAAATCAGCCTCGCAACAGTTTTTCATTTAAAAAAATTACTTTTTCAACGACTGTAATGAATCGTAGTCTATACATTACGTCTACATAACTCATACTGTATTACGACAATGCAATGGTGAAATCTTGGCAAACCGAATGCTCAATATTCCTTGTGCATTGTCAATTAACGCATTCCAGTCAATAAAATCAATTTGGTTTTGAAGTAATTTTTCTTGTGTGCATTCGCCTTTATTAAATTACATTTCACTTGTCCCGTCTTGTCTCAAAAATTTATTATATTTTGAAATACATTTTGCTACCTATAATGTGAGTTGTCTCTGCAATATTTCTTTCTCTCTTTTTTTTCGTACACGAAGTTTGATGCAGCCATGATATATACAACGTTGTAACAAAAACAAAACCAATATCGAAAATGCCTATTGAATACGCATAACATAATTGTACACAATTTTGCTCCGAGATTATTATACAAATAAATACACAATTGTCTCGTGCCAACATATCAACCTGCCAGCAGCATATCTATACTCTGTGCACTCGCTCGGGCTGGAAACGCAGGGATAAAAACGACGACAAAAACGAAACGAAAAATGTACGTTGAAAACTATACAACGCTGGACATAACCAAATAGAGATGATCATCGATATCCTAATTTGAGTCATTTTATCAAACCTGATTGTTAAACGCATGATGGGTATGAATGTCTTATAAATTATGTTGGAAAATTGTTTTGTTTTGCAAATTGAATGTATTGGAAAATGTTTTGTGCTCTTTTTTCGAAAGGCGATTTTTTTGTGTGCATCTTGGCAAATAATTAGGCTTGACTTGTGACGATCATCAGCTGATTGGAATATTGTTAGACTTTAAGTTTGGAATTTGAATTTGAAATGGAAGATTTTCTAGATAGATATACCTCACATATGATACGATACGTTCGTTGGTATGAGCTGCAAAGAACTTGAATTTCTGCATTTTTTTTGTTTTCAATACTTTTACTGTTTTATTCGTAGGTTATGTGAATAATTCCTTTCTGTTTAAAATATTTAGAAAATCGTGATACTGTACAGCTTGGAATAGCAATATTCGCCTCGATATGACTATTAGAATAAGGTCTTTCGGGCCGTGCTATTACACCGATTCAAATATTTCATTCATTGATCATCAAACCGTACTTTCAAATGAAACCTAAGGACACCGTCAGCTGGCATATCGTTCATTAATTGAAATGACAATCCTCCATAAACGTTGTCAATATGTTTGTCCCAAATCAATCAAGAAAATCGTGAAAATCGCTCTTAATTGCCTGCCAACCAGTCAAACAAAAATCAAATATCTGTCTACTTAATCACCCATTGGCAATTCACAACCTTCATAATTTGTGCATTCGTTTAACATCAAAACGAAAAATTTGTGTGAGAAAAAAAAGCGACAGTTTGCCAACATAATGCCGAGCGGTTGTCTCTCACCCATACCAGCTATACTTATCAATTGTAATGCATTGCAAATAAAATTATTTTGATCTTAAACATAAATTATTGAATGCGTTTCGTTGATCGCGATAAAACGCGCTGGCAAGCCACTTCTCTCTCATTGAAATTGTATTAAAACATAAATTAATCGCCGTGGCTACCCATATTTACATCGATTTTATATTTATGCAAACGTAAAACCGATTTTTATCCAATCAATCAGCGAATGTCAGTATTATAATTGTTTATGTGAAAAATACGTCTGTTTCGCTGATCGGTTGTTAAATATGCAGTGATATGGCAGCGATGTGTGATGCCATTGGGTAGATATTATTGGAGCATTATTTTATGGAATTAATTGCTAATATGAATGTCCAAGTGTTATGTGAATCGACAGATTTTTTTTTTCTGTAGTTTTACTTTTCATTTTTGTATTTCATTTTAACTCTTGCCATATTCGGTCAAAACAACAAAAGGTTTCAGTGAGGAGAAAAAAACGCTGCAAGAATTGAAATAAATTAATTTGGAGAAAAAATTGTTCGGGGAAGGGCATTTCAATAACGTGCTGCAATAAGAGAAATCTAAAGGCTACAGAACCAGCACCGACGTCTACTCCACCACAATAATTTAGTTCAGGAAAGTTTTACTTTTTCTTCATTAAGAATTGAGGACGTGTGATGTGAGCTTGTTATTTTAAGGGCCGGATCGGCCATAAACTCTACGATAAAATGTATTGTTATTTCTAATACGTCATCTCATCTAATCTTTTTACTATTGACGTCTATTTAGACTAAAGTTTTCTTGGTTTTTTAACCTTTCAGGAACTACTCCTTTTGTGTCCAAACTTCGGATTCCGAAGTTTCACCTAGTGTTCAACAGAAAATCTTTTACTTCATTTGTTTAACCACTCATTTTAGTGTGTAAGATCAACCGTAGATCATTACTTATTTCTTGTCATTACTGTCGATAACGGACGTCTAGCACTTTCAGCCCTTTAAGTAAACATCCGATGCTTTTTAAACCAATTCCGCCCTGGATAACGTTTTCATTTGCGAAAGCGTCAGGATCACACGCAAATCTATTATCCCTCAGAACACCAATGAAATAACTTGGAACGTTTCAAAATCGAAACCCAAGGTGTGAACGTACACAGAGGGTGAAGTCCGAGTGAAGTGTGCAGTGGACTATTTTGAGGTAAACTTTAGAGAAAATTCCGTCCTTCCGCATTGATTCCTTCCCAACCGATCTAATATCTGAATCAATAGATCGTAGAAGACGCTGACAAAAGGGAAGAAGAAGATAAATTTAATGCCATTGCTCTCAATGTATCCCATGGAAACGATTTATTATCTGATGATATCTGATGTGATTTCATTTCCGTAGTTCCTCGTGAAAAAAAACTTTCGTTCTGGTTTGAACATTGCTATTGTGACTTGTGGGATAAGGGGCCTTTGCCTTGGTCGTAAACCTCCCACTTTTCAAATAAAAAAGTCTAAACAAGAACGTAGACAAGATGAAGTAGCTCCTTAGAATTACTCTAATTAGCATACTGGCGCTACTCTGCATTAATTTGAATTTGCATGTAAAATTGCAATGAAATAAATGAAATGAAATGAAACGTAAGCAGTTATGAAAATTGATCAGCTATCTTAAAGCCTCAAGTTATGTTGATTTAACCGGTGGTTTAACAGACTCAGTAATAAAAGCTCTGACGCCAATATAATGTACAAAGTGGGTGAAATTATATAATTAGGTTAATGCGTTTCTCAACGGTTTAGACATAAAGCTCCATTTTTAACGTTAGCAGCGTTACATGACTGTAATAGTATGTTGTGTTACAAGTGTTGTAATGTTGATTTGACTGAAAAAATCTCATTACAACACGAGTTTCCTAACGCATGCTCAAAGTCTTTTTTAAGTGAATGAAAGGTTATCATGACGAGCGACTTTATGAAAAGCATTGTTCCTGACTTATGCTGAAAGGCTTTTCTTTCTGAATTCGATTAACCTTTCATTCGCTAAAAAAAAACCTTTCAGCATGCGCTAGAAAAATAAGTATTGCTTTGCCTAGGGTCGAAAATGGCTTACAAGGGAAAACGAGAGAATTTGTTTGGGGAATCACATCATGTAATTGTATTTCACATGACTAGGGATAAAAGATGAAAAGTAGAGTGTGGATTTTGTTGATCATCATTGTTGAAACATGAAAAGTGGCATCAACTGCTAAACTCGAGATAAAACAATACTCTCTCTAGCAAACAAACTCTCAGCTCTATGTGTCAAATTCACACCTTATTTTACAAACACTATTCTACATTTTGACTGACCACGCTGTAATTTACATGTAAATTCCGAAGGCTAATTGACAGTTTCACCACCCTAATAAAAGTAGTTTGTTTGCTACCCTAATAAAAGTAGTTGGTTTGCTAGAGAGAGTATTGGATAAAACCAGGTTTTTGTTTCGTATGATTGTTGGCATCGGCTTCTTCTCCTCGGAACAACAAAAACACGAAAAACGTATATCTTAGGGTGACATACTTTATGATCAACATCTATAATTTGCAGGAGCACGATTTTAGAATGATGTTTAACCCAAACTCTCAACGAATTTTCCATTTAAATTAATTTACCATTGACTGTCGATCGGTAAAAACTCTCGATTGCATCATTTTTATAGATTGATGATGATGATCAAACA